>NC_091199.1:16154468-16481968 GCF_040958095.1 Procambarus clarkii | reverse complement strand
TGTTATGATCTCAGCCTGCAGGAGAAACGAGTCTCCCTTCTTGAGAGTTATTCAGCAAGCCTGACCTAACTAGAAGGTCTAGCAAGTATTGAGGTGATAACGCATATGTAAAATAGTTGGTTGGATATGTGTAACAGTTTGAGATTATGGGCAATGCAGAAGAAAATAGATAAATGACGGGCTAGGAGATGTGGACATTTTGCTGGAGGCGTGAGGCTCGCTTCTGGAGGACCTTGACCTCACTTGAGTGCCAGACATCGCAGGGGGTAGCCGCGCTCCGTTGAGCTCCCATCAGAAGGGAACCCCTAGTGATATATCTCGAAGAGAAGAGAAGTGTGCGGACGTACCAGCTGTGGAATCGAGCTGGGAACGTTGTGGTCTCAAGTCCTGGTCGACGAGCAGATATCAAATCGCCCAGAAGCATTGTTGTGGGCTGTGTGGAGCGCCCTGACCAGACGCCGTCAGAGGGAAAGCGCCCTCGACCAATTATTCTGTGGTAAGCACGATATACGCCAGTTCATAGTGATTGCATTGTAGTTGGTCGTGTGCCCAGCGACAGTAGCAATGTTTATTTATAAGTTAGACATGTTTTAATAAGGCAGAAAGCCTGAAATAAGAGAGTGGAGAGGGAGGAACACGGAGCGACGTCCGCCCCCTCTGAGCGCTGGCGGACGACTGAGGGAGCCTGGCTCCGGATGGAGGAAGACCCTCCCAGCGAGTGAGGACCGCCGCCAGGCGAGGTGGAGTATGGACCCGCCCAAAACGGGGGAGTCCACTCTCACTGTATGTAGAGGACAGATAGAGGTTTGAGGCAAGCATATTGTGTGGTTATTTTTGTTTATGTGTTAAAGGGGAACATTTTATTGGAGTGTCGATGGGTTGCAGGTTTGTCTTTGGGGAAGAAGTTACTGAGAACTTCGAAGCCAGCAGATGATGTAGCTGATGAGACTCCAAGGTAGTGGAGCAGAGGACCTCGAGCTGTGAGGAGAAGCAGCAGAGAAGAGGAGTGTCACGTGCTTCTGTAGAGGTGGTGTAGCAGCCAAGAGAGCTGTGGAAGAACCTAACAGAAGGGTGAAGCACCGTAGTTGCACAAGGAAACTTCATGATAGCAGCCGGGAGGAGCTGCAGAGGATCCTGGTAGTGAAGCCCGGAAGAACCTAAGGATATTAGGGTAGTGAACTTCCAGAGGTGGAAGGGGAAGTTCTGGTGGATTACTTATAGGGAGTTGATAGTGTTTGGTTGTCAGTAGCGTGCAAGACGCAGTGAGAGGTGAGTGACTGTTAGCATCCTTATGTCAAGGAGTTTTTTATATTGAAGTATCAATGAACATTTATACTGGTATATGTTATTGCATTCAAATGCTGATTTTCTATATATATATGTTATCTTGCTGATGGTGCAACAGTGTGTAGGCTTGACCAACTTGAGGAGGTTAATAGTATCAGGTGGTGAACCAGGAGATAGGATACCACTTGATAAGCTGATAATAGAGTTCTGATGGTGTTGGAGTGCAACCTGATTGTGATATTATAGAGTATAGGATTCATTATTATTATATGTGTGTATGTATCGTGTATGTGCTTTGTCCAGTAAATGTGTCACAATTTGCTGGTGTTTGCCCTTGTCCTAGTGAGGCTTCCCAGGAAGTAGTGAAGAAGGAGAGAGAAAGAGAAAGAACCAAGAACCACTGCTGTGGACAGGGTAAGAGGTAATACTAGTAAGTCATAGGAGATTGAGGAGATCATATCTCATAAGGAGAGAGTGGGGAGTCACAGCGGCTCGAGTGGGTGTGTGCACGTGACAACGAGGCTAAGTGTTGGAGTCGCATCCCCTAAACGTGTGACGTTGAGCCCCTCTCCAAGAGCCAGAAGCGCCAAGGGTGATCTCCTAGTATAAGCACTCTGCCGAGTTGTGGGTTGGGTTGTCCATAGAGAAGGATCAACGACGACAACACCAACCAACCCACAGTCTATGATATAAGTCTCACTTTTCATTTCAAAATGTTATTTTGGACTGCAGAAAGTTGATGATTTCCACATTACGTTACTAAGTGCCTCGCTCACTCCTTCAGTATTGAACGTTGAACATTCTGCGACATTGTCTTGCTATGATATTACAAATCTACTGTTGCGCACAGTGTAATACAGTCCTAATGGCATAAGACCAAGCTGACGTCATTTATTAAAAAATGCTATTTGATCATCAGACAGAAAGAAGCTTTTCACGTTACATAATGATGATATAATGCGATGCAAGCGTGTGCTAATATTTTATTTGTGTTTAGAATGTAAGGGCTATAGGAGATTGTCTAGACTTGCATACATTTTCAAATGTTATTTATTTTTGCAGCAGAAAGTTTATTTTCCCACATTACGCTGCATTGACTGTGTTACAAGAAATAGGTACTAATGCCGATGTGTGTTACAAGGTCTGCACAGCAATATTTGGTGTTGGATGAAGAGGGGGATGGAGATTGAGTTGACACGCATACATTTTCAAATGCTATTTATTTAGACAGCAGAAAGTCTGTTTTCCCTCATTACGCTCCATTGACTGTGCTACAAGAACTGAAAACAGACATAACCCAGAGCTATTTCACTATCGACTCATCCAGTCTTATTCTCATCAATTGCTGTTTACATTTAGATAATATAGGTCTTAGAGACAGCCTTGAACTCGGGATAATGAACAAGTCAATTTAATAATAGTATCAAGACTATGTTTTTCCACATTAGTCTTATATATGTTTACTTTGCTTGGAATTTGTATGTGGGGAACATTGCTCACCTAAGGGAGAGAAAATGAACGGCGCATTTGAGGTATAGCGAGGACTGACCGCGATGTGTATGTATGTTTGTTTGTTTGTTATACCACAGTGAATATGAAGCTACATTATGTTATGTCTACCAGTTGTTGAATAAACGTTATGTTACGTTACGTGATACAAGAACTAAACAAGCTTGTGCTAATATTTTATTGTGTTTGGAATGTAAGGGCTAAACACGGTTCACATTTCAATATTCAGACATCGGACAGAAAGTTGCTCGTTACTCTTAAAATGATATTTGGGCAAAGAACGAAGTTACCATGTTGGTCACGTTACATTAATGATATTTGGGCAAAGAACGATGTCATCATGTTGGTTATGTTACGTTACAAGGTTATAAGGGTGAGAGTAATGGGGCTCGAAAATTGACATTAGTCTTCCATCGTCTGGTGAGCTGTCAGTCTAAGTGAAATGAAAAAAGATACGTGAACAGCGGCAGCAGGAGAAAGGAATTGATGTTACTTTTCCCCCAACTATTAAATGATCTGTATAGAGAGAAAGAGAGAGAGAGAGAGTAACCACTGACTGCTATGTGTATCCCATGCAGTTGTGTTTACAAAAAAAAATTATGATTTGTTATAATAATAAAATTGAAGACCATCTTATGACTCTCGTTACTCTTAAAAAATACTATTTGAGCAAAGAATGATGTTACCATGTTGGTCAACCCATGTCTTGCTATTACCAAACAATGGCTGTTTGTTGACCAAGTTATATAATTGCTGATTTCTGCCATGTTCCCCTCCCCCCCCCCCCCCTCCTCTTTTTCTGTTTTCAACACAATTTATACTTTAATCTCAATTAGTATTAAGCTTTAATCTAAGTGGGTTTTTTTCCCCCACACCTTGCCCGAAAACACTGTGCGTATTAGTGGCTTTAGGTATTCTATGCACAAGCTTTATCTATAAATCCAATATTATGTTTGTAACTCATCTTCTGTATATGTACTTTTACCTGAATAAATATTTTTTTTTTTTACAGATGTGAGTTTAAGCACTTTTTTTATTTTTTTTTTACTTAAAGTTCATCAAGTCTCTCATAAGTTATATTTATTATGTTTGATATAATTGTTCTTATTCTTTACCCTTTAACCTGTAACCTCTTTATGATCTTTGTGTATTTATTGGCTTTATAAAGTTTGTTCTAATTCTTTAATCTTTAACCTAACCTTTCGAAGAGTTTATATTTTTTTATTTAGTCTGTAGAGTTTATTTTCTCCATAAGAACTCTTTATGACTGCAGCGAGGATGAAAAACTCGGAAAAAATTCAGTCTTAAAACAGTATAGAGCGAATATTTTCTACATTCTTTAACAAACTCCTATAAACAGATTATTTATGAACATGGGAAACTTTAATATTTTTCCTAAAACTGGCCCTCCCCCTCCAACCCCACCCCCTCCCAGTTCGTTAAATCTGGTGTGACACAGCGATGACTTTTCCAACAAAAAAAAAATCGTAGCTAAGGGGTCTATTTTCCTTGAGCCAAAAACAAATTTTGTCACTAAGCTGTACATCGCAATACTGAACTGTTCTGACATTCACCTGAGCCAGAGTAGGAGGAAGAGATGCTGGTGTTGAGGATTTGATACTATCTGTGTTGTAATAGTTTGGAGGCTCCTGTTGGGGTAGAGCAACGTTATCTTTGGAGGCTCCTGTTGGGGTAGAGCAACGTTATCTTTGGAGGCTCCTGTTGGGGTAGAGCAACGTTATCTTTGGAGGCTCCTGTTGGGGTAGAGCAACGTTATCTTTGGAGGCTCCTGTTGGGGTAGAGCAACGTATCTTGCTAGTTTGGGTGCCTAGTTGGTGGTAAATAATTCATTGTTGTCGGGGGACAGGCAGCCATTTTATACATGCAGTACATGTTAGGCTTATATGATGAGGTCTAGGTCGCCACCCTCCAGGGTCGAATTACTGACCCTTACCAAGTTGCAACCCCACAACATGCTGACTAACTCCTGGGAACCTCTTTACTGCTAGGTGGAAAGAGGGTACCGATAAATGCAAGACCTTGCATATGGGGCATACAAACCCAAGCCACAACTACCAAATTAAGAGTTCTTAATTTGCACAACAAGTGGGAGCGGCAGAAAACAAAAGCTAATCAAACCCCTGGGAATAATCAAGCGTACCTTTACCTTTAAGGAAAAGAAGGGAGTGATTTTTTATATTTATATACAAGAGTTCTTACATTCTTGTAAAGCCACTAGCAGTCTTAGTTCAGTTCATTTATTATGCACCCCATACCCATCTTGTGGGTGGTAGTGGAAAGGGTTACAGAGGCACATAGTGTGCTCAAGGACTGGACCACCACGCATAGCATTTTGGGCTGGTTCTTAATCCTATTTGTTTCTCAACCAGGTATACTCATTCTCTAGTGGGTGAACAGAGGCTACCCTTAAGGATTGGCGCCCAATCAATCCTCCCCGACCAGGAGACGAACCCTGGCCAAAGCGCTCACGAACACAAACAAGGAGCAAAAGTTTCGAGCTCATCAAGCCATAATGCAGGACTGAAAGCAGGAGATGCGTTTTCATCCAGAGGGTTATAAACCTATGGAACCATCTACCTGCCAAAGTCGTAAACAATGCCAAAACGCTGTTGTATTTTAAAATCCATCTTGAAAAAATTATCAGGACCAATGTGGAGACCTCTGATCCCTGCTGGTTAAGAGGACCAGATAACAGAGTAACACTGTGAGAGCACCAGCAGACACGTTTCTGGCTGGTCAAGAGGACCAGATAACAGAGTAACACTGTGAGAGCACCAGCAGACACGTCTCTGGCTGGTCAAGAGGACCAGATAACAGAGTAACACTGTGAGAGCACCAGCAGACACGTCCCTGGCTGGTCAAGAGGACCAGATAACAGAGTAACACTGTGAGAGCACCAGCAGACACGTCTCTGGCTGGTCAAGAGGACCAGATAACAGAGTAACACTGTGAGAGCACCAGCAGACACGTCCCTGGCTGGTCAAGAGGACCAGATTTTTTCTTTATTTCTTAAGTTCATACTAATTAAAGGTTTACAACTAAGCTATATTAAATAATTGATTTTTAAGATTATTTTTACTTTACGATTATTATTTGTCTCATTATTTTTTGCTATATATTATTCTTGTCAGTCAACTGATTTTTTCTTCTCTCTTGACCTAACTATTGTATCCTTCCTGGCTGTCTACGGGGATCTTTGCTCCACTTCAAATTGTTTCTATTTTTTGTGTACTTACATTTATTGTTGTGTTTTGCTACAATTACTTTCTATTTACAGCAGATTTAGTATTTAACTGTTCCTGTAATTACTTATCTTATTGTATCGTGACATTATTGCGTCTACAAGCATATTGATATTGATCCTGATCAAAATCTTCTGTCCCATATCCACACAAATCAGCACATTGATCATCATTATTGCAGGTATTACACAGCAAATCTTGCAAAAAACAAACTCCTAAATAGCACCTGCTTATCAGTTTACAACCAAAATGTTAGGTCACTTGGTAAACATTTTGATGATATAAATGCACTACTCACAGAACTAGGTACTAAATTATCATTCATCATTTTAACAGAAACTTGGCTAAGTAAAGACTATACCCAACTCTACAATTTAGCTGGATAAAAAGCCATTCATAACTGCAGGCCTAATAAAAAAGGAGGTGGCACAGCAATATATTGCAAAGATACCTTCATCTGCAATAGTGTCATCAGTGATAAAGACGACTATTGTGAATATACCTTTGCCAAGTTCTCCAGTAAATCCCTTAAATCCTCTCTGACTATCGGTGCCATCTATAAATTTCCTAATACCAACCTAGCTTCATTCTCAGATAACGTAAAGAATCTTATCATAAATAACAATCTCAACAAAAATCACATCATTCTAGGAGGTGATTTCAATATTGACCTGGGTCTTCACAACAACCCTCAAGTTGACTATTTCCGTAACAGCATGCACTCCTGTATGCTAATCCCCACAATCACCAAGCCCACCCGAGTCACTCAAACATCTGCCACTACCTTGGATCACTTATGGACTAATATAACAGCTCCCCTTACATCTGGTGTAATCTATGACAGAACAACTGACCACTATCCTACCTTCCTCATAGCAAACATGGACACAGCACCAACAGAAAGCAAGAAACTCTCATTCAGGCTACACAGTGAATCAGCTTTAGGCAATCTTTCTAATGCACTTCACAATATTAACTGGGAATCTGAATTTAATAATACACAGGATATAAACTCATTAACTAACCTCTTTCTCTCCAAAACTCTAAGCCTCTACAACACTCACTGTCCCCTCCTTACCAAACAAGTAACTGATAAAAGAAAAAATAACCCGTGGCTCGCAAGTGGCATAATCAAATCAATCAACAAAAAACATGAATATGAAAAGAAATTTAGGTTTGGCCTTGTTACAAAGGAAGTAGTTAAAAGGTACTCATCAGTGCTTACCAGTATCACAAGAAAAGCTAAACTTTCATATTATGAGACTAGATTCAAAGAAGCAAAAGGCAACATGAAAAGCACATGGAAAACCATCTCTAATATCCTAGGAACTAAACAACACTCCCACAACCAGATAACACTCTCTAAGGATGGCTTTACACCATCAACTGATTTAGAAATGGCGAATGAATTTAATAGCTTCTTTTCATCGGTAGGTGCTAACCTTGCCAGTAAAATCCCACAGACTCAGACACATATCAACACATATCTCTCAGGCAGCTATCCAAACTCTCTTCTCCTTTCACCAATCAGCCCGACAGATGTTGTGTCCATCATACACTCACTAAAAACCAAAGCTGGGAACATCAGTGAAATCCCATCCATTGTATACAAGAGCGCCTCCCACGCCCTTGCCCCACCTATAGCTCTGCTGTTCAACAAATCCCTTGAGTATCATACCTTCCCTGATATCCTTAAAAAAGCAAGAGTAACACCAGTTCATAGGAGGTAATCCGGCAGACATAAACAATTATAGACCAATATCAAACCTACCCATACTATCAAAAATATTTGAAAAAATTATCTACAAACAGCTTTACTCCTACCTCGTAAAATTTGACATTCTTAGCCCCTGTCAGTTTGGCTTCCGCTCCCAAAAGAGTACCAACGATGCAATTATTAGTCTCCTTGATATAATTTACTCAGCCCTTGACAAAAATGAGTTTCCGATTGGACTCTTCATTGACCTGAGAAAGGCCTTTGATACTGTTAATCACAATTACCTCTTACGTAAACTCCATCATTATGGAATTCGAGGCCATACACTGGACTATATCCAATCCTATCTTAGTGATAGACACCAATGTGTAGCCATCAATAATATAACCTCTCCCAATCTACCAATAACCGTTGGAGTGCCACAGGGCAGCATTTTGGGACCTCTCTTATTTCTTATTTACATCAATGATCTGTCTAACATCTCTAACATTCTGAAACCTATTTTGTTTGCTGATGATACTACCCTCATCTATTCTAACCCCAACCCACATACACTAAATAATGTTGTTAATAATGAACTAAAAAAAGTCCACTTATGGATGTCAACCAACAAACTAACACTTAACATAGAAAAGACCTACTACATCTTATTTGGAAGCAAATTTACAAATGCAATTCAGCTTCAGATAGACAATGTAAACATTAGCAATAAAAATTATGGAAAGTTTCTTGGCCTATTCCTAGACAAGAGACTCAACTTCAGTACCCACTGTTATGATCTCAGCCTGCAGGAGAAACGAGTCTCCCTCCTTGAGAGTTATTCAGCAAGCCTGACCTAACTAGAAGGTCTAGCAAGTATTGAGGTGATAACGCATATGTAAAATAGTTGGTTGGATATGTGTAACAGTTTGAGATTATGGGCAATGCAGAAGAAAATAGATAAATGACGGGCTAGGAGATGTGGACATTTTGCTGGAGGCGTGAGGCTCGCTTCTGGAGGACCTTGACCTCACTTGAGTGCCAGACATCGCAGGGGGAAGCCGCGCTCCGTTGAGCTCCCGTCAGAAGGGAACCCCTAGTGATATATCTCTAAGAGAAGAGAAGTGTGCAGACGTGTCAGCTGTGGAATCGAGCTGGGGACGTGTGGTCTCAAGTCGTGGACGATAATTAGTGAATATTAAGCCGCCCGGAGGCATTATTGTGGGCCGTGGGAGCGCCCTGACCAGACGCCGTCAGAGGGAAAGCGCCCTCGACCAATTAATCTGGGGTAAGCACGATATACGCCAGTTCATAGTGATCACTTGTAGTTGGTCGTGTGCCCAGCGACAGTAGCAATGTTTATTTATAAGTTAGACATGTTTTAATAAGGCAGAAGGCCTGAAATAGGAGAGTGAAGGGGGAGGAGCACGGAGCGACGTCCACCCCCTCTGAGCGCTGGCGGACGACTGAGGGAGCCTGGCTCCGGATGGAGGAAGACCCTCCCAGCGAGTGAGGACCGCCGCCAGGCGAGGTGGAGTATGGACCCGCCCAAAACGGGGGAGTCCACTCTCACTGTATGTAGAGAACAGATAGAGGTTTGAGGCAAGCATATTGTGTGGTTATTTTTGTTTATGTGTTAAAGGGGAACATTTTATTGGAGTGTCGATGGGTTGCAGGTTTGTCTTTTGGGGAAGAAGTTGCTGAGAACTTCGAAGCCAGCAGATGAAGTAATTGATGAGACTCCAAGGTAGTGGAGCAGAGGACCTCGAGCTGTGAGGAGAAGCAGCAGTGAAGAGGAGTGTCACGTGCTTCTGTAGAGGTGGTGTAGCAGCCAAGAGAGCTGTGGAAGAACCTAACAAAAGGGTGAAGCACCGTAGTTGCACAAGGAAACTTCATGATAGCAGCCGGGAGGAGCTGCAGAGGATCCTGGTAGTGAAGCCCGGAAGAACCTAAGGATATTAGGGTTGTGAACTTCCAGAGGTGGAAGGGGAAGTTCTGGTGGATTACTAGTAGGGAGTTGATAGTGTTTGGTTGTCATTAGCGTGCAAGACGCAGTGAGAGGTGAGTGACTGTTGGCATTCTTGTGTCAAGGAGTTTTTTATACTGAAGTATCAATGAACATTTATACTGGTATATGTTATTGCATTCAAATGCTGATTTTCTATATATACATTATCTTGCTGATAGTGCAACAGTGTATGTAGGCTTGACCAACTTGAGGAGGTTAATAGTATCAGGTGGTGAACCAGGAGATAGGATACCACTGGATAAGCTGATAATAGAGTTCTGATGGTGTTGGAGTGCAACCTGATTGTGATTATCGAGTATAGGATTCATTATTATTATATGTGTGTATGTATCGTGTATGTGCTTTGTCCAGTAAATGTGTCACAATTTGCCGGTGTTTGCCCTTGTCCTAGTGAGGCTTCCCAGGAGGTAGTAAAGAAGGAGAGAGAAAGAACCAAGAACCACTGCTGTGGACAGGGTAAGAGGTAATACTAGTAAGTCATAGGGGATTGAGATCATATCTCATAAGGAGAGAGTGGGGAGTCACAGCGGCTCAAGTGGGTGTGTGCACGTGACAACGAGGCTAAGTGTTGGAGCCGCATCCCCTAAGCGTGTGACGTTGAGCCCCTCTCCAAGAGCCAGAAGCGCCAAGGGTGATCTCCTAGTATAAGCACTCTGCCGAGTTGTGGGTTGGGTTGTCCATAGAGAAGGATCAACGACGACAACACCAACCAACCCACAGTCTATAATAAATTGGGGGCCTGTCCGGGAGAGTGAACTGACACACCCACACCCTGTCCAAGAGTGGATTTGTACACCCCTGCTGAGATAAACTGTGTGACCACAGGTGTATACTCTCTCTCTTGGGAAGACTCACAGGACAAAGATGGATAAGGTGCAAGCGTTTGTGGAGTCAGGCAAGCCTGAGGACTTGGAAGGTTGCACGAGGGATCAATTGAAACAAATAGCAGAAAAATGTGGCATCAGGTTGAAAGCATCTAAAGTAGCTGGGATGAAGGATGAGATCCTGAGGCAGTTAAGAGCCAAAAATGAAGCGGCAGAACAAGGAGCCCAAAAAGGAGCTGAAAGTGGAAAGGGGGATGATGGGCAGGATGAAGTGAGATCCCAGGGATCGAGTAGGAGCAGCAAGAGTAGCCGCAGTAGTAGGAGTAGCCGAAATAGGAGCTTGGAGAGATTCCAGTTAGAGCTCCAGATCCAACAACAGCGTGAGGAGAGACAGTTCCAGCTGGAAAAGATGAAATTAGAACTCCAGATGAAAAATGAAGCCGAGAAGGAAAAAGAGAAAACCAGGCTGGAAGTAGAGAGAGCGAGACTAGAGGTGGAGAAAGAAAAAGAGAAAACCAGAATAAGAGAACTGGAGTTGGAACAAGAAAAAGAAAAAGCCCAGGTCGAAAAAGAAAAAGAGAGAACAAAACAAATGCAGATAGAAGCGAATAGAACCTTGGCTGAGCAAAGGATTGAACATGGGTTGCCAGAGAGCACCACCCAGGTATCACACCCACCAGATGTTAGGGTTAGGGAGAAGGACATTCCCTTGTTTGTTCCCGAAGAGGCAGAGAGCTTTTTCGAGCACTTTGAAAAAGTAGCCAGTATCAAGGAGTGGCCACAGGAGGAATGGGCCCAGCTGGTCCAGTTAAGATTGACCGGTGCAGCCAGGGAGGCATACACCCAATTGTCACTGGAAGAGTGCCAGGATTACGCCACAGTAAAGAGCAGCATATTGCGCTCGTTTCAGTTAACCCCAGAAGCTTATAGGAAGCGCTTCAGAGAAATGATCAAAGTTGGAGCATGTACGTTTGCTGAGACAGCAAGAGATCTGGAAAGACGATTCCAGAAGTGGATTGAGGCTGCTGGAGTTGGATCTTATGCTGACCTGAAGCAACTGATGGTCATGGAGAAGTTCGTGGAGATGATGCATCCCGAAACAAAGTTCAAGATCCAAGAAGCAGGGATAAAGGAAGTGAAAGATGCCGCAGATAGGGCGGATATGATTACTGAAGCGTACAAGAGCTTAAGGGAGAACAGAGTGAGAAGCGAGGCGAGACGCAGCAATGGCAGACCCAATGGAGTCTGGGGAGGAAGAAATTATGAGAGACCCAGAAGAGTCTGGGGTGAGAAAAATTTTGATAAATGGGTAGATAAAAGTAAGTACCCTAAAGCTCAGAAGAGTAGGTCGCGCACTTCATCTGAAAGTGAGGATGGAGGAGCTAAACGAGAAACTAATCGTTATCCAGGAAATCAAGGGTCCAGTAAAGCTCCACAGAGTGCGAGTAGTACGTCTGGCCCGAGGAACTCCAATACGAGTGGGCAGAGTCAGAGCTACTCTGGTACATATAGGAGAGATTTTTCACAGATGAGATGTTACCAATGTAACGGTTTGGGTCACGTGATGCGAGATTGTCGGCAGGGCAAGAGAGTTGTGACCCTGGCCATGTGTGACCCCCGAGGTAAATATACTAATGTGTTCCGAGACAAACCACAGAGATCAAACTTAGTGAACGAGAGGCATAGACCGTTCATGAGCAAAGGTTGGATCAGTGTAGGAGGCCAACCTGAGGTAGAAGTTGGTATCTTAAGAGATACCGTGGCAGTCTCCGTGGTGTAGTGGTAAGACACTCGCCTGGCGTTCCGCGAGCGCTATGTCATGGGTTCGTATCCTGGCCGGGGAGGATTTACTGGTCGCAATTCCTTAACTGTAGCCTCTGTTTAACGCAACAGTAAAATGTGTACTTGGATGAAAAAACGATTCTTCGCGGCAGGGGATCGTATTCCAGGGACCATAGGATTAAGGACTTGCCCGAAACGCTACGCGTACTAGTGGCTGTACAAGAATGTAACAACTCTTGTATATATCTCAAAAACAAAAACAAAAAAATACCGGAGCTAATCAGAGCTTGATTGCGAGAAGCCTGATTGGGGATGGTCGACGGTTAGCTGGCAGTGGGAAGGTGAAAGTATATGGGTTATTGTCGGAGAGTGACATGCCCGTTTGTACTGTCCAGCTAAGGTCGGAATATGTGTCGGCAGAGGTGATGTTGGGAGTGTGCCCCGACATACCTATTCCAGGAGTCCAAGTGATCTTGGGGAATGACTTGTGCGGGACAAAGGTGCTGCCAAGAGTCATAGCGGAGACTGTGCTAGAGGAGTGCCCGGAAGGCCATGGCATGGGTGGGACACCTGAGGGTGTGAACCTGACTGACATCCGAGAAGATGAGTCAGGAGACCGCCAAGCCATTGAAAACCCTGTCTCGGTAGTGACGAAGGCAGAGGTGGCCGACGAGGAAGACACTGGAGAAGGTGAGACAGTGTCGATTCAGCCGGTGGAAGATATCGACGTAGATATAGCGTGGCTGTTTGATGAAGGGCCAGCCCAGGCAAATGGAGTCTCGGTGAGGTCGAAAGTGAGGATGACCCAGCCGAAGAAGAATCATGTGAAGAGAGCGGACCTGAGTAGAGCCCAGACTGCTGAAATTAAGAGTCGGAAGGTGAATGCAACTGTGCTGAGTAGGAATGAGGAAAGATGTGGACATACTGAGGACGGGAGTAGAGCGTCACGTTGTCCACGAGCACAGAGGCATAGGGATAGTGGAGTTAAGTTGTTTGAGGTGTCAGGAGTTGATATGTTTCACAGAAAACGTGGAGGAGAGATAGTGAAGAAGAGTAGTAGCCGAGAATATGAAAGGAGAAGAGACAGTATGTGTGGAGAGATGCTTACGAGCACTCTGGGAGAGGCAAGGCGACGTGTACGGTCGAGTGCTGTTGGATGTAATACAGTTCCCGAAGAAACTTTTAGGGAAAGAAGAAGTGTTGAAGGAGAAGAAATGGAGTTGTATAGAGGTGAAAAGTGTGGGAAGAGGAAGATGATACAAGCATGGAGGAATAGAAGAAAGCCGAGGACTCGGTGGGAGTCGAACAGGATGAGGTCTCGGATATATGAGGAGACGAAAAGGAGGAGCGTCGGTGAAGACGATGGAGTGAAGTATGATGACAGGAGACGAAAGTATAACGGCAGTAGATGGAAGTGTGAAGACGACAGAGGAGGTACAGACAGCAGATGTCTAACTCTGGACGTGAAGAGAGGAAGACGAGGAAACGGAGGGTGGAAACAATAAGTAGAGTGGACCGATGGAGTGCAGGCGTCCAAGGAGGACAGCCTAGCCAAGAGGTGCCAGAGAGGTCAAATCGTTTGTGAGATCATATTTCTGGCGAGTTGTGAGCCAGATGTTGCAAGGTGCAACGAATTAATTGTAGACTCCTAAGAGAGTATATGGAGAACGAGACAGTGTGGTGGCGGATGTATTATCCCGAGCTTTGCCACTGGAATAACTCTCAAAAATAAGGGGAGGGGAGTGTTATGATCTCAGCCTGCAGGAGAAACGAGTCTCCCTCCTTGAGAGTTATTCAGCAAGCCTGACCTAACTAGAAGGTCTAGCAAGTATTGAGGTGATAACGCATATGTAAAATAGTTGGTTGGATATGTGTAACAGTTTGAGATTATGGGCAATGCAGAAGAAAATAGATAAATGACGGGCTAGGAGATGTGGACATTTTGCTGGAGGCGTGAGGCTCGCTTCTGGAGGACCTTGACCTCACTTGAGTGCCAGACATCGCAGGGGGAAGCCGCGCTCCGTTGAGCTCCCGTCAGAAGGGAACCCCTAGTGATATATCTCTAAGAGAAGAGAAGTGTGCAGACGTGCCAGCTGTGGAATCGAGCTGGGGACGTGTGGTCTCAAGTCGTGGACGATAATTAGTGAATATTAAGCCGCCCGGAGGCATTATTGTGGGCCGTGGGAGCGCCCTGACCAGACGCCGTCAGAGGGAAAGCGCCCTCGACCAATTAATCTGGGGTAAGCACGATATACGCCAGTTCATAGTGATCACTTGTAGTTGGTCGTGTGCCCAGCGACAGTAGCAATGTTTATTTATAAGTTAGACATGTTTTAATAAGGCAGAAGGCCTGAAATAGGAGAGTGAAGGGGGAGGAGCACGGAGCGACGTCCACCCCCTCTGAGCGCTGGCGGACGACTGAGGGAGCCTGGCTCCGGATGGAGGAAGACCCTCCCAGCGAGTGAGGACCGCCGCCAGGCGAGGTGGAGTATGGACCCGCCCAAAACGGGGGAGTCCACTCTCACTGTATGTAGAGAACAGATAGAGGTTTGAGGCAAGCATATTGTGTGGTTATTTTTGTTTATGTGTTAAAGGGGAACATTTTATTGGAGTGTCGATGGGTTGCAGGTTTGTCTTTTGGGGAAGAAGTTGCTGAGAACTTCGAAGCCAGCAGATGAAGTAATTGATGAGACTCCAAGGTAGTGGAGCAGAGGACCTCGAGCTGTGAGGAGAAGCAGCAGTGAAGAGGAGTGTCACGTGCTTCTGTAGAGGTGGTGTAGCAGCCAAGAGAGCTGTGGAAGAACCTAACAAAAGGGTGAAGCACCGTAGTTGCACAAGGAAACTTCATGATAGCAGCCGGGAGGAGCTGCAGAGGATCCTGGTAGTGAAGCCCGGAAGAACCTAAGGATATTAGGGTTGTGAACTTCCAGAGGTGGAAGGGGAAGTTCTGGTGGATTACTAGTAGGGAGTTGATAGTGTTTGGTTGTCATTAGCGTGCAAGACGCAGTGAGAGGTGAGTGACTGTTGGCATTCTTGTGTCAAGGAGTTTTTTATACTGAAGTATCAATGAACATTTATACTGGTATATGTTATTGCATTCAAATGCTGATTTTCTATATATACATTATCTTGCTGATAGTGCAACAGTGTATGTAGGCTTGACCAACTTGAGGAGGTTAATAGTATCAGGTGGTGAACCAGGAGATAGGATACCACTGGATAAGCTGATAATAGAGTTCTGATGGTGTTGGAGTGCAACCTGATTGTGATTATCGAGTATAGGATTCATTATTATTATATGTGTGTATGTATCGTGTATGTGCTTTGTCCAGTAAATGTGTCACAATTTGCCGGTGTTTGCCCTTGTCCTAGTGAGGCTTCCCAGGAGGTAGTAAAGAAGGAGAGAGAAAGAACCAAGAACCACTGCTGTGGACAGGGTAAGAGGTAATACTAGTAAGTCATAGGGGATTGAGATCATATCTCATAAGGAGAGAGTGGGGAGTCACAGCGGCTCAAGTGGGTGTGTGCACGTGACAACGAGGCTAAGTGTTGGAGCCGCATCCCCTAAGCGTGTGACGTTGAGCCCCTCTCCAAGAGCCAGAAGCGCCAAGGGTGATCTCCTAGTATAAGCACTCTACCGAGTTGTGGGTTGGGTTGTCCATAGAGAAGGATCAACGACGACAACACCAACCAACCCACAGTCTATAATACCACATACAACACATAACTAAGAAAGTCTCTAAAACAGTTGGTATACTCTCTAAAATCAGATATTATGTACCTAACTCTGCTCTCATCTCTCTCTATATTATGCACTAATCTATCCCTATCTTAATTATGGTATCTGTGCATGGGGTTCAACCACCGCAAACCACCTCAAGTCCATCATTACCCAGCAAAAATCTGCTATCAGAATAATAACAAATTCTGCTTTCAGACAACACTCAGCCCCCTTGTTTAACTCCCTAAACATGCTAAACATAATCTCACTCCACATATTCTCTTGTGTCAACTACATTTACAAAACCCTGTTCTTAAATGCAAATCCTGCTCTGAAACTCTCCCTGGACAGATGTAATAGGACCCATTATCACCACACCAGAATTTTTTTTTTTTTTTTTTTTTTTTTTTTTTTTTTTTTTTTTTTTTTTTTTTTTTTTTTTTTTTTTTTTTTTTTTAGATATATACAAGAGTTGTTACATTCTTGTACAGCCACTAGTACGCGTAGCGTTTCGGGCAGGTCCCTGGAATACGATCCCCGAAGCGATGAATCGTTTTTTCATCCAAGTACACATTTTACTGTTGCGTTAAACAGAAGCTACAGTTAAGGATTTGCGCCTAGTAAATCCTCCCCGGCCAGGATACGAACCCATGACATAGCGCTCGCGGAACGCCAGGCGAGTGTCTTACAGATTCAGATTCAGATTCAGATGTTTATTCAGGTAAGGTATATACATACAAGTGATGTTACATTAATGGATTGATATATAGATAGATCTAGTACATACAATGCCTAAAGCCACTATTACGCAATGCGTTTCGGGCAAGAAAAACATTAATATCTAGAACTTAATACTAATTGAGCATAAAGAATAAAAAGTGTTGAGAACAAATACAAATAAAGATAAAAAAAGGGTGAACATGACTGAAAAAGCAGCACAAATACAATAGGTTGACAAACAGTGTTGATTAAAAAAAAAAAAAAAAAAATAAAAAAAATAACAGACATGGGTTGACAATAGAGGAGTGAGGTAGATTACAGGGAATTTATTAGGTAGTGTTTAGTTTTTATCTTAAACTGGTTGAGAGAGGTACAGTCTTTAACATGGTTGGGAAGGTCATTCCACATTCTGGGCCCCTTGATTTGCAGAGCATTTCTAGTTTGATTAAGACGTACTCTAGGAATATCAAAACTGTATTTATTTCTGGTGTGGTGCTCATGGGTTCTGTTACAACCTTCTATGAAGCTTTTAAGATCAGGATTGGCATTATAGTTTAGCGTTTTATATATGTATAATACACATGAGAGAATGTGCAGTGACTTAATATCTAACATATTCAGAGATTTGAGTAGGGGTACCGAGTGATGTCTGGGTTACCACTACACCACGGAGATTAATATATCTTTGATATCCCCAGAGTCAAACTTAATTTGTGTAAACATTCTATGCAAATAAAGGGACCCAGTCTATGGAACTCACTCCCTATTGAATTGAAAAGCTGTCCAACTTTTGCGTCATTCAAAAACAATACTAAAAAGTTCCTAATTTCATCTTCATAGTTTTTTACCTTTTGCTTTAAAACTGCACTGTATTTATTGCTACCCAATCTCCCAATCTTTATGTACCCAATCTGAACATCTTTATCATTGCTGTCTTCTTATATGTACTGTCAATCTGCTGTATGGTGTCAATTAATCTTGATTAAATTACCAATCAAGCTGTCAATGTAATCAATCAGAGCTTTAATATACCAATGTGCTTTAATATACTTACTAATCTCTCTCATCTCATTTTTTTTCTTGCAATGTATTTGTTATCATTTTATTAATTCTGATAGAATTTACCTACTTAAAATTATTTGTTAGATTAAGGACCTGCCCGAAACGCTGCGCGTACTAGTGGCTTTACAAGAGTGTAATTACTGTACTATGCTATGTATTCTCACAAACCCAATGTACCTTCTTGTATATAAATAAATAAATAAATAAATAAATAGATAACAGAGTAACACTGTGAGAGCACCAGCAGACACGTCCCTGGTTGGTCAAGAGGACCAGATAACAGAGTAACACTGTGAGAGCACCAGCAGACACGTCCCTGGCTGGTCAAGAGGACCAGATAACAGTATAACAAGACAGGTATTATCTCCCATAATTCCATGTATGATTAACCATCCTGTGAGATGGGAATAATAGCTGTATCTATAGCTAGTTCGTGATCTACACCGTCTAGTGTCTCATATAGAATAGGGTAGCAGCACAGTGCTGTGTATACCTAATTTTGCTAAATACAAACAAATCACAAATACCACAAAAATAATAATAAAATTAAATACTTAGGCAAACAAATAATTACCGTATTTATATTCATTATAAAATTTAAAAATAAATAATTCAAATATCAATAAATAACAAAATATTTACATAAAATGCTTTAGTTTACCATAATAAAAATTTAAAATTTATTCAGGATTCGCTTACGAAGATGTCTCTGGTCGTATTCCAGAAAGGAAAACTAGAATTTTTGGATACCTTATTAGGTATTTTAAAGCATTCATGTTCAAAAATTAATGTTTGTGCCCATTAGGCATAGCTAAGTGCGTCACATCGTGCGAGCCATCATGAAGCGCGTTGGTCCCCACCTCAGTCATTTCGTGTATCGTGTATTTCCAAAACTAAAACATCAATTTTGTTAAATATATTTATTTTATATACAAGAATGCACAATGGGTTGTGAGAGTACATAATATTGGTCTTCTTACATTCTTGCAGTCACTAACTCTCATAGCGCGTGACTACAACACGACATTGATTTTTGATTGAGAATTCTCAAGACATTGAGAATTTTTTGATTGAGAATTGAATATATATATATATACATATATATATATATATATATATGTCGTACCTAGTAGCCAGAACGCACTTCTCTGCCTACTATGCAAGGCCCGATTTGCCTAATAAGCCAAGTTTTCATGAATTAATTGCTTCTTGACTACCTAACCTACCTAACCTAACCTAACCTAACTTTTTTGGCTACCTAACCTAACCTAACCTATAAAGATAGGTTAGGTTAGGTTAGGTAGGGTTGGTTAGGTTCGGTCATATATCTACGTTAATTTTAACTCCAATTAAATAAAATTGACCTCATACATAATGAAATGGGTAGCTTTATCATTTCATAAGAAAAAAATTAGAGAAAATATATTATTTCAGGAAAACTTCGCTTATTAGGCAAATTGGGCCTTGCATAGTAGGCTCAGAAGTGCGTTCTGGCTACTAGGTACGACATATATATATATATATATATATATATATATATATATATATATATGTCGTACCTAGTAGCCAGAACGCACTTCTCAGCCTACTATGCAAGGCCCGATTTGCCTATTAAGCCAAGTTTCCATGAATTAATATATTTTCTCTAAATTTTTTCTTATGAAATGATAAAGCTACCCATTTCATTATGTATGAGGTCAATTTTTTTTATTGGAGTTAAAATTAACGTAGATATATGACCAAACCTAACAAACCCTACCTAACCTAACCTAACCTATCTTCATAGGTTAGGTTCGGTTAGGCAGCCGAAAAAGTTAGGTTAGGTTAGGTTAGGTAGGTTAGGTAGTCGAAAAACAATTAATTCATGAAAACTTGGCTTATTAGGCAAATCGGGCCTTGCATAGTAGGCTGAGAAGTGCGTTCTGGCTACTAGGTACGACATATATATATATATATATATATATATATATATATATATATATATATATATATATATATATATATATATATATATATATATATGTCGTACCTAGTAGCCAGAACTCACTTTTTGGCCTACTATTCAAGGCCCGATTTGCCTTATAAGCCAAGTTTTCCTGAATTAATATATTTTTTCTAATTTTTTTCTTATGAAATGATAAAGCTACCCATTTCATTATGTATGAGGTCAATTTTTTTTTATTGGAGTTAAAATTAACGTAGATATTTGACCGAACCTAACCAACCCTACCTAACCTAACCTAACCTATATTTATAGGTAAGGTTAGGTTAGGTAGCCAAAAAAAGCTAGGTTAGGTTAGGTTAGGTAGGTTAGGTAGACGAAAAAACATTAATTCATGAAAACTTGGCTTATTAGGCAAATCGGGCCTTGAATAGTAGGCTGAGAAGTGCGTTCTGGCTATTAGGTACGACATATATATATATATATATATATTTTATTAAATATGACCGAAAAAGTAAGATTAATAATTCTAACACGAATTTTCTCAATCTTTCGTACATTATGCTTCACTGTTGGAGGTAAATCAAAAATCACTTCTCCAAAATTCATTTTTATTTCTAGTCTGACGCGACACGGGCGCGTTTCGTAAAACTTATTACATTTTCAAAGACTTCACAAATACACAACTGATTAGAACTTGCGTTTCCCTGATTTTATATCTACATTTGAGTGAGGTGGGAAGGGTGATGTGGCATTACATTTGAGTAAGGTG
This sequence comes from Procambarus clarkii, assembly GCF_040958095.1. Classification (NCBI taxonomy): domain Eukaryota; kingdom Metazoa; phylum Arthropoda; class Malacostraca; order Decapoda; family Cambaridae; genus Procambarus; species Procambarus clarkii. Next base: position 16,461,361 of record NC_091199.1, on the reverse strand, counting down.
GGAAGGATGATGTGGCATTAGAGGATATTAATAGGGTATGAAAAGTATCAACACAAGACAGAACACGAAACAATGGATATTGAATAGAAGTGTTTGTAGAAAGCCTATTGGTCCATATTTCTTGATGCTTCTATATTGGAGCGGAGTCTTGAGGTGGGTAGAATATAGTTGTGCAATAATTGGCTGTTGATTGCTGGTGTTGACTTCTTGATGTGTAGTGCCTCGCAAACGTCTAGCCGCCTGCTATCGCTGTATCTATCGATGATTTCTGTGTTGTTTACTAGGATTTCTCTGGCGATGGTTTGGTTATGGGAAGAGATTATATGTTCCTTAATGGAGCCCTGTTGTTTATGCATCGTTAAACGCCTAGAAAGAGATGTTGTTGTCTTGCCTATATACTGGGTTTTTTGGAGCTTACAGTCCCCAAGTGGGCATTATATATATATATATATATATATATATATATATATATATATATATATATATATATATATATATATATATGTCGTACCTAGTAGCCAGAACGCACTTCTCGGCCTACTATGCAAGGCCCGATTTGCCTAATAAGCCAAGTTTTCCTGAATTAATATATTTTCTCTAATTTTTTTCTTATGAAATGATAAAGCTACCCATTTCATTATGTATGAGGTCAATTATTTTTTATTGGAGTTAAAATTAACATAGATATATGACCGAACCTAACCAACCCTACCTAACCTAACCTAACCTATCTTTATAGGTTAGGTTAGGTAGCCGAAAAAGTTAGGTTAGGTAGTCGAAAAACAATTAATTCATGAAAACTTGGCTTACTAGGCAAATCGGGCCTTGCATAATAGGCTGAGAAGTGCGTTCTGGCTACTAGGTACGACATATACATATATATATATATATATATATATATATATATATATATATATATATATATATATATATATATATATGTCGTACCTAGTAGCCAGAACGCACTTTTATGCCTACTATGCAAGGCCCGATTTGCCTAATAAGCCAAGTTTTCCTGAATTAATTGTTTTTCGACAACCTAACCTACCTAACCTAACCTAACCTAACTTTTTCGGCTACCTCACCTAACCTAACCTCTAAAGATAGGTTAGGTTAGGTTAGGTAGGGTTGGTTAGGTTTGGTCATATATCTACGTTAATTTTAACTCCAATAAAAAAAATTGACCTCATACATAATGAAATGGGTAGCTTTATCATTTCATAAGAAAAAAATAGAGAAAATATATTAATTCAGGAAAACTTGGCTTATTAGGCAAATCGGGCCTTGCATAGTAGGCATAAAAGTGCGTTCTGGCTACTAGGTACGACATATATATATATATATATATATATATATATATATGTCGTACCTAGTAGCCAGAACGCACTTCTCAGCCTACTATGCAAGGCCCGATTTGCCTAATAAGCCAAGTTTTCATGAATTAATTGTTTTTCGACTACCTAACCTACCTAACCTAACCTAACCTAGCTTTTTCGGCTACCTAACCTAACCTAACCCATAAAGATAGGTTAGGTTAGGTTAGGTAGGGTTGGTTAGGTTCGGTCATATATCTACGTTAATTTTAACTCCAATAAAAAAAAATTGACCTCATACATAATGAAATGGGTAGCTTTATCATTTCATAAGAAAAAAATTTGAGAAAATATATTAATTCAGGAAAACTTGGCTTATTAGGCAAATCGGGCCCTGAATTGTAGGCTGAGAAGTGCGTTCTGGCTACTAGGTACGACATATATATATATATATATATATATATATATATATATATATATATATATATATATGTCGTACCTAGTAGCCAGAACGCACTTCTCAGCCTACTATGCATGGCCCGATTTGCCTAATAAGCCAAGTTTTCATGAATTTATATATTTTCTCTATTTTTTTTCTTTTGAAATGATAAAGCTACCCATTTCATTGTGTATGAGGTAAATTTTTTTTTATTGGAGTTAAAATTAGCGTAGATATATGACCGAACCTAACCAACCCTACCTAACCTAACCTAACCTATCTTTATAGGTTAGGTTAAGTTAGGTAGCAGAAAAAGTTAGGTTAGGTTAGGTTAGGTAGGTTAGGAAGTCGAAAAAACAATAATTCATAAAAACTTGGCTTATTAGGCAAATCGGGCCTTGCATAGTAGGCTGAGAAGTGCGTTCTGGCTATTAGGTACGACATATATATATATATATATATATATATATGTCTACATATGTCTAGCCACCCCTGCAAGGAGAGACAAAACCTTAGCTGCCTCAGTCATCAAAGCTATAAATGATTTTCCCAGGGAGGACAACCAGGTGCGCCTTCCCACTCGCGCGAGAAACACCCACGGCAGGAAGAGCAACAGTGGCATATCCGAAACATCAAAAATCACATCATCAGTCACCAAGAAAATAGAAGAAGGAAACACTCTTGGCGCAATACGAGTCATCACCAGTGAGGACTCAATTGCCGACAGAGATGCCGCAACAGCTCAAGCCCTAAGAGAGAAACACCCACCCAGGGCTCCGCGTGAGGACGACATTGTACAAGTGGGGGCTACCGGAGCAGAACCTCTCTGGGTGGCTGAATCTGTGGTCCATAAAGCAGCCATGTCCTTCCCTACAGGATCAGCAGGTGGGTTCACAGGACTAAAACCCAACCACCTCAAGCAAATGCTCAACCCTGCACTGGGCGACATTGCAAAGAACCTCTTGGTGGAACTAACCAGATTCACCAACACATGTCTAGCTGGCAACATACCAGCGTCCATAAGACCTATCTTTTTTGGAGCATCTCTCTGTGCTGTAAAGAAAAATAATGGAGGGATCAGGCCAATAGCTGTGGGCAATTTTCTCCGGCGTCTCGTCGCAAAGGCAGCTGCAAGAACAGTTAGTGATGCAGCGGCCAACATGCTGAAGCCAAAACAGCTCGGGTTTGGCATTCCACAAGGGTGTGAGGCGGCAGCCCATGCAGCTCGAGCCTTCATCGCCAACATCACAGACGAAAAGGCCCTTATCAAGCTAGATTTCAAAAATGCCTTCAATTTGGTGCGGAGGGATGCTGTACTTCGTGCGGTTCATAGTCATTTCCCTTCCCTCTACCCTTTTGTACATTCATGCTACAGTATGGATCTTAAGCTACTTTTTGGCGAACATGAAATTGACTCGCGAGAAGGCGTCCAACAGGGTGACCCCCTTGATCCTCTCCTTTTCTGCTTAGTCATCAAACAAGTCACAGAGGTCCTGTCCAGCGAGCTTAACATCTGGTTCTTGGATGATGGTACCCTAGCTGGTTCCCAAGACTCCCTCCTGGAGGACATCAGAAAAATCCAGGAGCAAGGTGCAGTTTTAGGCCTCACCCTGAACCCTTCTAAATGTGAAATAATATGTTCCAACCAGGGCATCGTAGAGAGAATAGAGGGTCTTCTGCCAAATATCCATAAAACTAAACCTGAAGACAGCACACTCCTAGGAGCTCCCCTGGGGTTGAAAGCCATCGATGAGGTCCTTGATAAGAAAATCGCCGACCTTAAGAGGATGGATGGGAGGATTGAGGATATTGATGCTCATGATGCACTCTACCTCATCACCAGATGTCTGTCCCTCCCCAGGTTAACCTACTTTCTGAGGTGTTCACCATCTTACAGTAGCCAAAAACTAAGTGAGTATGACCGGTTACTGAAATCAATGCTAGAAAAAGCCCTTAACCTCTCTCTCGATGACCTACAGTGGAAACAAGCCTCTCTTCCTGTAAGACTTGGGGGCCTCGGAGTTCGAACAGCAACGCAAATCGTTGTTCCACCCTTCCTGTCCCCCTTATCAGCATCCGACGACCTTGTGAAGGAAATTCTACCTGCCCACTTACATCAGCTGGCAGGTGTACATGATCCCAATTTTACACGCTGTGCCACAGAGTGGGCCTCTCGTGCAGGCCAATCACCTCAACCACCATCACCAAAAGCCCACAAGCAATCCAGCTGGGATGGCCCCATTGTAGACCAAGTTGCTGCAGAGTGCCTGGGTGCTGCAACAACACAACACGACATTGCTCGCCTCACAGCAGTAGCAGCACCACATGCAGGGGATTTCCTGTTAGCAATCCCAATGTCGGCAACTGGCACGCGTCTCACACCACACGCCCTCCGAATTGCTGTGGCCCTCCGCCTTGCTGCCCCAATCCCCACCAGATATAGGTGTATTTGCAGCGAGGTGGTGGCTGACAGGCACGGCCACCATGGCCTACTCTGCCAAACCACAGGGGGATGGCACTCGAGGCACAATGAAGTTAATGACATCATCAAGAGGAGCCTCACCACAGCTGGATGCCCAGCCGAAAGAGAGCCCCGTTACCTAACGCCCCGTAACTCTGATGCTCTTATTGGTCGCCCGGATGGTATCACAGTGAACCCCTGGAAGAATGGCAAGCAGTTGGTATGGGACTACACATGCGTATCAACCCTGGCTAACACCTACATTAACCTCAGTGTTGCACAACCAGGTGGCGCTGCCACCCACAGGGAAGCAGCCAAATCCCGGAAGTATAGTGAACTGATCACCACTACAATTTTGTCCCCATTGCTTCTGAGACACTCGGCGCCTGGGGTAAAAGTGCTACCAGTTTTTTGAAGGAACTGGGTTCTAGGCTCATTGAAACAACAAGGGACCCAACAGCTGCAAGCTTTTTTTTCCAGCTCCTCAGTGTGGCGATTCAGAGGGGAAATGCGCACTGCATCTAGGGTTCCTGCCCGCCATCTGAGGAGCTGGAGGAACTCGACAACCTATGATAACCATCTTTGTAACCCATATGTAACTCCTTTTTTGTAACAAAGTTCAAATAAAGTAAATATATATGTGTACATACAAAAGAATGGGGGTGGTAGGAGAGGATAATATTAGTGTTCAGTGAGAAACCACAAGGTCTCCTCTGAATACTTTTTATTTTCTTCTCCGAGGCTATGGGTCCCCACATTGGCACCAGAGGTGGTACCCTCACAAATTTATATATATATATATATATATATATATATATATATATATATATATATATATATATATATATATATATATATATATATATATATATTTAATAAAAAATAGGGAAGGGAGTACCACCTCTGGCTGGAAGAAGGAGGGACCCATAGCCTCAGAGGAAACCACACATAACGCATTGGAGGGAATGTAGGTCCCCTCCAATACAGTTTCTGTGTGCTTCTCTCCTACCACCCTCTTCCTTTTTTTTTATTTAAAGGTTACAAGACAAAGGTTATGGATCTCTTGAAGCTCCTCCGCTTCCGGACAGGAACCGAGGACGCTGCAAGCATTTCCCCTCTGGGTCGCCACACTGAGGTGCTGAAACCAAAAACTGGAAGCCCTTGGGTCTCTGGTGACGTCAATGAGCTTGGAACCTAATTCCTTGAGAAATCCCAAGGCACTCTTGCCCCAGGGGCCATGCGTCTCAGACGCTATGGGAACAAAGAGGTATTGACTTTCCAGTCGCCTGTACTTGAGTGATTTTGCTGTTTCCCTGTGGTTGGCCGCCCCACCTGCTTGATCAGCTCCGAAGTGTACATAGGTGTCAGCCAGGGTGGATACACATGTGTAGTCCCACACCAACTGTCTACCCTCCTTCCAGGGGTATATGGTGATGGCATCAGGGCGAAGTGGGGGGGAAATCCGGGTTTTGGACCCCTAGGATGCGAGGTTCTCTCTCCGCTGGGCACCTAGCTGAGACGAGGCTTCTCTTGATGATGTCATTGACCTCGTTGTGTTTTGCATGCCAGCCCTTTGTGCTTTCGCAATGCAACCCATGCAGTCCGCATTGGTCTGCTTCCACCCTGTTGCAAATACACTTGTATTCAGTGTGAATTGGGGCACCAATGCGGAGGGCCACTGCTACACGAAGGGATTCTGGATCTAGGCGCGTGCCCATTGCTGACATGGGTACTGCCAGGAGGAAGTCTCCTGCATGAGGGGCACGCACTGCTCCGAGGCGGGCTTTCTCCTTGTCTGATGTTGCGGCGCTGAGCATGGCATCAGCTACTTTTTCCACTAGAGGGTGGTCCCAGCCGGACTGTTTGTGTTGTTTTGTTGGCTCTATAATGGTTGCTGGGGCTGTAAGAACATCCCACTGATTTGAACATTCAGTGAAAGCAGGATCGTGTATTCCTGCTGAATCTCTCAGGGTTGCATGTGAGATATCTCTGACGAGGTCGTGCGATGCATGGGAGGAGGAAAGGAAGGCTGGTAGAGCAATTTGGGAGGCTGTGTGGACACCAAGGCCACCGAGTTTTACAGGAAGGGTTGCTTGCTCCCACTGAGAGTCGTCCAATGGCAGGTTCAGGACTTTCACCAGCATGGACCTCAGAAGGGGGTCATACACATTTAACTTAGGGCTGCTGTAGGATGGAGAACATCTCAGAAAGTAGGTCAACTTAGGGAGAGACAGGCATCTTGTGAAGAGAAAGAGAGCATCATGGGCATCAATCTTGTCAATCCTGTCCAGTATTCTCTTTAGATCAGTGATTTTTGCATCCAGGACCTCCTCGATTGCTCGTGGGCCAATGGGGGCACCCAGGAGAGTGCAGTCCGGTGGCTCGACAACGAGAATGTCTGGAAGAACATTTTGTATTTGCCCAGTGATGTCTGGGTTGCGGGAGATTATTTCACATTTGGATGCATTAAAAATGAGTCCTAAGGCTGCTCCCTGCTCCTGGATTTTCCTTATATCCTCCAAAATGGTTTCCGGGGTTCCAGCGAGAGTGCCATCATCCAGGTACCAGATGTTTAGCTCGCTTGTCAGACTATCAGTGACCTCTTTGATAGCTAGGCAGAAAAGGAGGGGGGCTAAGGGGTCACCTTGTTGGACACCTTCACAAGAGTTTATTTCATGCACCCCAAAAAGAAGCTTAGTCCCCACTGTAGCACGATCGGATGAATGGGTAAAGGGGACGGAAATGGTTGTGTACAGCCCTGAGGACAGCGTCTCGTCTGACTTGATTGAAAGCATTTTTGAAGTCAAGCTTTACTAGTGCCTTCTGGTCCGGGAGATCAGCAATGTAAGCCCACGCTGCATGTGCTGCAGCTTCACAACCTAAGGGAATCCTAAACCCGAGCTGATGAGGTTTCAGCAATGTGGCTGCTTCCTGGCTGATAGATCTCACTGCAGCCTTAGCTACGAGGCGTTGGAGGGTGTTGCCAACGGCAATGGGCCTGATTCCCCTATCCTTCTTCTTTAGAGCACAGAGTGCTGCTCCATAAAAGACAGGCCTGATGTCCTCAGGGATGCCGCCAGCCAAACACATGTTGGAGAATCTGGTAAGTTCCACTAGAAGGTCCTTTGCAGCATCTCCAAGCACCGGGTTCAGCATTTGTTTGATGTGCTGGGGTCTTAGGCCTGTAAAGCCCCTGCTGAACCTGTTGCATATATATATATATATATATATATATATATATATATATATATATATATATATATATATATATATATATATATATATATATATATATATATATATATATAAATATGCATATACATATATATATATGTCGTACCTAGTAGCCAGAACGCACTTCTCGGCCTAATATGCAAGGCCCGATTTGCCTAATAAGCCAAGTTTTCATGAACTATTGCTTTTTCGACTACCTAACCTACCTAACCTAACCTAACCTAACATTTTCGGCTACCTTACCTAACCTAACCTATGAAGATAGGTTAGGTTAGGTTAGGTAGGGTTGGTTAGGTTCGGTCATATATCTATGTTAATTTTAACTCCAATAAAAAAAAATTGACCTCATACATAATGAAATGGGTAGCTTTATCATTTCCTAAGAAAAAAATTAGAGAAAATATATTAATTCAGGAAAACCTGGCTTATTAGGCAAATCGGGCCTTGCATAGTAAGCTGAGAAGTGCGTTCTGGCTACTAGGTACGACATATATATATATATGTGTGTGTGTATATAAAAGTTTGTGAGGGTACCACCTCTGGTGCCAATGTGGGGACCCATAGCCTCGGAGAAGAAAATAAAAAGTATTCAGAGGAGACCTTGTGGTTTCTCACTGAGCACTAATATTATCTTCTCCTACCACCCCCATTCTTGTGTATGTACACATATATATTTGTTTTATTTGAACTTTGTTACAAAAAAGGAGTTACATATAGGGTACAAAAATGGTTATCATAGGTTGTCGAGTTCCTCCAGCTCCTCAGATGGCGGGCAGGAACCCTGAATGCAGTGCGCATTTCCCCTCTGTATCGCCACGCTGAAGCGCTGGAAAAGAAAGCTGGCAGCTCTAGGGTCCCTTGTTGTTTCAATGAGCCTAGAACCCAGTTCCTTCAAAAAACTGGTAGCACTTTTACCCCAGGCGCCGAGTGTCTCAGAAGCAATGGGGACAAAATTGCGGGGGTGATCCAGTTCTCTGTACTTACGGGATTTGGCTGCTTCCCTGTGGGTGGCAGCGCCACCTGGTTGTGTAACACTAAGATCAATGTAGGTGTTAGCCAGGGTTGATACGCACGTGTAGTCCCATACCAACTGCTTGCCATTCTTCCTGGGGTTCACTGTGATACCATCCGGGCGACCAATAAGAGCATCCGAGTTACGGGGCGTTAGATAACGGGGCTCTCTTTCAGCTGGGCATCCAGCTGTCGTGAGGCTCTTCTTGATGATGTCGTTAACTTCACTGTGCCTTCACACCGTGCTTCACTGTGCCTCGAGTGCCATCCCCCTGTGCTTTGGCAGAGTAGGCCATGGTGGCCGTACCTGTCAGCCACCACCTCGCTGCAAATACACCTATATCTGGTGTGGATTGGGGCAGCAAGGCGGAGGGCCACAGCAATTCGGAGGGCGTGTGGTGTGAGACGCGTGCCAGTTGCCGACATTGGGGTTGCTAACAGGAAATCCCCTGCATGTGGGGCAGCTACTGCTGTGAGGCGAGCAATGTCGTGTTGTGTTGTTGCAGCACCCAGGCACTCTGCAGCAACTTGGTCTATTATATTCCATCCTCCCGTACTAATGTTATGGACTACCTTACAGGTAACTATCCAGAGTCTCTGTACCTAACTCCTGCTAATTCCACTGATGTTAATAATAAGATAATCCTTTCACTTAAAACAAAGTCTAGTGCCCTCGTGGAGATACCAACTCTAATTTAAAAAAAAAAACTCCAGATTTTTAGATCCTGCCATTGCATTGCTCTACAACAAATCACTTGAACTCCAAATCTTTCCAGATATCCTAAAAAAAAAAGCGAGAGTAACCCTAGTCCATAAATGTGGTGATCTCAGTTATAACAATTTCAGACATACATAAATTTTGCCGAACTTGTCCAGAATATTTGAAAAACTAATCTACAAGCAGATTTACTCTTATCTAACCAAACACAATATACGTTGTTCTTGCCAATATGGCTTCAAGCCCCAAAAAAAGCACTAATTAATATGATTAAATGGATGCATGCAGCTCTTGATAAAAATGAGTTCCCTATTAAGGATGGTAACAGAGTCCATTTCATGTGGTCTCCATCTCATGTTGGCCTCCGAATGCATGATAGAGCTGATAAGTTAGCCAAAGAATCTGCCTTTAAAGGAGCCGTTGAGTGTAACCTTGGATTGTCAATGAGCAATCTGAGAGCAGCAGTACACCGAGAACTTTAACAAGATCTTGTAGATCTGAGGCAAAGTGAAATTGACACCAGTAATTCCATCTATCATCATTCTATCATGCAAGAGGAGCCACACATCTATGGATCATCCAATAAAATCAGCAGACTTCTAGATGTTACTACTGCTCGGCTTAGACTCGGTTACAAGTATCTCTGGGAATTCTCATTATCTGCTAATGTAGACCTGACCAAATGTAAACTGTGTCAACAAAATTATTCGCACACCCTCCGTCACTATGTGATGGAGTGCGAAAAGATACGTGAATTTAGAGACAATTCTATAACCAATGTTCCAGCGATGTGTAAATATTTCATTCAAAATGATCTGCTACCAGAAATTTTAGCCAAATATCCCCAGTTTGCTAACTGTAGGTAGTAACTGAGTGATTGTAACCTATCCACCGCTGCCCACTGGATGGGGGGCGGTGTGCAGGACAAACATATAAATTTTGACACTAGCTCTCCACATGTCAGTTGCTTAATTTAGAACCTGTACTTGAGGTCGATCTCGAACCCATTGTTGATGTGACGACTTATATTGAATTTTGTAACTAGCTCATCAAGATTGTAACTTGCTTAGCTAAATGAATTGTGGGGTTCAGTCCCTGAGCCCATTATGTGCCTCTGTAACCCTTTCCACTACCGCCCACAAGATGGGTATGGGGTGCATAATAAATGAACTAAACTAACCTGTTGGATTATTTGTTGACATACGTAAGGCTTTTGATACTGTCAACCACCAAAATCTTCTTCTTAAATTAAATCATTATGGAGTCAGAGGACACTCCCTCCAATACCATCAGTCTTACCTTACTGACAGGCTCCAGTATGTTTCTGTGAATAATTCCATTTCTCCCACCCTGCCCATCAATACTGATGTTCCACAGGGCAGCATACATTACTCTCCCCTCTTTTTTTCTTGACTTTCCAAATGACTCTCAACACCTCAAACAATCATATTTGCTAATGACACACCCTTCATTTTCTCCAGTCCTGATCCTCTTGCTCTAAATGTCACAGTGAATGCTGAACTAAATAAAGTTCATCTTTGGCTAACTGGTAACAAACTCACCCTTAACATGGACAAAACTTTCTATATTTTGTTTGGTAATAAATCCTCAAATCAAATTAATCTATGAGTAAACAATATCCAAATTAGTAACAAAGTAGATGGCAAATTCTTATGTGTTCTCATCGATAACAAACTGAATTTCTAGGGACACATCATAAATACAGCAAAAATAGTTTCTAAAACTGTTGGCATTCTTTCTAAGATCAGATATTATGTACCTCACCCTACCCTAGTAACGCTCTATTACTCTCTCATCTATCCTTATCTAATTATGGTATTTGTGCTTGGGGTTCTACTTCCCAAAATCATTTATGTCCTCTAATTTGTGTCTAATCTTCGTCTCCGAAGCTAGACACAAATACAACTAAATTATTAATGATGGTAACGGAGTCGATTCCATGTGGTCTCCATCTCATGTTGGCCTCCGAATGCATGATAGAACTGATAAGTTAGCCAAAGAATTTGCCTTTAAAGGAGACGTTGAGTGTAACCTTGGATCGTCAATGAGCAATCTGAGAGCAATAGTACACCAAGAACGTCAACAAAATCTTGTAGAGGCAAAGTGAAATCGACACCAGTAATTCCATCTATCATCATACTGTCATGCAAGAGGAGCCACACTTCTATAGATCATCCATTAAAATCAGCAGACTTCTAGATGTTACTACTGCTCGGCTTAGAATTCCCAGAGATACTTGTAACCGAGTTACAAGTATCTCTGGGAATTCTCATTATCTGCCGATGTAGATCTGACCAAATGTAAACTGTGTCAACAAAATTATTCGCACACCCTCCGTCACTATGTGATGGAGTGCGAAAAGATACGTGAATTCAGAGACAATTCTATAACCAATGTTCCAACGATGTGTAAGTATTTTATTTAAAATGATCTTCTTCCAGAAATTTTAGCCAAATATCCCCAGTTTGCTAACTGTAGGTAGTAACTAAGTGATTGTAACCTATCCACCGCTGCCCACTGGATGGGGGGGCGGTGTGCAGGACAAACATACCAATTGTGACACTAGCTCTCCACATATGTCAGTTGCTTAATTTAGAAACTGTACTTGTGGTCGATCTCGAACCCATTGATGATGTGACGACTTATATTGAATTTTGTAACTAGCTCATCAAGATTGTAACTTGTCTAGCAAAATGAATTGTGGGGTTCAGTTCCTGAGCCCATTATGTGCCTCTGTAACCCTTTCCACTGCTGCCCACAAGATGGGTATGGGGAGCATAATAAATGAACTGAACTAACTTCTACTGATCGGTTACAATTTCTGCTGTTCCATCCAACATATAACTATTGTCATTCGTTTTTTTCTTTTTTCCCTTTCTCAGTCCAATTCATTCTTTTGATCTCAATTAGTTTAAGTCTAATTTTTTAAGTGTTTCCCCACATCTTGCCCGAAACGCTGTGCTTATTAGTGGCTTTAGGCATAGTATGTCCTAGCTCTATCTGTTTACCCAGCAGTAAAATGGGTACCTGGTTGTGAAACAATTTGGCGGGTCGTATTCCGGGGAACATAGGATTAAGGACTTGCCCGAAACGTGATAGAGGCTGTACAAGAATGTAAAAACTCTTGTATATATAAATACAAAAAATAAGATTTTAAATAAAAAAAAAACTTGAAATCCAACATTCTGTTTGAAACTCATTTTGTATGTATGTACTTTTACCTGAATAAGCATTATTATTATTATTATTATTATTATTATTATTATTATTATTATTATTAATCATCTGTCCAACTATACCTTATTCAAAAGTAAGACCAAAAAGTACCTAATTTCCTCCTCATAGTTTCCTACCTTGTGCTTCAAACTCACACTGTATCTTGTACTACCCACTTCCCCAATATTAGTACTTAAGACATATATTCCTGCCAGTGTAATCACCTCTGTCAATTTATATTATAGTTATTTGTTGACACAAAATTTGCTACAATGTACCTCTTCATCTTACCTGATATGTTAGATTAAGGACCTGCCCGAAACTCTATGCGTGTTAGTGGTTTTGCAAGAATGTAAGAATACCAGTCTTATGTAATCTCACCAACCCATTGTATCTTCTTGTGAATATAAATTGTTATTATACTACCCGGGCCCTGTAGATATGACAGAGCTCACCATGCCCACCAAGCAAAAAACATAAAAAGAACTAACACCCACTCCAATAGTCTGCAGAACCAGGGGCCAGATTCACGAAGCAGTTACGTACGTACTTACGAATGTTTTTCTCCTTGGCACTTTCGTAGCGGCTACGTCGGTATTCAAGTACGCATTTAAGAAGGAAAATCTTCGTAAATATACCACTTCAATTTAAGGACGGCCTCGAACACTCGTAGCTTTACGTAAACTTGATATAACTCAAATTTTCTCTACTACATAACACGGAGGATCGATTTTCTTATAAACAAAACATTTTAGCTGGCGAGTTTCAAGACGGAGTCCTTAGTGTTAACTATATATATATGCATTCTCTGCTTGAAACTTGAAGTAAATATGTCTTTAACGATATTAGATGTAGTTTTATAATAGCAAGATATTATACCAGTAGTTATTAAGTAAATAAACACTGGTGAATATGAAATATGAGTGAAGGTGATGAACCTTACCTAGAGGTTACCTTGAGGTGCTTCCGGGGCTTAGCGTCCCCGCGGCCCGGTAGTCGACCAGGCCTCCTGGTTGCCGGACTGATCAACCAGGCTGTTGGACGCGGCTGCTCGCAGCCTGACGTACGAGTCACAGCCTGGTTGATCAGGTATCCTTTGGAGGTGCTTATCCAGTTCTCTCTTGAACACTGTGAGGGGTCGGCCAGTTATGCCCCTTATGTGTAGTAGAAGCGTGTTGAACAGTCTCGGACCTCTGATGTTGATAGAGTTCTCTCTCAGAGTACCAGTTGCACCTCTGTTTTTCAACGGGGGTATTCTGCACATCCTGCCATGTCTTCTGGTCTCATGTGATGTTATTTCTGTGTGCAGGTTTGGGACCAGCCCCTCTAATATTTTCCACGTGTAAATTATTATGTACCTCTCCCGCCTGCGCTCAAGGGAGTACAGTTTTAGGCTCTTTAGTCGGTCCCAGTAGTTTAGATGTTTTACTGAGTGGATTCTAGCAGTAAAGGATCTCTGCACGCTCTCCAGTTCAGTAATTTCTCCAGCTTTGAAAGGTGCTGTCATTGTGCAGCAGTACTCCACTCTAGAGAGCACAAGCGTTTTGAAAAGTATCATCATCGGTATAGCATCTCTAGTGTGAAAAGTTCTTGTTATCCAACCTGTCATTTTTCTTGCAGTTGTGACGGCTACTTTATTGTGTTCTTTAAAGGTAAGGTCTTCCGACATGAGTACACCCAGATCCTTTACATTGCCTTTTCGTTCTATGTTATGATTTGCCTGAGTTTTGTACGTGGTTTCCGTTTTTATATTTTCATTTTTTCCATAGCGCATGAGCTGGAACTTATCTTCGTTAAACACCATATTATTTTCTGTAGCCCATAGAAAGACCTGATCTACATCTGACTGGAGGTTCGCCGTGTCCTCTATGTTGCCTACTCTCATGAAGATGATGGATGGGAAACCTGGGATGGTGGGAGTTTTTCTATCACCAAATGCCCCTGTTCACCTAGTAATAAGTATAGCTATGGGTGTACCTTAGCTATACATACCCCCTTTTTAATTTATTTTGTTTGGTTTTATTTTTAAATTAAATCTGGGTGAGACATAAAAGAAAAATATGCTGCACAAATGATCTTGACTATGACTATATGGACTATATAGATGACTATATGGCTATTATGGTCTGTTAAAAAAGAGAGAGGGGGAAGTAGGGGTTCAAGACCTCTTCCTGTTACACAATTTTGCTGTGTAACAATAAGTAATTATCAAAAGAAGGCACCAAGCTGGGAAGGCTATGTAGCAGTGAGGAAGTGAGGTGAGGCAGCTACATAATTGAGGAATGCTTTTTTTTTATTTTATTTACCATATAAGCTGAGGTAGGCTATTTTATTTGAGCAATGCTCAGCTGATTCCTCTACATTTAGCATGGAACAAATATGTGTCCAAGACCTCTTTCTGTTACACAATTTGGCTGTGTGTAACAATAATTATCAAAAGAAGGCACCAAGCCTGGAAGGCTATGTAGCAGCATTGTGTGTAACAATAAACCAATTTTTTTTTAACAGATAATGCACCTTTGAGTAAAACAAATCCTGTCAGCTGTAAAAATATTGATCCAGTTATTTAAATACAAAATTATAATGAAACAAATATTTATGGGTTGCTTATCCTATTTTCTTCTAATGTACATCCAAAGAAGTGAAAAATTGAGACATACTGCACAATTTAATGATTCACAAGAAATATTGATAATATTGTTTTTTTTTTTAATCTTCTAGTGTGTGGTTTGGTCAACATTACTAACATTGCATATCAATATGAGATCTTAATGATCCATGGTTAACATTTATGATTTAATAAGGATAATACTGGTAATAATAATATAAGCTATAATTTAAAATCTTTATTACTGATTTCTTTTTATTAACAAACTTAGGTACACACAGCAATATGCTGCTACCTTATTCTATATGAAAGATTACAGTGTATACCCACTTCCCCGCTCACCCCATGATGAATCTTGACCTTATTTAATTCATCATCATCTCACGAACTTGTACACCAGCTGATTGACTGTTGAGAGGCAGGACCAAAGAGCCGAAGGTCAACCGCCGCTAGCACAACTAGGTGAGTACCATTGATGGGGCAGGTTATTGAGGTCAATCATCAGCCCACTTGGGTCACCACACTGAGGTCAACAGCCAGCTAGGGTCACCACACCAAGGTCAACATCCAGCTTGGGTCACCACATTGAGGTCAACAGCCAGCTTGGGTCACCACACTGAGGTCAACAGCCAGCTTGGGTCACCACTCTGAGGTCAACAGCCAGCTTGGGTCACCACTCTGAGGTCAACAGCCAGCTTGGGTCACCACACCGAGGTCAACAGCCAGCTTGGGTCACCACTCTGAGGTCAACAACCAGCTTGGGTCACCACACCGAGGTCAACAGCCAGCTTAGGTCACCACACCGAGGTCAACAGCCAGCTTGGGTCACCACTCTGAGGTCAACAGCCAGCTTGGGTCACCACCTCTGAGGTCAACAACCAGTTTGGCTCACCACTCTGAGGTCAACAGCCAGCTTAGGTCACCACACCGAGGTCAACAGCCAGCTTGGGTCACCACTCTGAGGTCAACAGCCAGCTTGGGTCACCACCTCTGAGGTCAACAACCAGCTTGGGTCACCACCTCTGAGGTCATCAGCCAGGTTACAGAGATTGTCATAACCACAAAGGATTATATATATAAATATTTCCTTTAAAATAATGTCGGGGTGTACACGTGCCGTCAACGCGTGATGAGGGGCGAGTAACAGTATACAAGATATCCTAGTACTTTACTCTGTCAACGGTCGCCAACGTCGGGGTGTCACTCTCTCTACATGGACACCACCCAGTAGTATTAGCGATTACTGCTACTCACCGTAGCCCTGCGGGTCTTCACTCAATCCTCGCGGCGCCACTGTTCGCCAGGAGAGTATCCCAGTCGATCCCCAGCCAGCCTTAAAGCCAAAGAAAGAGTGGGAACACAGTTGCTCACTCCCAACCGTGTGCCCGCCCCGACAAGGGCTCTACTACTAACCGCAAGGTCGCCAACTGGTGTTTCCCGTGTCCAGTAACACGTCAGTGGTATTGTGGAATTGTGGTACTAGTGTCAGAGAATTCACTCATTAGATCTGGTATCAGGCAGGTATATGTCTCTATACTCTCACTCTATGGTACTGTTCTATAGCAACAAGATATATGGAGTGATGATACAAACACAAAGGTATTTTATATTTTACTTAAAAATATTCAAAGTATTATATCCGTATCCATCAACAATCAAGTACACTGCAGAAATTCACTCTCTCTTCGTATATATCGAGGCGCACCTAGAGGGTACTACTCCCCCTTCTCATCAATGTCATAATCAGCTGAGCCGCGCCCTTCTCGCCGTGTGAACGTTTATTGCTTGTTTTCCTGGCGTCACACTCTCTGTTTCTTTAAATTCGCATGAATCACTATATTTATCATCAGCACAATATTTCTATTATGGCAAATAGAACGCAATGAATCACCATACCGATCTCAAGATCAATAACTCATTCCTACAGCACTTAATGTGATATTTCACTGTACTAGAGTAATGCACTGTAATTAATAATAGTTACAATGAATGCACTTAACCACAGTACTGTTCTTAGATTCAGTAATTCCTCTCATAGGCAATAACACAATTAATCACTTCACACATGGAAATATTACTCATCACACTTACATATACATATACATAGATAAATCATAGATATCAATAATAATGATAAGATAAATATTGGGCACACAGCCTAACACCAATAACTGGTTCACTTATATGTATATTCTCTAGCATAAGTAATCATATTAATGTCACATGGAAGAAATCATCAACGACATAATAAATTCTTCAATAATTCCAGGTGCCTGCACACACCACATACATATATCGTGAGAGCTCTGTACAGCCTCACTCTGCACACCTGTGCCTTACTGTGACATAGACCTAGGTGAGACTTGCTCACGACGTGAAAGATACTCTGGCTGAATATATAGCTGACTAAAGGGGAATTGGGAGGGAAACTAGTATCACCTACTTCCACCTATCCTCCGGTGAGAGTTGAGTTGTAGCTCCTGGTCCAGGCTCTCGCCTCGTGTAGGGAACGCCCCCACACACACACACTGTTGTGTCCTCAAGGAACCCAATCAACGTCCCAAAATAAACGCGTCGTCTCCGTGTTCTGTCCTCCGCAGGTCCGTGCTCCTCCTCAACGTCTTGCCGGGTTGGAGTCGGTCTCCCGGCAGTCGACTTCTCCTCCCAACTACGGCTGCCAACCTACTACTCGGCTGTAGTCGTCCGGATTCCCAATTAGTTTCTTCTTTCACTGCTTCCCGGTGGATTGGCCCAGCCGCTACATCGTCACTGTGAAGCTATCAGACGTCCCAGACGACACTGCCTAGACTTTACCTGCACAGCACCCGACCCTGGAGCACTTGACGCTCAATATTCCGTCAATTCCCTCTTCGGTCCACACATAGAATGAAGGAAGACCTCTCGGCGTACTTGCAGACTACGGGTGACGCGTGAGATCCACGGGATCGGGGTACAACTGTCAAACTGACAGGACCAACCTTCACACATCCGTCCACCTCGATGCGTCGTGTCAGACTGATTCCCTCACGGAGGATTGGCCCAGCCACTACGTCATCACTGTGAAGCTATCAGACGTCCCATATGTCGCTGCCTAGACTTCGCCTGCACAACACCTGTCCCGGGAGCACTTGTTGCTCAATATTCTGTCAATTCCCTCTCTGGTCCAATACATGAACAAAGGAAGACCCCACAGGTGCTGGCAGACCGCCGGTGATGCGTAAATCCTCCGGAGACAGGGTAAACTGTCCAACAGACAGGACCCCCCAGCGCACGTCCGACCTCCTTGAGTGCTGTCTCAGACTGGTGATGTCACCGCGGCGCGATGACCGGACCCCCCTTCCTTCGTGACGTCATACTTGCCGGGGGAGGTTTTCATTGGCTCCCTGTGTCACGTCGCTGTCGGTGACCAATCTGGTGCCACTGACGTCACACAGTTTTGGTGGCAAAACGGAGGGGCCAGCGCCATATTGGCTCCCTAAAGGGCCTAAACCACAGGCCAAAATACTCTTCTTTTACAAATTTCTCGCCACCTCGAGAACACTACACTCTCCCACATATATCAAACTGATGCCTGCGACGTAGAGAACGCTCGGGTAAAGTGGACATGACTCTTACAGCAGGCGTGGGAGAAATATAAAAGGGGGAACACCGTCACAATAACAAAACAAATGCTTATAGCAGTAATTATATAAAGTAAAATTAATAAAAAATTGAAGATTTACAATGAATAATTAAGTGGAACTTTTAAACTTTTACATAAAAACTTTAAATATATTGAAATAAAACCAGACAAATTTCTTACCATTCACTCTAATCACCAATAGTTCAGTACAAGCTTAGTAAAACATTAGTTTTTGATTACCTGTTGAGGTATAGTAAGGTAGTATATATTATTATATTTTATTATTAGTTGTTTAAGAACATAAGAACATAAGAACAAAGGTAACTGCAGAAGGCCTATTGGCCCATACGAGGCAGCTCCTATTCTATAACCACCCAATCCCACTCATATACTTGTCCAACCCGCGCTTGAAACAATCGAGGGACCCCACCTCCACCACGTTACGCGGCAATTGGTTCCACAAATCAACAACCCTGTTACTGAACCAGTATTTACCCAAGTCTTTCCTAAATCTAAACTTATCCAATTTATACCCATTGTTTCGTGTTCTGTCCTGTGTTGATACTTTTAATACCCTATTAATATCCCCCTTGTTATGTCCATTCACCCACTTGTAAACCTCTATCATGTCGCCCCTAACTCTTCGCCTTTCCAGTGAATGCAACTTAAGCTTTGTTAATCTTTCTTCATATGAAAGATTTCTAATTTGGGGAATTAACTTAGTCATCCTACGCTGGACACGTTCAAGTGAATTTATATCCATTCTATAATATGGCGACCAAAACTGAACTGCATAATCTAAATGGGGCCTAACTAGAGCAAGATATAGCTTGAGAACCACACCAGGTGTCTTGTTACTAACGCTGCGATTAATAAATCCAAGTGTCCGATTTGCCTTATTACGAACATTTATGCATTGATCCTTTTGTTTTAAATTCTTACTAATCATAACTCCCAGATCCCTTTCGCAATCCGACTTCGCAATCACAACACCATCTAGCTCGTATCTTGTAACTCTATCATCATTACCTAACCTCAGAACTTTACATTTATCAGCATTAAACTGCATCTGCCAATCCTTTGACCATTTCAAAACCCTATCTAGATCAACTTGAAGTGATAGTGAGTCCTCCTCCGAATTAATTTCCCTACCGATTTTCGTATCATCGGCAAATTTGCAAATGTTGCTACTCAAACCTGAATCTAAATCATTTATATATATTATAAACAACAGAGGTCCCAGGACAGAGCCTTGAGGCACTCCACTTACAACATTTTCCCACTCTGACTTGATTCCATTTATACTAACTCTCTGTTTCCTTTGGTATAGCCATGCCCTAATCCAGCTTAATATAGCACCCCCAATACCATGAGACTCTATCTTTTTAATCGTTTCTTCTAATGTCAATACTGAAAGTATCTCATGAGTGACCGAGCCTCACCTAACCTCGTCCAAGATGCTCTCTTTCGCTCTATTGGTTAAATAATGCTCTCTTATCCATATAAGTTAAAAAAGTTCCTAACTTCTCAGTAAAGTCTCTATGTACTTACGTAGGTATCTACCTCAGTATCTCATCAAACGCCTACTCGTTTATTTTATTTGTATCTGCTATCTTTATATTTAGTGGTAATTTGATTAAGATTAGTCATTGGAATTTATTATCATATTTTCATTAATTTTAGTTAATTATCATTATGATTACATTAATCAGTATTATTAAATTAAGATTAACCTTTTATTTTTATTAATTCCATAATCTTAGTTAATTTTTATTTACTTCCTAATTATGCATGTTATCTATATTCTAATAACACTGATTCTTATTTCATTATTAACTAGTTCCTATTATATATGCATTTTCTGCTATAGTTGTTTATTAAAACTTATAGCAATATCGTTATTATATTTATTTATTTATATACAAGAAGGTCTCCGTCTAGAAGAAGGTCTACACCAGTCTCCGTGGTGTAGTGGAAAGACACTCGCCTGGCGTTCCGCTAGCGCTTTGTCACGGGTTCGTATCCTGACCGGGGAGGATTTACTGGGCGCAATTCCTTAACTGTAGCCTCTGTTTAACTCAACAGTAAAATGTGTACTTGGTTGTAACAACAATTCTTCGCGACAGGGATCGTATTCCCAGGACTTGCCCGAAACGCTATGCGTTAGTGGCTGTACAAGAATGTAACAACTCTTGTATATATCTCCAAGGTTACACTCAACATACCCCGGCCACAGGCCAGCCAAATCACGGTCCCACTGGGTGCACCGTCGTGGAGGCCTTCAACCACAAATCCAGCCTGTAGCTGGCAGGTTCCAATCAGCTACGCTGCGTAGGCCACTCCACGACCGATACTAGGGTTGCGAGCCCTAGGCAGGAGCCTCGTGTGATTCCACAGATCACTCTCCTCACCACAACACCCCAGTGGCTAGTCTTCTCCGCCAGTCAGCCCCGGGTACGACAATCCCTGGTTCTGCCACCTCACAGGCAGGCTAACATAACAGTGTTCATCCTGGGGTGACTCACAGCTTCTGCAGCAAATGCGTGAAGATACTACGGCTGCCTTGGGTAGACTGATCCAACGTCCAATACAGCAGTCCCAGGTCGACTCTGTAATCAGACACGTCATCAGTACTAGTTACACTCTAGGGCACCTCACTTACCGGCTTAGACACAAACGCCCACCTATCCACTCCATAGATGGCGTTGCTGTCTAAGCGTCACCTCACCAGAGGTCAGCAGCGGCTATGTGACGAGCTGATTAGGACGGGAAACCAGCCCCTGTGGCCGGTATATCCTGTCCTGACTAGATGGCGCTGTCCATTTGGAGGGGGTTTCGGGAGCTGACCCACAGATAGCGTGGTCGTCACAGCTCCGTGCTCGGACGCTGGGCTCGGGTCCGTAACAATGCTAAGCTTGCAATTAAGATATCCAGAGATCCCCATTACAATGGTTGTACTCTTCAAATCACTTGTGTTGTCCCATCTTGAGTACTGCTCAGTACTCACTTTCCTCTTCAGAGCAGGAGAGATTGCTGAAATTGAGGGAATACAGAGAACATATACGGCACTCATAGACGAGATAAAGCACCTAAATTATTGGGATCGTCTCAAAGCTCTCCAAATGTACTCACTTGAAAGGAGACGAGAGAGATACCAAATAATATACACATGGAAAATACTGGAGGGACAGGTACCAAATCTACACAGTAAAATAACAACGTACTGGAATGAACGAAATGGAAGAAAATGCAGAATAGAACCAGTCAAGAGCAGAGGTGTCATGAGCACAATCAGAGAACACTGTATGAACATCAGAGGTCCACGGTTGTTCAACATCCTACCAGCGAGCATCAGAAATATTACAGGAACAACCGTGGACATCGTCAAGAGGAAACTAGATTGTTTCCTTCAAGGAGTGCCGGACCAACCGGGCTGTGGTGGGTATGTGGGCCTGCGGGCCGCTCCAAGCAACAGCCTGGTGGACCAAACTCTCACAAGTCAAGTCTGGCCTCGGGCCGGGCTTGGGGAGTAAAAGAACTCCCAGAACCCCATCAACCAGGTAATAATGATATTGCTAAGAAAAAACTGAGCTCTGTGCTACTTTCAGGGGGGGAAACAGGAGAAGCAGAAAATAGCATCACAGATCAGTCTGCTACCTCGAAGAACTTCACCTGCTTGAGCAAGTCCGTGAGCTCCTTCCTGTAGAGAGGTTACCTCCGTGGGTGAATGACCCATGCAGGATCATCATCAATGAAATGGCAACGAAAAAGTCCAACATGATAGCTCAAGAAGTGAGGCACAATTATCTGGAGGAAACCTATAAAGAAACCAGAAATGAGTTGGATCAAATCTACACTGATGGGTCATCTAACCCGGTGAATTCGCCCTGACAATGGCAGGGCTGGTGCAGCATACACTGTAATTAGGAATAATGCCTTACAACGCGGAAATGAAGGAAAAGCCCGTATTGAGAACTATGTCTCCTCAACACAAGCGGAGCTAACTGCCATTGTTATGGCATTAAGATTCCTTCTTAGCATTAGAAGCATTATGAAGAAGACGAAGAATTAACGGTGCAGCGATCTGCACTGATTCTAAAGCAGCGCTTCAAAGCCTTACTAAAAATCGGGCAGAAAATCTTGCGATAGTCGCTGAGATCAAGAGAGCGGTGAGAGTACTGACCAGTCAAGGAAGAATCGTCAAATTTCTGTGGATCCCCTCCATGTTGGAATATGTGGAAATGAACGAGCAGATGTGCTGGCTGCTGAAGGAGACCATGTTGAATGTTTTATACCCAAGACTCTTCTTCTGCAAATTAGAGATATTGTCAGGCAATATCACCTTGACAAGGTTACTGAGGAAAGAAGGATAGAAGCACAAACCAGTGAATCTGTACGATGGTACAACATGGTTGCAGCTGGCAATCCCAGTCATTATGGATGAAGAGCCTGAGCCTGACCTAACTTAATCTAACCTTGTCCAAGGTGCTGTCTCTGCCTTACCATTTACCTAATGTTCTCTCATTCATATAAGTCCTAAGTAATCAGTCAAGTCTCCATACACTTATGTAAGCATCTACCTCAGTATCATTGTAAAATTTAACTCTTAAATCTAATCTTACCCTATTCTTTTCAAATTTTAAATTTAATTGTACTGATTTATGTCATTTATTGAAATTAATTATTAATCTCATTTTGTTTTCTTATTTAAGTTCATACTAATAATAGGTTAAAAACTAAGCTAAATATAATTAATTATCTTTAAGATTATTTTACTTTACAATTATCATTTGTCTATTTTTTTTCTTTGTTATATATTCATCTTAACAGTCTCTACTGATTTTTTTGTTCTCTCCACCAAACTTGTGTATCCTTCATGGCTATCTAGTGATCTTTATTCTACTTCTAATTGTTTCAATTTTTTGTATACTTGCATTTATTGTTGTGTTTTGCTATAATAATTCTCTAATTATAGCAGACTTAGTATCTATGTAAGCATCTACCTCAGTGTCTTAGTAAACTCTTGCTCATAAATATAATCTTACCCTGTTATTTTTTTAATTTTTAAATTTAATTGTAATTTGAGTTATACATCATTTATTGTAATTAATTATTGAGCTCATTTTGTTTTCTTAAGTTCATACTAATTAAAGGTTCACAACTAAGCTATGTTAAATAATTGATTTTTAAGATTATCTTTACTTTACGATTATTATTTGTCTCATTATTTTTTGCTATATATTATTCTTGTCAGTCTACTGATTTTTTCTTCTCTCTTGACCTAACTACTGTATCCTTCCTGGCTGTCTACGGGGATCTTTGCTCCACTTCAAATTGTTTCTATTTTTTTGTGTACTTACATTTATTGTTGTGTTTTGCTATAATTACTTTATATTTACAGCAGATTTAGTATTTAACTGTTCCTGTAATTGCTTATCTTATTGTATCGTGACATTATTGCGTCTACAAGCACACTGATATTGATCCTGATCGAAATCTTCTGTCCTATACCCACACAAATCAGCACATTGATCATCATTATTGCAGGTATTACACAGCAAATCTTGCAAAAAACAAACTCCTAAATAGCACCTGCTTATCAGTTTACAACCAAAATGTTAGGTCACTTAGTAAACATTTTGATGATATAAATGCACTTCTTACAGCACTAGGTACTAAATTATCTTTCATCATTTTAACAGAAACTTGGCTAAGTAAAGACTATACCCAACTCTACAATCTAGCTGGTTATAAAGCCATTCATAACTGCAGGCCTAATAAAAAAGGAGGTGACACAGCAATATAAATAATAATAATAAATAATAAATGTTTATTTAGGTAAGGTACATACATAAAGAGATTTTACAAAGTTTGTTGGGTTAAAAGATAGAGCTAGTACATACAATGCCTAAAGCCACTATTATGCAAAGCGTTTCGGGCAGGAAAAACATTAAAGACTAAAGCTTAATACTAATGGGTATAAAGAATAAAATGTGTTGAGAACAAATAAAAATAGAGGTAAAAGAGGGGGGAACATGGCTGAAAAAGCAGCACAAATACAATTACAAATTATAACAGGCAATTACATTCAAACAACGTTGTTTTGAAAAAAACAAAACAGACATGGGTTGACAACAGAGGGGTAAGGTAGGTTATAGGGAATTTATTAGGTAGTGCTTCGTTATTACAAAGGTACCTTCATCTGCAATAGTGTCATCAGTGATAGAGACGACTACTGTGAATATACCTTTGCCAAGTTCTCCAGTAAATCCCTTAAATCCTCTCTGACTATCGGTGCCATCTATAGATTTCCTAATACCAACCTAGCTTCATTCTCAGAAAACGTAAGAAATCTTATCATAAATAACAATCTCAACAAAAATCACATCATTCTGGGAGGTGTTTTCAATATTGACCTGGGTCTTCACAACAACCCTCAAGTTGACTATTTCCGTAACAGCATGCACTCCTGTATGCTAATCCCCACAATCACCAAGCCCACCCGAGTCACTCAAACATCTGCCACTACCCTGGATCACTTATGGACTAATATAACAGCTCCCCTTACATCTGGGGTAATCTATGACAGAACAACTGACCACTATCCTACCTTCCTCGTAGCAAACATGGACACAACACCACCAATAAGCAAGAAACTCTCATTCAGGCTACACAGTGAATCAGCTTCAGGCAATCTCTCTAATGCACTTCACATTATTAACTGGGAACCTGAATTTAATAATACACAGGATATAAACTCATTAACTAACCTCTTTCTCTCCAAAACTCTAAGCCTCTACAACACTCACTGTCCCCTCCTTACCAAACAAGTAACTGATAAAAGAAAAAATAACCCGTGGCTCACAAGTGGCATAATTAAATCAATCAACAAAAAACATGAATATGAAAAGAAATTTAGGAGTGGCCTAGTTTCAAAGGAAGTAGTTAAAAGGTACTCATCAGTGCTTACCAGTATCATAAGAAAAGCAAAACTTTCATATTATGAGACTAGATTCAAAGAAGCAAAAGGCAACATGAAAAGCACATGGAATACCATCTCTAACATCCTGGGAACTAAACAACACTCCCACAACCAGATAACACTCTCTAAGGATGGCCTTACACTGTCATCTGACTTAGAAATGGCGAATGAATTTAATAGCTTCTTTTCATCGATTGGTGCTAACCTTGCAAGTAAAATCCCACAGACTCAGACACATATCAACACATATCTCTCAGGCAGCTATCCAAACTCTCTTCTCCTCTCACCAGTCAGCCCGACAGATGTTGTGTCCATCATACACTCACTAAAAACCAAAGCTGGGAACATCAGTGAAATCCCATCCATTGTATACAAGAGCGCCTCCCACGCCCTTGCCCCACCTATAGCTCTGCTGTTCAACAAATCCCTTGAGTGTCATACCTTCCCTGATATCCTTAAAAAAGCAAGAGTAACACCAGTTCATAGGAGGTAATCCGGCAGACATAAACAATTATAGACCAATATCAAACCTACCCATACTATCAAAAATATTTGAAAAAATTATCTACAAACAGCTTTACTCCTACCTCGTAAAATTTGACATTCTTAGCCCCTGTCAGTTTGGCTTCCGCTCCCAAAAGAGTACCAACGATGCAATTATTAGTCTCCTTGATATAATTTACTCAGCCCTAGACAAAAATGAGTTTCCGATTGGACTCTTCATTGACCTGAGAAAGGCCTTTGATACTGTTAATCACGATTACCTCTTATGTAAACTCCATCATTATGGAATCCGAGGCCATGCACTGGACTATATCCAATCCTATCTTAGTGATAGACACCAATGTGTAGCCATCAATAATATAACCTCTCCCATTCTACCAATAACCGTTGGAGTGCCACAGGGCAGCATCTTGGGACCTCTTCTATTTCTTATATACATCAATGATCTGCCTAATGTCTTTAACATTCTGAAACCTATTTTGTTTGCTGATGATACTACCCTCATCTACTCCAACCCCAACCCACATACACTAAATGATGTTGTTAATAATGAACTAAAAAAGTCCACTTATGGATGTCAACCAACAAACTAACACTTAACATAGAAAAGACCTACTACATCCTATTTGGAAGCAAATCTACAAATGCAATTCAGCTTCAGATAGACAATGTAAACATTAGCAATAAAAATGATGGAAGGTTTCTTGGCCCATTCCTAGACAAGAGACTCAACTTCAGTACCCACATACAACATATAACTAAGAAAGTCTCTAAAACAGTTGGTATACTCTCCAAAATCAGATATTATGTACCTAACTCTGCTCTCATCTCTCTATATTATGCACTAATCTATCCCTATCTCAACTATGGTATCTGTGCATGGGGTTCAACCACTGCAAACCACCTCAAGTCCATCATCACCCAGCAAAAATCTGCTATCAGAATAATATCAAATTCTGCTTTCAGACAACACTCAGCCCCCTTGTTTAACTCCCTAAACATGCTACCTTGAGGTTACCTTGAGGTGCTTCCGGGGCTTAGCGTCCTCGCGGCCCGGTCGTCGACCAGGCCTCCTGGTTGCCGGACTGATCAACCAGGCTGTTGGACGCGGCTGCTCGCAGCCTGACGTATGAGTCACAGCCTGGTTGATCAGGTATCCTTTGGAGGATATAAAAAAACATAATCTAATCAAACTTTGCTAAACATAATCTCACTCCATAAATTCTCTTGTGTCAACTACATTTACAAAACCCTGTTCTTAAATGCAAATCCTTGTCTGAAACTCTTCCTAGACAGATGTAATAGGATCCATTATCACCACACCAGAAATAAATATCTCTTCGATATCCCCAGAGTTAAACTTAATCTGTGTAAACACTCTATGCAAATAAAGGGACCCAGTTTATGGAACTCACTCCCTACTGAATTGAAAAGCTGTCCAACTTTTACATCATTCAAAATCAATACTAAAAAGTACCTAATTTCATCTACATAGTTTTTCACTTTTAGCCTTAAAATTGCACTGTATCTATTGCTACCCAATCTGCCAACCTTTATGTTCCCAATTTGAACATCTTTACCATTGTGATCATTGCTGTTTTCTTATATGTGCTGCCAATCTGTTGTATGGTGTTTATAAATCTTGTTTATTTGTATCTTTTGCTACCCAGTCTCCCAATCTTTATGTACCCAATCTGAACATCTTCACCATTGTGATCATTGCTGTCTTATATGTGCTGTCAATCTGTTGTATGGTGTCTATTAATCTTGTTTAAATTACTAATCAAGCTGTCAATGTAATCAATCAGAGCTTTAATATAACAATATGCTTTAATATACTTACTAAGCTCTCTCATCTCATTTTTCTCTTGCAATGTATCTTTATCATTTATCAATTCTGATAGAAATTACCTACTTAAAATTATCTGTTAGATTAAGGACCTGCCCGAAACGCTGCGCGTACTAGTGGCTTTACAAGAATGTAAATACTGTACTATCCAATGTATTCTCACAAACCCAATGTACCTTCTTGTATATATATATAAATAAATAAATAAATAAATAAATAAGTATGTACTAGCCCTAACTATAAATCCATCACTCTTTGTAAAATCTCTTTTATGTATGTACCTTACCTAAATAAACATTTTGATTTTGAAGATTGTAGTAAAATTGAGCCATTTAGAGACAAATCTAAGCTCACTTTGCATGATATGGCAACCTATCTTATTACCATGGAAAAATTACCTGAAATCCTTGCACTGTATCCACATTTCGCTTCCAGTAGATAAACGACATATGAGATTCAGAAACAAGTAGTGTATTGTGAGGACTAATAATAAACAGAAGGTCGCCTATGACTCTGTAATATCTCCATTGCTCAAACTATTATGTATTAGCGATAAGACCTACCATTAATGTATAATGACTTACTGTAAATATATAGCTCTTGAAATAGCACTCTCTCTCTGTCACTAGCTGACATTGTAACTATAAGGTGTGAAGGATAGATGAAATTGTTTATGTAATAGTCTAAGATGAGGTCTGATAAAGACCTTTTGTGCCCTTTGTAATGATTTTTTGCGCTACCGCTCACAGGATGAGGACGGGGTGCACAATAAACTAGCCGCCTCTGGCGGCAACCATCAAAGGATGCCAAACGGCAGTAGCAAAGCCAAAACGCGAAAACAGAACGTGATCAGGCGGCTCCCAGGCGGAGGAGGTGTCCAGACGTCCGCTCGTCGTCAAGGTTGAACTAGGAGTCCCTCAATCAGCTGTATCAAAAGCGGCTTGGCTTCAGCATGAAGTTGTTCTAACTTCGGCCGGATTCCAACCTCGTCCTGAGTCAATTATTGCCAATGTACTATTTATATATAAATTATGTTACGAAAAATATTTTTAATGATCTTTTTAATTTGTGTATATAGTAATGTTTGATTGAGATTGATTACACTCGGTAAATATACAGTATTTCTGACCATTCCGCCAATAAATAAGTTAGGTTCGTTTCACCATTTTGTTTCCAGAGGTAGTGGACGTAAACAAGACGCCTTCCTGCCCGGCCGCCTCATATCTCGCCTGTTCTTATTGGATATTGGTGAGTCCCACCTCCTGTACCGTGCACCGTGGGCACTACCATACTTGTAGTTAGTAGTACGGTACAGGCAGGTACGTGTCACGAGGGTACCACGCTTGTAAAGCCAAACAAGCCATCCTGGGTTGATGACGCTCCTGTTGGACAATCGATTAATTTTTTACATTTTGTCCTGGAGGGTGAGTTTATTGGGTAGCGTCACCCATCCTGTGAGTGGACACACCGCCAGAGCAATGTGTACAACACTTCCCAATAGGTAGAAAGCCCGCTGGGTTATTCATCCTGTCACTTGTACCCAGTGACAGCTGCGACTTTACTGTCTGAAGGGAACAAACTGTAAAACAGGGAATTAACATATTACAACCCCTCAAGTTTACGTTATCTTGCGGGTGCAAAGTAGAGGAGCCTTTTAAGGATAACATCTATACAGTGTAGTTGACTCATGATGGGTGATTGGGTGTACTCATATCGCAAGATCTTACATATAAAGAACACAATAAAGTAGCTGTCACAACTGCAAGAAAAATGACAGGTTGGTTAACAAGAACCTTTCACACTAGAGATGCTATACCGATGATGATACTTTTCAAGATGCTAGTGCTCTCTAGAGTAGAGTACTGCTGCACAATGACAGCTCCTTTCAAAGCTGGAGAAATTGCTGATCTGGAGAATCTGCAGAGATCGTTTACTGCTAGAATCAACTCGGTAAAACATCTAAACTATTGGGACTGACTAAAGAGCCTAAATCTGTATTCTCTTGAATGCAGGCGGGAGAGATACATAATAATTTACACAGGGAAAATAGTAGAGGGGCTGATCCCAAACCTGCACACAGATATAGCATCACATGAGACCAGAAGGCATGGCAGAATTCCCTGATTGAAAAGCAGACGTGCAACAGGTACTCTGAGAGAGAACACTATCAACATCAGAGGCCCGAGACTGTTCAACACGCTTCCACTACAGTGTTCAAAAGAGAACACTGTTCCACTTCCACAGTGTTCAAAAGAGAACTTGACAAACACCTCCAAAGGATACCTGATCAACCAGGCTGTGACTCGTATGTCAGACTGCGAGCAGGCGCGTTCAATAGCCTGGTTGACCGGTCCAGCAATGAGAGGGCCTGGTCGACGACTGGGCCGTGAGGTCGCTAAGTCTTGAAAATATCTCAAGGTTAGGTAAGGTAAGGTGACAAAAAAGTATATACATTTCTAACTCAAACAATGCAGGGGAATAAATAAACTCAATAAACAAAGGCCCAATAAACTCACCCTCCAGGGCAAAATTTTAAAAATTAATCGATTGTCCAACAGGAGCATCATCACCCAGGATGGCTTGTTATACTACAAGTATTTCTAATATCTTGAATGGACACAATCTCTCGGGCTGTGGTCCAAGCGATGTCCTTCACTCGTGTTGCAGGTTCTGCAATTTCGCTCCTCAGCTGTTGTTTCCATCCTGAATCGCCACGGGTACTTGTATCCAAGGTGAATTCTTGCAATTCTGGATTCCCTCCTTCTGCCACCACCCTTTCATCTATAATGAATGAGGTTGTTGGCTGCGACTACATTGTACCAGCGCACGGATTTACTGATTTGTTCGTCTGACCTCCATTCCTAAGCTGCCTTGTCTGACCTCCATTCCTAAGCTGCCTTGTCAGTGATTTTTGATGATGCTCCCAATTTGTAAAATGGGTTTTTGAAGTTGAAGTTCATTTACACAAATCCATCATGAGAGGAATCCACAGGAACGTGATCATTCTTCCTTGGTTTGATATCACTTTTACTGTTCTCTTGATTTCAGCTACTATCACTTTGTTTTCTGCTTGGCCTTTCTGAGACTTTGTAGTGCTGCTCTGTAGTCGGTGCAGATCACTGCCCCCTTTGTGCTTCGTTCTAGATATCTTAGTGCCATAACAGTTAGTTTAGTTCATTTATTATGCACCGGAACCCCCAAAGTGATAAGCCAAGAATATGAGATCTCTCTTCATTGTATTTGATTTAATCATTATAACGGCTATCCAATAATTTTATTTCTGTATAATAATTTATGGTTATTCACTAATCATTATTAGTCACCATAATTAATTCCACTTTAATCATCTATTTATTCGTTATAATGAGCTACTAGGCTTCATAATTGCACTGAGCTCTGCTGGTGTTGAGGACGTGTGGTACTCAGTCCGTGCATTTCTACGTTTATGTTTTGGGAGGTATTTTTTCTGATTGCAGTGTACGCTGCTCCGGCCCTGACATTAGTAGGGTTAGCAAATCTATCAGTGTCGATATAGTCTAATTCATTTCCTGTTTCTCTGTTAATTTCCTCAAGGTATGTTTCATTTCTTGAGGTAACATGCTGGACTTCACTAGCATCTCATTCCATTCACCTGGGCTCTAGGAGACTCGAATCATGGACCCCAATGAGTGAGAGGCCGAAACTCTATCAACCGAGCTATTGAGCAGACTTAACCCTTAAACTGCGCATGGCGTATATATACGCCCTGAGTAACATGTCCCATGGTGCGCATGGTGTATATATACGCCATAGGGTGCCAGGCCTGATTCAAATGGCCCGCGGCTACACGGGGTTCACAGTAGCTTCCTCAGGGCTCTTGTAAACAGATGCCATTTAAAAAAAAAATCGTGGGCAATATTCTCAGGTGTGAGAAGCACAGTACTGTTGGAGCAACCAAGGCCGGCGCACGCAGCATGAGCGAACAGCATTGATGTTCAGCTTGTGACCACAGCATCGCCGAAAAATGTCAAAATAAATATATAATTGTTATTATTTAGCGATGACAATATTACAGATGACCAATGACTGTGATATAAATAACCAGGGTTGTGATAATAGCAGGATTGTTGTAATAATTAGCGCTGTGGGAGGAGTGATGCTGAGAGACGGAGGGAGACAGCATCGTTTACTGACTGTGTAATTACCTAAGTGTAATTACCTAAGTGTAGTTACAGGATGAGAGCTACGCTCGTGGTGTCCCGTCTTCCCAGCACTCTTTGTCATATAACGCTTTGAAACTACTGACGGTCTTGGCCTCCACCACCTTCTCACTTAACTTGTTCCAACCGTCTACCACTCTATTTGCGAAGGTGAATTTTCTTATATTTCTTCGGCATCTGTGTTTAGCTAGTTTAAATCTATGACCTCTTGTTCTTGAAGTTCCAGGTCTCAGGAAGTCTTCCCTGTCGATTTTGTCAATTCCTGTTACTATTTTGTATGTAGTGATCATATCACCTCTTTTTCTTCTGTCTTCTAGTTTTGGCATATTTAATGCTTCTAACCTCTCCTCGTAGCTCTTGCCCTTCAGTTCTGGGAGCCACTTAGTAGCATGTCTTTGCACCTTTTCCAGTTTGTTGATGTGCTTCTTAAGATATGGGCACCACACAACAGCTGCATATTCTAGCTTTGGCCTAACAAAAGTCATGAACAATTTCTTTAGTATATCGCCATCCATGTATTTAAATGCAATTCTGAAGATAGAAAGCATAGCATAGGCTCCTTGCACAATATTCTTTATGTGGTCCTCAGGTGATAGTTTTCTATCTAGAACCACTCCTAGATCTCTTTCTTTATCAGAATTCTTTAAAGATTTCTCACATAATATATAGGTTGTGTGGGGTCTATGTTCTCCTATTCCACATTCCATAACATGACATTTATTAACATTAAATTCCATTTGCCAAGTGGTGCTCCATATACTTATTTTGTCCAGGTCTTTTTGAAGGGCATGACAGTCATCTAAATTTCTTATCCTTCCTATTATCTTAGCATCATCAGCAAACATGTTCATATAATTCTGTATACCAACTGGTAGATCATTTATGTACACAATAAACATCACTGGTGCAAGAACTGAACCCTGTGGTACTCCACTTGTGACATTTCTCCATTCTGATACATTGCCTCTGATTACTGCCCTCATTTTTCTATCAGTCAGAAAATTTTTCATCCATGATAGAAGCTTACCTGTCACCCCTCCAATATTTTCCAGTTTCCAGAACAACCTCTTATGTGGAACTCTGTCGAAAGCCTTTTTTAGGTCCAGATAGATGCAGTCAACCCAACCATCTCTTTCCTGTAATATCTCTGTGGCTCGATCATAGAAACTGAGTAAATTCGATACACAGGATCTTCCAGATCGAAAACCATACTGTCTGTCTGATATTATATCATTTCTCTCTAGGTGTTCTACCCATTTAGTTTTGATTAGTTTTTCCAATACTTTCACTATTACACTTGTCAATGATACAGGTCTATAATTGAGGGGGTCTTCCCTGCTGCCACTTTTGTAGATTGGAACTATGTTAGCCTGTTTCCACCCGTCTGCTACGATTCCTGTACACAGGGATGCCTGAAAGATCAGGTGAAGTGGAATGCTGAGCTCAGATGCACATTCTCTCAGAACCCATGGTGAAACGCCATCTGGGCCAGCTGCTTTGTTCTTACCGAGCTCCTTGAGCATTTTTTCCACTTCGTCTCTAGACACCTCTATGTGTTCTATGTTGTTCTCTGGAATTCTTATTGTATCTGGTTCCCTAAAGATTTCATTTTGTTCAAACACACTTTGGAACTTTTCGTTTAGTGTTTCACACATTTCCTTTTCATCTTCCGTGAATCTATTTCCCATTTTCAACCTCTGAATATTATCCTTTACCTGCAATTTGTTGTTTATGAATTTATAGAATAGACCTGGTTCTGTTTTACATTTGTCCGCAATCCCTTTTTCAAAATTTCTTTCTGCCTCTCTCCTCACTGCCGTGTAGTTGTTTCTCGCATCTTTGTATCGCTGGTATGTTTGGGGGTTCGGCCTCTTCCTGTATTGATTCCATTTTTGTGTCTTTCGGTCTCTAGCCCTCTCGCAATTTCTATTGAACCAATCCTGTTTCCTAGTTCTGCATCTCTGTTTTGGTATAAATTTTTTTGTGCCTTTATCATATATTTCACAAAACTTGCCATACATCTCATTCACTTCCTTGCCTAGCATCAAGTCTGTCCAATTATACTCACTAAAAAAATTTCTAAGGTCACCATAATGTCCTCTCCTGAAGTCTGGTTTTTCAACTGCTTCAACCTCCTTATTTTCTTCCAGCTTATAACGCATTGCATACTTTATTCCCAAAAAGACATGGTCACTTTTACCCAAGGGAGGAAGGTACTGAATGTCAAATATCTCTTCCTCCTTCCTGGTAAATATCAAATCTAGCATGGAGGGAACGTCCCCTTCCCTCATCCTCGTAGCTTGTTTAACATGTTGATACAAGAATGTTTCCAGGATGAGGTCTACAAATTTACAGGTCCAAAAATCTTCTGTTTTAGCTTCATATGCTTCCCAGTCTATGGATTTCAAGTTGAAGTCACCGACTATCAACAGTCGTGATCTATCGTTATCCGCTCTCGCTATAATCTCTCTCATTATTGTTATAAGACCTTCACGTTTACTATCTAGCTCCTCCTTTGACCATGTGCTGCTTGGCGGTGGACTATATGCATTTATCATCATTAGTTTATCATCCTCATAGCAGATCTCTAGTGCTATTATGTCAACTTCTTGTGGATTGGCAGTCATTATTTCCTTCACCTTTAGGTGTTCTTTTACCAGCACAGCAACGCCACCGCCTTTCCTAATTTTTCTGTCCCGTCTCCAAATTGAGTAGCCCACCTGTTATTGTGTATGTTATTGTGTGGCCACCTGTTATTGTTTGCATTCACCATACCAGGTCAGTGGTTCTCTATGGTGAACACAAATGTAGATACTTATATATAATGTGTGTATTAGTGTAATAACAGCAAAAGGATTATGCTGGGAGGAGCCATATGGGTGACGGAGGTGACGTCGTCTGCACGATTTGTCTAGCTGTTTAGAGGGTGGCCACTATGCTCTTTGGGCGCACTACAAACTTAGGTGTACAGTTACGGTGCATAAAACATGTAGATATTTATATATAATATGTGTATAGGGTAATAACACTGCAAAAGGTATTGTTGGGGGAGAAAGTTTAGTGCGTGTGACCTTGAAAGAGTGAGGGAGCCGCCAGCCGCCATCTGTGTATAGCGACGACTCTTAGTGCCTGAACTAACTATATCAGCTTAGCTGTACAGTTGTGGTGAACAAAATATACACATACTTATATATAACGTCTGTATATAGTGTAATAACACCACAACTGGTATTGTTGGGGGAGAAAGTTTAGTGCGTGTGTTGAGGGAGTGGCAGCGAGTGGCTGGCTGGTGTGTGGCGGTAACTCCTCGTTGCTTTTCGACTCTCAATACCAACTTAGTGGTTCGTTATAGTGACCAAAACATGCCAATACTTATATATAACCTGTGTATAGAGTGTAATAGCAGCAAAACTATTTGTTTATTGTTTTATAAACATAATAATTGAATCACTAATATGCACATCATACTTTTGAGTATAGCGATTATTAACCACTTTTAATTTATAAATATATTACAATACACACTATTGAATAATATTACTGCAAAAAAACTAAGAAAAAATCAATCGGGGACATTGAAACAGTTAGGTAATAATATCTTTGTGGCAACTCCCATCTGTCAACGCGGGTAACGCTGACCGGGTCTGACGACCGCTCTGTCAACGCCCACTTTTTGCCAGACTTCCTCGGTCAATTGCGCCCAAAATATGTCACCTACGATTTTTTTTTTATTTTTTCCGTGCTCAGGGGACACAAATTAACATGTTTAGAAGACGAAAAAAATTTTTTGAATTTTTTTTTTTCTTGCGCACAGGGGTGTAAATGTCCCAAGGACCCCTGAGCAGTGTAAGGGTTTTCTGCGTGCGCCGGCAACCAAGGCCGGCGCACGCAGCATGAGCAAACAGCATTGATGTTCAGCTTGTGACCACAGCATCGCCGAAAAATGTCAAAATAAATATATAATTGTTATTATTTAGCGATGACAATATTACAGATGACCAATGACTGTGATATAAATAACCAGGGTTGTGATAATAGCAGGATTGTTGTAATAATTAGCGCTGTGGGAGGAGTGATGCTGAGAGACGGAGGGAGACAGCATCGTTTACTGACTGTGTGGCCACCTGTTATTGTTTGCATTCACCATACCAGGTCAGTGGTTCTCTATGGTGAACACAAATGTAGATACTTATATATAATGTGTGTATTAGTGTAATAACAGCAAAAGGATTATGCTGGGAGGAGCCATATGGGTGACGGAGGTGACGTCGTCTGCACGATTTGTCTAGCTGTTTAGAGGGTGGCCACTATGCTCTTTGGGCGCACTACAAACTTAGGTGTACAGTTACGGTGCATAAAACATGTAGATATTTATATATAATATGTGTATATAGGGTAATAACACTGCAAAAGGTATTGTTGGGGGAGAAAGTTTAGTGCGTGTGACCTTGAAAGAGTGAGGGAGCCGCCAGCCGCCATCTGTGTATAGCGACGACTCTTAGTGCCTGAACTAACTATATCAGCTTAGCTGTACAGTTGTGGTGAACAAAATATACACATACTTATATATAACGTCTGTATATAGTGTAATAACACCACAACTGGTATTGTTGGGGGAGAAAGTTTAGTGCGTGTGTTGAGGGAGTGGCAGCGAGTGGCTGGCTGGTGTGTGGCGGTAACTCCTCGTTGCTTTTCGACTCTCAATACCAACTTAGTGGTTCGTTATAGTGACCAAAACATGCCAATACTTATATATAACCTGTGTATAGAGTGTAATAGCAGCAAAACTATTTGTTTATTGTTTTATAAACATAATAATTGAATCACTAATATGCACATCATACTTTTGAGTATAGCGATTATTAACCACTTTTATTATATAAATATATTACAATACACACTATTGAATAATATTACTGCAAAAAAACTAAGAAAAAATCAATCGGGGACATTGAAACAGTTAGGTAATAATATCTTTGTGGCAACTCCCATCTGTCAACGCGGGTAACGCTGACCGGGTCTGACGACCGCTCTGTCAACGCCCACTTTTTGCCAGACTTCCTCGGTCAATTGCGCCCAAAATATGTCACCTACGATTTTTTTTTTATTTTTTCCGTGCTCAGGGGACACAAATTAACATGTTTAGAAGACGAAAAAAATTTTTTGAATTTTTTTTTTTCTTGCGCACAGGGGTGTAAATGTCCCAAGGACCCCTGAGCAGTGTAAGGGTTAATAAAGAATTAATAAGGAATTCTTTATATGATGTGGGCATAGATCATTAATTCCTCTTGAGCTTTGAGATATATACAAGAGTTGTTACATCTTGTACAGCCACTAGTACGCGTAGCATTTCGGGCAAGTCCTTAATCCTATGGTCCCTGGAATACGATCCCCTGCCGCGAAGAATCGTTTTTTCATCCAAGTACACATTTTACTGTTGCGTTAAACAGAGGCTACAGTTAAGGAATTGCGCCCAGTAAATCCTCCCCGGCCAGGATACGAACCCATGACATAGCGCTCGCGGAACGCCAGGCGAGTGTCTTACCACTACACCACGGAGACTGCAGGCGATGAGTCACAATAACGTGGCTGAAGTATGTTGACCAGACCACACACTAGAAGTTGAAGGGACGACGACGTTTCGGTCCGTCCTGGACCATTCTCAAGTCGATTGAGAATGGTCCAGGACGGACCGAAACGTCGTCGTCCCTTCAACTTCTAGTGTGTGGTCTGGTCAACAAATCACCACGGAGACTGCTATAGCAGTCTCCGTGGCTTAGCTTCTGTAGCAGTCAGGGAAAGTAGAACATTCCAGTTTGGCAGCAGGATGCTGCTTCTGTAAACATTCCTTAATAAGACCACTCAGTAGCTCGGTTGATAGAGCTTCAGCCTCACACATGCGGGGGTCCGCGGTTCGAGTCTTCTAGAACCCAGGTGAATGGAAGGTTTATTTCCATGGAAGTGTAGATGACAATTTATCTGGCATCTCATATATTTGAATCTTACATGGTTCTTCCTCTTACGGGTGTGCTCATGTGACATCCTTACAGACATCAAGTGTTTGCTTAAGCAGGTGGCATTCTTCAAAAAAGCATTATGATTGATCTTGCCACTTTGACCCCCCCCCCATACTGCTCCGCTATTAACCCTTAAATCGTGCAATACATACATAAATGTACAACCTCAATTCAACGTACTATATGGGGACCAACCCCAGTGCGTTGGAACGTTGGATTCGTTGCAAGAAGTGACCTTCAAGAGGCGTTTGCGTTAGTGTCATTTTTTTTCTTGTACACAATAAATATGCATTATCATATTACATACTGCACCTATATATTACTACTCTACTAAAAAATACTGTATTACATTAGTTATTTATCTTATTGTTGGAGTTATGTCCATCTTGAAGTTTTGTGGAGTTGTGAATGCTGTATAGTAAATACGTACTGTACTGTATTATGCCGTTAGCACTGTATCCATAAGTAGTTCTGCTGTATGTTGAGTACTACAATACAGTTTATGAAAACTATTTTACACTAAAATTTCTGTACTGCAACTTTAATTTGGACACTAACACTATGTACTTAAATTTAACACTTATTTCTAACTGCACACTCCACACGATGTTCTTAGATGTTTGCATCAGCTTTGCTGGTGCTTGCTGCTGCTGCTGTGTTTGCTTCAGCTGCTGCTGTGTTTGCTTCAGCTGCTTCTGAGCTGGTGCTGGCTGCTGTTGTACCAGTGCTGGGTACAGCTGTGCTCGTGCTGGGGTACAGCTGTGTTCGTGCTGGGTACAACTGTGCTCATGCTGGTACGGCTGTGCTCGTGCTGGGTACTGCTGTGCTCGTGCTGGGTACTGCTGTGCTCATGCTGGGTGCGGCTGTGACCGTGCTGAGTACAGCTGTGCTCATGCTGGGTATGGCTGTGCTTGTGCTGGTACGGCTGTGCTCGTGCTGGGGTATAGCTGTGCTCGTTCTGGGTATGGCTGTGCTCGTGCTGGGTATGGTTGTGCTCGTGCTGGGTACTGCTGTGCTCGTGCTGGGTACGGCTGTGCCCATGCTGGGATATAGCTGTGCTTGTACTGGTATTGGCTGTGCTCGTGCTGAGTACGGCTGTGCTCGTGCTGGATACAGCTGTGCTCGTGCTGGATACGGCTGTGCTCGTGCTGGATACAGCTGTGCTCGTGCTGGATACAGCTGTGCTCGTGCTGGATACAGCTGTGCTCGTGCTGGATACAGCTGTGCTCGTGCTGGATACAGCTGTGCTCGTGCTGGATACAGCTGTGCTCGTGCTGGATACAGCTGTGCTCGTGCTGGATACAGCTGTGCTCGTGCTGGGTATGGCTGTGCTTGTGCTGGATACAGCTGTGCTCATGCTGGGTACAGCTGTGCTCATGCTGGGTACGGCTGTGCTTGTGCTGGATACAGCTGTGCTCATGCTGGGTACAGCTGTGCTCATGCTGGGTACAGCTGTGCTCATGCTGGGTACGGCTGTGCTTGTGCTGGATACAGCTGTGCTCGTGCTGGATACAGCTGTGCTCGTGCTGGATACAGCTGTGCTCGTGCTGGATACAGCTGTGCTCATGCTGGGTACAGCTGTGCTCATGCTGGGTACGGCTGTGCTCGTGCTGGATACAGCTGTGCTCGTGCTGGATACAGCTGTGCTCATGCTGGGTACAGCTGTGCTCATGCTGGGTACGGCTGTGCTCGTGCTGGATACAGCTGTGCTCGTGCTGGATACAGCTGTGCTCATGCTGGGTACAGCTGTGCTCATGCTGGGTACGGCTGTGCTCGTGCTGGATACAGC
This sequence comes from Procambarus clarkii, assembly GCF_040958095.1. Lineage (NCBI taxonomy): Eukaryota > Metazoa > Arthropoda > Malacostraca > Decapoda > Cambaridae > Procambarus > Procambarus clarkii. Next base: position 16,421,378 of record NC_091199.1, on the reverse strand, counting down.
TGTGCTCGTGCTGGATACAGCTGTGCTCATGCTGGGTACAGCTGTGCTCATGCTGGGTACGGCTGTGCTTGTGCTGGATACAGCTGTGCTCATGCTGGGTACAGCTGTGCTCATGCTGGGTACAGCTGTGCTCATGCTGGGTACGGCTGTGCTTGTGCTGGATACAGCTGTGCTCGTGCTGGATACAGCTGTGCTCGTGCTGGATACAGCTGTGCTCGTGCTGGATACAGCTGTGCTCGTGCTGGATACAGCTGTGCTCGTGCTGGATACAGCTGTGCTCGTGCTGGATACAGCTGTGCTCGTGCTGGATACAGCTGTGCTCGTGCTGGATACAGCTGTGCTCATGCTGGGTACAGCTGTGCTCGTGCTGGATACAGCTGTGCTCGTGCTGGATACAGCTGTGCTCGTGCTGGATACAGCTGTGCTCATGCTGGGTACGGCTGTGCTCATGTTGGTTGATTTTCTGCTACTAGTTCTTGCAAAATATTGCTGCATTTTTGGCATTAATAAGTCATTATCAGTAAGCCCCTGAGGCATTTTGTTGTATAACAATACAGCTGTAGTAACAAAATGGTAAATTCCACGATTATTCTTCCACCGGCGGATTAATACATCAATCGCAGACAAAGCTAAGAGCACTGGGTGCCTATTGTACGAACGCAGACTAGGTTTATACAACCTACAGTAGGCTGGTGTTTAAGCCAGATCCAGTAACATAAATTTCTCTCAAATACAGGGGTACCTTGGTTTAAGAGCTTAATCCGTTCCAGGAGACAGCTCGTAATCCAAAAACTCGTAAACCGAAGCTAATTTCCCCATAAGAAATAATGGGAAATGAATTAATCTGTTCCTGACTACCCAAAAACCTCACTTCAAACTAAATTTTATACTTAATTCAACTAAATCTACACTACAAAATTATGTTCAAGTTATTACTTAAATGGTGATGAATGCTGTAGGCATATGGACAATGGTGAGGAGGGGAGAGGAGGATGGTGATGAATGCTGTAGGCGTATGGACAATGGTGAGGAGGGGAGAGGAGGATGGTGATGAATGCTGTAGGCGTATGGACAATGGTGAGGAGGGGAGAGGAGAGGAGTTACTGTTTGGAAGTGGAGTCCCCTTCCATTATAACATCAGGCAGTGAGGACCTCTCAGGGGTGCATTCTCTGGCACGTTTTGCCTGCATACCACTAGGTCCTGGTTGTGGCTCACTGCTCGATGTTCTCACAACATATCTGTCCATGGAAGCTTGTTTTTCCCTTCTTCACAAGATATCTCTGTAGTGAGGCATCACATTGCCATTGAAAAGATTAATGCAACGGCCTACTACAGCTTTCTCTGGGTGAGTCTTTTTAATAAAAGTTTGCATCTCTTCCCACATCTGACACACCTTCACCTTCGTCGATTTGTTGTACTGCCTACGAAGTTCAACAACACGTGCACCATTTTCATGCTTCCGAATGATCTCTTGCTTTTCCCTCTATTGTCATCCTCACATGCGATTTCTTGCCTTGAACCTTACCACTGGCTTTCTTGGGACCCATTGCGATGCATATTATAACAAATTTTATGCTCAAAGAGCAAAAACTCCGAAAATAAACTGTACTGTAAATCCTTGTGAAGAATTCAGGCGGGATAGTCACTTGGCGCAGGGCATTGGCAAACTGAGCGGCAATCGCTGAGCCACCACGCGGTAGGTCGGCCCGTATGCGTATCAACAAACTCGTATCCTGAGGCAACCTTCGTAACCCGATGCAAATTTTCCGAGCAAATCCTGCTCGTAACCCGAAAAACTCGTAACCAGGGACGCTCGTAAGCCGAGGTACCACTGTAAACTCAAAAAGCCTGGCTTACCATCCGCAGCAACCAGAGAAAGTGAAAGTTACCCGGGAGCGTGCAAGAGCGATAAAATGTGTACACTCTTTTCACTTTGGTCACCTCAATTTTAGTCCTAGGTCTTTCATTTTGATACCAATGTGTTCGCAATAAAATTCCCAACAGGAGCATATGCATTTAGTGTCAAAACCGTGGTGCGCTCTCCACCCGCCAACGTGATGAAAGCAGGTGATCAGAGCAGGGAGGAGCGCCGGGCCATCCATTAGAGTGGGCGGTAATACTGAAAAGTGTATACTCTTTTCAACTTTGTCATCTCAATTCTCATCCTAGGTTTTCCAATTTGATATCAATGTGTGCGCAATAGAATTCTCTACACGATTAAGTGCATATGAAGTCCGAAAGCCCGACGTACCACCTGCACAAAACAGAGAAAGTGAGAGAAAGTTACCTGGGAGCGCTAAAGAGCAATGAATTGTTACACTTTTCACTTTGGTCACCTCAATTCTCATCCTAGGTCTTTCATTTTTGTGTCATTGTGTTCGCAATAGAATTCCCTACAGGTGTATATGCAAATATAAAGTCCAAAAGCCTGGCGTACCACCCACAGCAAAGAGAGAAAGTGACAGAGTGTTACCCCAGTGAGCGCTAATAAAGAGCAATAAAATGGGTATACTCTTTTCAACTTTGTTACCTCAATTCTGGTCCTAGGTCTTTCATTTTGGTATCAATGTATTCGCAATGAAATTCCCTACCTGAGGGAGCCGGTCGGCCGAGCGGACAGCACGCTGGACTTGTGATCCTGTGGTCCTGGGTTCGATCCCAGGCGCCGGCGAGAAACATTGGGCAGAGTTTCTTTCACCCTATGCCCCTGTTACTTAGCAGTAAAATAGGTACCTGGGTGTTAGTCAGCTGTCACGGGCTGCTTCCTGGGGGTGGAGGCCTGGTCGAGGACCGGGCCGCGGGGACACTAAAAAAGCCCCGAAATCATCTCAAGATAGTATATGCATATAATGACCAAAACCATGGTGTGCCCCTCCCGAAGCCAATTACTGCAGAGGACTCAATGCTGAGTTCTTACCGAGCGAAAGTGTTAAGTTAACACTTTCGCTCGGTTTTAAAGTTTTTTCGCTCGAGTTTTAAAAGTCTCAAGTTTTGCAAGTTGTGACTGATTTATTTGTTGACCAATTTCATTCTATCTTCACATAGTTAGGGACGGGTATGCAGTCTTAATAATGTGTAGGTTACAACAAAATCAGATAATAAACAAAGACAAAAAATTCTCCGCTAAAAAAAAAAAAAAATTTGGACATTGGTGAAAGTAACAGGTATTACCATTGGGCAATGTATTTGCATGATATATAACAAAATATAGCATAACATAGTCATTATTATTTGTGTTATTATGTATTATTCAGCAATGATACCAACCAACTGCATATCCACTTTGTGGACACTTCATACTACTATTCTTCTTCTTTGTGTATCGGACAGGTGCTTGCATCTCTTTATTACTGCATTATCCCTCAGATCCAGTTAATAGGAGCTGTTCTCCTTATCAACAAAATGTTCAGGCGATGAGTCACACTAATGTGGCTAAAGTAAGATGACGAGACCACACGCTAGGATGTGAAGGGACGACGACGTTTCGGTCTGTCCTGGACCATTCTCAAGATCGACTTGAGAATGGTCCAGGACGGACCGAAGCGTCGTCGTCCCTTCACATTCTAGTGTGTGTGGTCTTCTCATCAACAAAATGTTCATCTTTTTTAAAAAAAAAGTGTCTAAAATCCATTTCTGAAAATATTGGGATGAAACTTTCATGACGCTGAAGCCAATAAGTTGGAGATTTGTTTAACATTTAATATTAATTTTCACATACTAGTAATTCAAATATATTTTCTCCCAGCCCCTGTTTATTCCCCCATTTACAGCCCAGGCTGTAGCAGTGTAAGGGTTAAAGATGCTAATGATGCTGGGATGTAAAGGGGTGACTGCTGTAATGTTGCAAAGCATTGATTTGTGTCTTTTAGACAAAATTAGAAAAAACTTTAAAAATTTGAAAAAAGAACAAATGTCAAAAAAGTTTATTCAATGAATGTCAGGTAGGCTGCTACATTTTCTAAAACAAAAAATGAAAAATATAAAAAATATTGAAACAATTTGAAAAATAAATGTTATAAAGGTTTGTTCAGTGAATGTCAGATAGACTGCTCCATTTTCTAAAAAAAAATAAAAAAAAAAAATTGAAAAAATGAAAAAGACAAATGTCATTGTGGGGGTTTTCTTTTTTGCTTTCATGACTGCAATGCGTACGTCGCCAATGTACATGTGGCAGACGCTTCACGAAGCTGTCGGAATTAGCAGAATAGAAAATACGAGAGCAACCGTACAGGGCCTGGGAGCAAGGTCGAGTTAGAATCCTTGAGGGTCTCTTCTCAGACTAGCCTCACCTGGTACTGCTCCACATTGATTGTTGGAATCTCCTCAATGATTTAACACTTTAAGGGACTCCTAGGGTCCTCATTACATTTATAGTTTCGTGATTAATAGGCAACTCGGTGTTAGACACTTAGAGCTGAAGGCTTGAGTAATGTTGGCAGTATTCAGAAGTGGTTCAACTGAAACACCTCATAAAGCTTAACAGTAGTTTATTTACTAACTTAACCACCAATACACAGGGGTGCTTGATTTACTTTAGATTGGCGTCAGCAAAGCTATGGTTGTATTAGCGAGACTCTTGACGTCTGGCTAAACGACTCATATCCACTCGTGGAGAAACACCTAACTTAACACAGTTGACAGCCAATCATTAACACGGCAACCTAACTGTCGGTATGCAAAGGGATCACAAGAGTTCCAACCGGATACTCGGTAATGATGATATGCAATAAATCACAAATTCACTGTCAATGGGACAGGCAATAACATGCACAATAATAATTTCACACAATAACTAAATGTGTGGTGTATGTGAAGCTCACATTCACAGACTAGTGAAATGCAGTGATACCACACAGATAAAAACGCGTTCACCGTCGATTCACCTATGACCTGTGACAGGTATGAGAAGGTGAGAACTGTGGTTGATCCCTCAGATCAACACAGACACAATAAAACAACGACAAGATCTTGTACTTACAGATAGGGTGCCATTCCTTACTCACTCACTCAGGCACATTTATACAAGCACTTGTAGGTGGCCTGACAGCTGGTTTCGCTTGTAGACACGGAGGGTGCTTGCAGTAGGGCGTGCTGTATGCTTAACAGACAGACACACGCACACACACTGGCACTGGCGGATAATAAGGTGGTGACGTCACATAGTAGTGAGGGCGGCGGCGGGCGCCTTGAGGTACTGAGGTACACATTCGGGACGAGTGGCGGCTGGCGGCGACTGTGGTACCATGCAGGTACACGTGTGGTAAAGTCACACACGGGTTACTTAGGCGGCGGCACTGCCTTAGTTCACTCTAAGTCACTCACAACGATCTTTGTCACCAGGGGTTACCTGATACCAGTCTGTTTCGCTCTGGAGATTTGTCACTTTAGGCTTCTGAACAATATATTCACACTCGTGATTCTGGGCGAGTGTGTAGTATATCGTAGAGACGCTGAGTTAACTTGACGGTGAGGAATAGACGGTGTTCAGTCTATTGGCCGGTAGACAGAACAGAACCCGTCCTCTGGGTTTGGTCTCTCTCACGTGAATGGGTTTTGCCTGAAGCTCAGGGCATCTTGTGGGGCACACACAAGGGGATTACAATTTGACCAATTGCATTGCTGCAATTGGGTGGGAACCAATCATATTAGCTCATTCGATGAGCAGTAGCAGGAGTGACGTCATGAACACGTCATAGCTGTTATTCACCATCGCGCTGGTTGACCCCAGAGGTCAGACGGTCGCCTCGTTGGCATGTCCCCTCTACTGTCTCTCACACGGGCACCAGCCAATGTACTGATTGACCCTTTGTGGCAAGTATGCTTAACTCCCTGTATCTACTTCCTGCCTGGACATACGGCGGCCTCCGTATTATAAAAGTGTTCCTGGTTAAGTGGGCATTCTGGAGATAGCCAACATGCCAGGTCACTATCCAGGGTTATGAGAGATAGGCTTCTGCACAAAGATCAGTGCACTGTGCACTGCAATGAGCCATTCAAGTCAGCTGTGGGAGAATCTTGAGAGAGACTCTCTCACAGTCATAAAGGATCGTTCAGTGTATGTCAGGTAGGCTGCTCCATTATTAGTAAAAGAAATGAAAAATACAAAATAAATTGAACAAATTAAAAAAAAATAAAAAATAATTAATAATTCCTTAATGTCATTATTAATTAAAAATGATTAATTATTAAAGGTCTCATTATTAATTATTAAAGTCATTAATAATAATAAAGTTCTCATTATTAATTATTAAAGTCATTAATAATGTCATTAAATATGTTACAATTTATAATTTCTTCATATGACAAGTTGGATCACACAAGTGGACTACACAACAAGTGAACCATATGAACCAAACACCAAACTGGTTGAAGGCGCTTCAATTGCCTGTGATGCCTCACTGGTTGAAGGCGCTTGAATTGCCTGTGATGCCTCACTGATTGAAGGCGCTTGGATGGCCTGTGACACCTCACTGTTGAAGGCGCTTGGGTTGCCTGTGACGCTTCACTGGTTGAAGGTGCTTGGATTGCCTGTGACGCCTCACTTGTTGAAGGCGCTGGATTGCCTGTGATGCCACACTGGTTGAAGGTGCTTGGATTGCCTGTGACGCCTCACTGGTTGAAGGTGCTTGGATTGCCTGTGACGCCTCACTGGTTGAAGGCGCTTGGATTGCCTGTGATGCCTCACTGATTGAAGGTGCTTGGATGGCCTGTGATGCCACACAAGTTGAAGGCGCTTCAATTGCCTGTGACACCTCACTGGTTGAAGGTGCTTGGATTCCCTGTGACGCCACACTGGTTGAAGGTGCTTGGATTGCCTAAGACGCCTCACTGGTTAAAGGGGCTTGCCTTGCTGTTCTTACAAAATAAGAATCAAGTTTATCTTGCTGCCTGTGTTCATTGGCCTCTTTTATGATCAGCTCTTTGGTTTGCCTCAGGTACTGATATATGTTTCCAACTTCTGGATTAGCACAGTTGGATGAAAAATTAATTAACATGTCAACAGAAGACGTGAGTAAACTGTATGTTGTCTGTGGTGTTGGTTCTCACTGCTTCATCCTCCGCCTCTTCGTCGACCTCACCAGTAATAGACTGGAGAATCTCTTCTTCATTCATCACACCATATCCATGGGTCATTAGCATCTCTTTCAAGCCACTCAACTACATCCTGTCTTTCTAAAATTTTGACAGCATTTCTAAACATTTTAGGAATTTTATCTATAAATCCTTCAAAATTCATTTAATCATCATCCTCATTGCTGACCGTAGACGTGAGGAGTTTTTTCCAGAAATTCTTTAAAGTCAATTCCTTTACTTCACTCCACACCTTGGCCCAGTTATAGATTGTTTCCTTGATAGAATAGTTCTTCAAATTCTCAAGGGTTCTTTTAGTCCTGGTTGATATCTGGTTGATGGGGTTCTGGGAGTTCTTCTACTCCCCAAGCCCGGCCCGAGGCCAGGCTTGACTTGTGAGAGTTTGGTCCACTAGGCTGTTGCTTGGAGTGGCCCGCAGGCCCACATACCCACCACAGCCCAGTTGGTCCGGCACTCCTAGGAGGAATAAATCTAGTTTCCTCTTGAAGATGTCCACGGTTGTTCCGGCAATATTTCTTATGCTTGCTGGGAGGACGTTGAACAACCGCGGACCTCTGATGTTTATACAGTGTTCTCTGATTTTGCCTATGGCACCTCTGCTCTTCACTGGTTCTATTCTGCATTTTCTTCCATATCGTTCACTCCAGTACGTTGTTATTTTACTGTGTAGATTTGGTACTTGGCCCTCCAGTATCTTCCAGGTGTATATTATTTGATATCTCTCTCGTCTTCTTTCTAGTGAGTACATTTGGAGGGCTTTGAGACGATCCCAATAATTTAGGTGCTTTATTGCGTCTATGGGTGCCGTATATGTTCTCTGTATTCCCTCTATTTCAGCAATCTCTCCTGCTCTGAAGGGGGAAGAGAGTACTGAGCAGTACTCAAGATGGGACAATACAAGTGACTTGAAGAGTACAACCATTGTGATGGGATCCCTGGATTTGAAAGTTCTCGTAATCCATCCTATCATTTTTCTGGCTGTCGCAATATTTGCTTGGTTATGCTCCTTAAACGTTAGGTCGTCAGACATTATTATTCCCAAATCCTTTACATACTGTTTTCCTACTATGGGTACATTTGATTGTGTTTTGTACTCTGTATTATGTTTAAGGTCCTCATTTTTACCGTACCTGAGTACCTGGAATTTATCAGTGTTAAACATCATGTTATTTTCTGATGCCCAGTCAAAAACTTTATTAATATCAGCTTGAAGTTTTTCAGTGTCTTCAGCCGAGATAATTTTCATACTAATTTTTGTGTCGTCTGCAAAGGATGATACGAAGCTGTGACTTGTATTTTTGTCTATATCTGATATGAGAATAAGGAAAAGCAGCGGTGCAAGGACTGTACCCTGAGGTACAGAGCTTTTAACTGCACTTGGACTAGATTTTATATGGTTGACCATTACTCGCTGAGTCCTATTTGACAGAAAACTGAATATCCAGCGTCTTACTTTACCGGTTATTCCCATTGACTTCATTTTGTGTGCTATCAAGCCATGGTCACATTTATCGAAAGCCTTTGCGAAGTCCGTGTATATCACGTCAGCATTCTCTTTTTCTTCTAATGCCTCTGTGACTTTGTCATAGCGCTCAAGTAGCTGTGAGTGGCACGATCTTCCCGCTCGAAATCCATGTTGGCCTGGGTTGTGAAGGTCATTGGTCTCCATGAAATTGGTGACCTGACTCCTAATCACTCTCTCAAATACTTTTATGATGTGCGATGTTAGTGCAACTGGTCTATAATTCTTTGCCAATGCTTTGCTCCCTACCTTGTGTAGAGGGGCTATGTCTGCTACTTTAAGTGCATCTGGTATCTCCCCCGTGTCCAAGATCTTCCTCCACACTATACTGAGTGCCTGTGCTACTGGCACTTTGCATTTCTTTATAAATATTGAATTCCATGAGTCTGGACCTGGGGCAGAGTGCATGTTTTCAATTTCTCTTTCAAAATTTAGTGCGCTCGTGTTGATATCAGTTATATTTATAGGGGTTTGAATATCCCGCATAAAGAAATTGTCTGGATCTTCCACTTTCATGTTGTTTATTGGAGTGCTAAACATGTCCTCATACTGCTTTTTTAGGATTTCACTAATTTCTTTGTCATCCTCCGTGTATGAACCTTCACTTGTACGAATAGGTCCAATACGGGCAGTGGTTTTTGCTTTTGATTTCGCATATGTGAAAAAATATTTTGGATTTTTCTTTATTTCCTGAATTGCTTTCTGTTCTAACTGCCTTTCTTCAGTTGCATATGAGTGTTTCAATTTCCGCTCGATTTCTTCAATCTCCCTATTTAAATTATTCCTTCTTTGACGGGAAATTCGTGTCTGCGTAAGCAGTTCCGTTATTTTTTTCCTGCGTTTATAGTGTCGTCTGCGTTCTCTTTCTATGTTGGATCTCTTTCTGGCTTTCCTCAAAGGAACATGTTTCAGACAGACTTGATACGCTTCCGAAGTCAGTTTTTCTATTCCTTCTGTAGGACTTGTATTACTTAGAACAGATTCCTATGGAATGTTTGTAAGTTCCCTGTTTATTATCTCCCAGTCTATCCTTTTATTATTAAAATTGAATTTACTGAATAGCCCCTCTCGCTTTATCAACGTTTTAGGTCTATTCTGAGTATTGATGGTCGTTTGCACTTCAATGAGCTTGTGATCTGAGTATGTGGTATCTGATATCGTAAAGTCTCTGATAATGTCTTCATTGTTTGTAAAGACCAGATCTAAAATATTTTCATTTCTTGTTGGCTCCGATATCTGCTGATTGAGTGAAAATTTGTCACAGAATCTAAATAGTTCTCTAATCTGTGGTTGGTTAGGTCCTGATAGATTTCCTGGTATAATATTATTGTTTGCTATTTTCCACCTGAGACTAGGCAAGTTGAAGTCACCTAGGAAGATAATATCAGGTATCGGGTTCTCCAAATTATCAAAGCTATTATCTATTTTGTTTATCTGTTCTGTGAATTCCTCAGCCGTTGCATCTGGCGGTTTGTATATTAGAATAATCACTAAATTTATTTTCTCTATTTTTAATCCCAGTACCTCTACCACCTCATTTGTAACGTTTAGGAGCTCCGAGCATACAAGGTCTTCCCTAATATACAGACCCACTCCTCCATGTGACCTAATTTTCCTATCACACCTGTATAGGTTATATTCTGGAATCCAAATCTCACTGTCCAACAATTCCCCTGCATGGGTTTCTGTGAAAGCTCCAAATACTGCATTTGACTCCGTGAGGAGGCCATTTATGAACTGTACTTTGTTGTTTGTTCTTGTTTTCAGTCCTTGTATGTTGGCAAAGATGAATGAGGTTACTCTATTAGTGATAGTTTGAATGGGAGACTTTTTCGACAAGCCCATTATGCGTGGACATAATGAGTTTGTTCTGACCAGTACTGATTGTTGTAGGGCAGTTGCCTGTCGTAGTTGTAGTTCCCTTTCGGTGTGTAATTGTATCTGTAATTCTGGAATGCAAGTGGATCTGGCATCCAGTTCCATACACTCCATGCTCCTTCTTTTGAATTCTCTTTCGGTCTGGTATAAAAAATTGATAGAGTTTCCTCCAAATTCATTATCCTGCTTGCCGCTCATTATGTAGCATTCCGTGCCTTTCACATGAAAGTGTGGGCAGCTGAGGTCATAGCATTTTCTGTCCTCCAGTGAGGTTTGGCACATGTCAGGATGGAAAAACCTACATATTGATCCAAATCGACACTCACCTTTCCTAAGCATATTCAAACATTTTTTGGGATGTTGGTAACTGCATTCTAATCCTTTCTTATTACCAGCATATCTATGTCTGCATATGCCCTTTGCATAAAATTTGCATAAGTCTGTCCTTCTGTTCTGAATTGCTCTATCGGGATCCGTCGTAGTGTCTGTACCTATCGAGCTGTCAGTGCTGTCTGTTACACTTTCTAGTTTACTGTCATCTACATCCGGGCCTACTGAGTCAGAGTTTACAACTTCCTGACTTTCAGCCTCAGTTTCATCCCTGACTATAGCCTCCGCCCCTGGTATATTAGAATTGTTGTTGTTCCATTCCCACTCCTTCTGGATGGCTGGTAGGCTTCCAATGAATGATGTTTTCTGATCATGCGTCATGTTATCTAGGTTTTTTAGGATATTCCAAGCTGGCAGGTCATTTTTACACACCCAGAGCAAGTGACCAGCTCTCAGTGCCGAAGTGTTACTCACTCCTGTACAAGCCGAATGAAATCTATTCTTACAGATATAACATTCAATTCCCGTTACCTTCGACTTTAAGGAATTGTTACAGTGGCCACAAATTTGTTTATCTACTCCCATTATGCCTTGTTTTGTTGTATATATCTATACACTATAGTCCTGTTATCCACGCTGAGTTCCATATCTTCCTCAAGAGGCAAAACCATCAAAACTTGGTTGAGCATCGTTTTGGTGTATAACCTCTTCGTGGCACAGATAACTCCCTCATCCATAGGCTGGATGAGAGAGGTTGTATTAGGAGGAAGTGCCATACACGTTATCTTGCCATCATGTGAGGTTAACGTGTCAATTCTGGGGTGGGCAGGTGCATTATTAAGCAACAGAAAAGCACAAACTTTGCTTGGCCATACTTTGAGTTTCTTAACACTATCGCTCGCTTTGGACACCGATCACGTCCACTTTTTTTCTCTCGAGTCCTAGCCGAGGACAGGACTCGCGTCCATTTAAAAAATATTTTTATAAAATTCATTTTTTATGCGATCAACCTCAGGATAGTTTCAAAATAAGCGCCTTTAGAGTGCGCACAATTTGATACCAAAAATGAAAGATGTAACATGAAACTTGATGTCCGAACACTTGAAAGATTATAAATATGTTTGTGGTCAAAATTTTTGAAATATTTGTTAAAATTCTATTTATTGCGCTATTATGTTGGGACTAGTTTTAAAATGCGAGCCTTTGCATTGCAAACAATTTGATACCAAAATGAAAGATGTAACACAAAAATTTGTCAGAACACTGGAAAGATATAAATAATTTTGTGATGATAAGCTTCCAGAATTAAAATATTTGTTAAATTTCCAGTTATTGCTCTATTATTATGGGACTAGTTTTAAAATATGCGCCTTTTTATTACGAACAATTTGATACCAAAATGAAAGACATAACACGAAAATTGATGTTATCAAACTGAACGAGTATACACATTAGGTTGCGGTGTGCCAATTGGTGCTCGTTTATGGGTAACTTTAGGCTTTTCTGCTAGGAAGCACGCCGGGCTTTTGTACATTATATTCATATATACCTGTAGGGAATTTAATTACGAACACAATGATACCAAACGAACGACGTAGCACGAGAATTAAGGTGAGAAAACTGAAACGTGTATACACATTTTACTGATTTTGTGCACTTACGGGTAACTTTTGCCGACTTTAGGCTTTGCTGTTGGGAGTCACGCCAGGCTTTTGGACATTATATGAATATACACCTGTAGGGAATTTAATTGCAAACACAATGATACCAAAACGAACGACGTAGCATGAGAATTAAGGTGAGAAAACTGAAATGAGTATGCACATTTCAGTGTCGCCACGCGCTTGCCCACAAGCTCTTGCCCGCAAGCTCGCCCGCACGTCGGGGGCATGACCTTTCTATTTATTTTATTAATAATATTTATTATTATATTATTTCAACATTTCAGGATATTTCAGGGCAGGATATTTCAACAATCCTAAGTATTGTAGTACAGGTTGATGGTAGTGAGTGGTGTCCCAGAGAACATAAAGGTATAGTGCTCTTGAAAAATAGGTGAGATAACAGGAAAGTGCTAAGGGAAGTGAAAAATCGGATGAGAAAAAGTTGCCCTAGTGTTTACAGTGCAGAGAAGAACATTCAAGATGGCCACTGGCAAGGGGAAAAACAAAACAGAGCTTGATTTTGAGGGATTCAATGAAGAAAGCATTGATATTAGTAGTCTACATAACAAGTTGGTAAATTTAGATACTATAGTGAACTCTCATGTAGAAATAATTAGTAAATTGAAAGAAAGTAATGACCATTTGAATAGCAAAGTTTTATGTCTTGAGGGTTTAGTGAAAGACTTGCGCAAGGATAAGAATCAATTGGAAACAAATTGCAAAGCCATGGAAGAAGAAAATAAACTCTTAAAAATAGCTTTGGAAGAAGTTAAAGTAAATTTAAACATAAATGACTACAATAGGTTAGGCAAGGAAATTCAACAGGAGAAACAGCTTTTGTCAGCACAGATGGAGGAAGTTACACAGGGAATAGAACAGTGCAAGAAAGATATGCAACTCACTTATGCACAAGTGGCCAAGGAGAAGGAAAAAATAGAAGAAGCAGTAAAGGAAGTCAAACACTGCAGCAACCAAGATAAAACAAACATTAGGCTAGAAGTGAGGAAAGAATTGGCATCTAACCCGAAGTTGGTGCAAAACACAGTTGATCGGAGTAAGTCCCTGATCATTTTTGGCTGCAAAGAAAAGGCGATAACATCTAGGTCAGAAAGAGCTGTAGAAGAAGCTAAAGTAGTAGATAAAATTGTTGGCCTCGTGGAAGGTCTTACAAACAGAGAGAATGTGTGCGACTACAGGAGAATAGGCAGGTACGTAAAAGGGAAAGATCGACCTTTGAGGATCACCCTAAACGGTGCCAAACAGATGGAAGAAGTACTAAGGAATGCTAGAAAATTGCAAAGGGATGAGGATGGGAAAGGGTGGTCTTAAGACGAGATCTTTCAAAAGAAGATAGAGAGAAGCTGAAACTGAACCTCGCCGAGGCAAAACATTTAAATGAGAGCAGGAATGAAGAAGAAATAAATTCTTTTTTCTACAAAGTGATAGGGGTAGGCAAACCAGTAAAGTGGTACATAAAGGCAAACCAACAAAATCAATAGAGAGAGGGGGAGTGAAGAATAAGGAGAGGGGGAACAAGTTCCTGAAGATTGCATACACCAACATAGATGGAGTGAGATCGAAGATACTGGAGTTAAGTGATGTAATACAGCTGCAGACACCAGACATTGTTGCACTCACGGAGACAAAACTTGAAGATGTAATTTTAAATGAGGTCATATTCCCAAGGGGCTACTCAATTTGGAGACGGGACAGAAAAATTAGGAAAGGCGGTGGCGTTGCTGTGCTGGTAAAAGAACACCTAAAGGTGAAGGAAATAATGACTGCCAATCCACAAGAAGTTGACATAATAGCACTAGAGATCTGCTATGAGGATGATAAACTAATGATGATAAATGCATATAGTCCACCGCCAAGCAGCACATGGTCAAAGGAGGAGCTAGATAGTAAACGTGAAGGTCTTATAACAATAATGAGAGAGATTATAGCGAGAGCGGATAACGATAGATCACGACTGTTGATAGTCGGTGACTTCAACTTGAAATCCATAGACTGGGAAGCATATGAAGCTAAAACAGAAGATTTTTGGACCTGTAAATTTGTAGACCTCATCCTGGAAACATTCTTGTTTCAACATGTTAAACAAGCTACGAGGATGAGGGAAGGGGACGTTCCCTCCATGCTAGATTTGATACTTACCAGGAAGGAGGAAGAGATATTTGACATTCAGTACCTTCCTCCCTTGGGTAAAAGTGACCATGTCTTTTTGGGAATAAAGTATGCAATGCGTTATAAGCTGGAAGAAAATAAGGAGGTTGAAGCAGTTGAAAAACCAGACTTCAGGAGAGGACATTATGGTGACCTTAGAAATTTTTTTACTGAGTATAATTGGACAGACTTGATGCTAGGCAAGGAAGTGAATGAGATGTATGGCAAGTTTTGTGAAATATATGATAAAGGCACAAAAAAATTTATACCAAAACAGAGATGCAGAACTAGGAAACAGGATTGGTTCAATAGAAATTGCGAGAGGGCTAGAGACCGAAAGACACAAAAATGGAATCAATACAGAAAGAGGCCGAACCCCCAAACATACCAGCGATACAAAGATGCGAGAAACAACTACACGGCAGTGAGGAGAGAGGCAGAAAGAAATTTTGAAAAAGGGATTGCGGACAAATGTAAAACAGAACCAGGTCTATTCTATAAATTCATAAACAACAAATTGCAGGTAAAGGATAATATTCAGAGGTTGAAAATGGGAAATAGATTCACGGAAGATGAAAAGGAAATGTGTGAAACACTAAACGAAAAGTTCCAAAGTGTGTTTGTACAAAATGAAATCTTCAGGGAACCAGATACAATAAGAATTCCAGAGAACAACATAGAACACATAGAGGTGTCTAGAGACGAAGTGGAAAAAATGCTCAAGGAGCTCGGTAAGAACAAAGCAGCTGGCCCAGATGGCGTTTCACCATGGGTTCTGAGAGAATGTGCATCTGAGCTCAGCATTCCACTTCACCTGATCTTTCAGGCATCCCTGTGTACAGGAATCGTAGCAGATGGGTGGAAACAGGCTAACATAGTTCCAATCTACAAAAGTGGCAGCAGGGAAGACCCCCTCAATTATAGACCTGTATCATTGACAAGTGTAATAGTGAAAGTATTGGAAAAACTAATCAAAACTAAATGGGTAGAACACCTAGAGAGAAATGATATAATATCAGACAGACAGTATGGTTTTCGATCTGGAAGATCCTGTGTATCGAATTTACTCAGTTTCTATGATCGAGCCACAGAGATATTACAGGAAAGAGATGGTTGGGTTGACTGCATCTATCTGGACCTAAAAAAGGCTTTCGACAGAGTTCCACATAAGAGGTTGTTCTGGAAACTGGAAAATATTGGAGGGGTGACAGGTAAGCTTCTATCATGGATGAAAAATTTTCTGACTGATAGAAAAATGAGGGCAGTAATCAGAGGCAATGTATCAGAATGGAGAAATGTCACAAGTGGAGTACCACAGGGTTCAGTTCTTGCACCAGTGATGTTTATTGTGTACATAAATGATCTACCAGTTGGTATACAGAATTATATGAACATGTTTGCTGATGATGCTAAGATAATAGGAAGGATAAGAAATTTAGATGACTGTCATGCCCTTCAAGAAGACCTGGACAAAATAAGTATATGGAGTACCACTTGGCAAATGGAATTTAATGTTAATAAATGTCATGTTATGGAATGTGGAATAGGAGAACATAGACCCCACACAACCTATATATTATGTGAGAAATCTTTAAAGAATTCTGATAAAGAAAGAGATCTAGGAGTGGTTCTAGATAGAAAACTATCACCTGAGGACCACATAAAGAATATTGTGCAAGGAGCCTATGCTATGCTTTCTAACTTCAGAATTGCATTTAAATACATGGATGGCGATATACTAAAGAAATTGTTCATGACTTTTGTTAGGCCAAAGCTAGAATATGCAGCTGTTGTGTGGTGCCCATATCTTAAGAAGCACATCAACAAACTGGAAAAGGTGCAAAGACATGCTACTAAGTGGCTCCCAGAACTGAAGGGCAAGAGCTACGAGGAGAGGTTAGAAGCATTAAATATGCCAAAACTAGAAGACAGAAGAAAAAGAGGTGATATGATCACTACATACAAAATAGTTACAGGAATTGATAAAATCGACAGGGAAGACTTCCTGAGACCTGGAATTTCAAGAACAAGAGGTCATAGATTTAAACTAGCTAAACACAGATGCCGAAGAAATATAAGAAAATTCACCTTCGCAAATAGAGTGGTAGACGGTTGGAACAAGTTAAGTGAGAAGGTGGTGGAGGCCAAGACCGTCAGTAGTTTCAAAGCGTTATATGACAAAGAGTGCTGGGAAGACGGGACACCACGAGCGTAGCTCTCATCCTGTAACTACACTTAGGTAATTACACTTAGGTAATTACCTCTAAGTTGGCGGTGCGCATGCTCAGGGCCCGATAGTGTTTAACTTGATGGTCACGCACTTTCTTACAGAACACATCATGAAACCAAGAAAGAAAGATCTCCTGTGTAAACCATGCATTCTTTGAGTTATAATATTTCACAATCAGTTTGTCCAAGCAAAGTTGCAAAGCTCTTGGTTTCTTGGATTTGCCAATAATTGCACATGTGATTGTGTGCCGTCGGCATTGGCACACATCATAGCTGACAGCCTGTCCTTGTTAACCTTAGGGTCTGGCACTTAACCCTCACTCCTCATAGCTAGAGTTTTTCCGGTAAACGCCTCCAATACAGCCCAGTTTCATCAGCATTATAAATTTGATAAGAATATAAATTATTTGACAAAATGTGTGTTCGTAATTTATGTTTAAATGGTTCTACACTGCTTTTATCTGCAGTCTTTTGTTAACTTTTCACCACCAATTTTCCTCTTCACAATATTGTGCTTTGCTTTGAACCTTGAAACCCACCCATCATTTGCTTGGAAATCCTTTATTTCAAGGCTTGTTGCAAACTTGCTTGCAGCATTTCTTATTTCTGGGCCGCAAATTGTCACACCAGCTGTGTGGTGCTGAGCAAACCACTTGTACATGGCCTCATCCAACTGTACATGGCCTCATCCAACTGTACATGCTCTGAAAGCTTCAAAGCTCTTCTACCGCACCTTCTGCTAGTGCTTGCACCTTCACTCTCACTGGTTTAAATGTATTTCAGGTATTGCTCTTTTTGATTCCTCATATCAGAAACAGTACTAGTGCCTATATTAAAATCCTTGGCAACACTTGAAGTTGACCGGCCACTTTCACAAAGTTGTTTAACACGTAACTTGTCTTTAATTGTTAGGACAACCTTCTTCCTCTTAACACCTCCAGAATGATTGATGCTGCTACCAGACATAGTCTTGGCCAAAAATGTTCAAAGTTACTATGAAAACAAAAAAGTTATTTAAAAAATATTTCACTAATGGCGGGCACTGTGGTATAACACGAGGGATGGGAGCACATGGGCTGTTTGGCTTGACCAGGCCTGGACAGGTCCACTTGGGGCAGGCAGGCACATTATGTAGGCTGCCAAGCGGAAAAAACACAATATTTTGGAGCAAACTTCGCCTGTGCGAATTGTTCTTAGGAAACTTGTATTTGTTATAATACAGTACAGGGGTACCTCAGTTTAAGAGTTTAATTCGTTCCTGGAGACGGCTCGTATTCCGAAAACTCGTATACCGAAGCTAATTTCCCCATAAGAAATGATGGGATTGAATTAATCCGTTCCTGACTACCCCAAAAACCCCACATCAAACTAAATTTTTATACCTAATTCATCTAAATAAACCTACAAAACTATGTTCAAGTTATTACTTACCCTTGCTGAGGACTGCTGTTGGTGTATGGAAGATGTGAGGAGGAGGGAGGAGGAGAGGTGTTACTGTTTGGAAGGGGAGTCCCCTTCTATTATAACATCAGGCAGTGAGGACTTCACTGGTGTGCACTCTCTGGCACATTTTGCCTGCATACCACTAGGACTTGCTTGTTTTACTAAGAATCTGTCTAAAGACACTTGTTTTTCCCTACATTTTAACACTTGTCTGTATTAAGACATCACATTGTCATTTAAAAGGTCAATGCAACGGCCTGCTACAGCTTAATCTGGGTGAGTTTTATCAACAAAACTTTGCAGTTCTTCCTATACTTCACACATTTTCTTAATCAAGAAGGAACATCCTTTACTGCCTCTACTCACAGCTATTTTCTTAGGTGAACCTTACCAATGGCTTTCTTGAGACCCATGGTGAGATATATAATGACAACTTTTATGCTCAAATGGCCAAAAACCAACAAAAAACTGTAAATCCTTGTGAAGAATTCAGGTGGGATAGTCACTGGGCGCGAGACACTGGTAAATTGAGGCGCGATCGCCGTGCCACCATGCGTTAGTCGGCCTGTACACGTATCAACAAACTCGTGTTCTGATGTGTCTCGCCTTCCGAGACACATTTTCCGAGGAAATCCTGCTCGTACAGTGGTACCTCGGAATGCGAGTGTCCCTGTATGCGAGTTTTTCGGAAGACGAGCAGGATTTCCTCAAAAAATATGTCTCGGAACGCGAGGGTTACCTCGGGACGCGAGTTTGTTGATACGCGTACAGGCCGACCTAGCGCGTGGTGGTTCGGCGATCGTCGCCCCTCAGTTTACCATTGTCTCGCGCTCAGTGACTACCCCACATCAATTCTTCTTGCGGATTTTCAGTGTTTTGTTGGATTTTTGGTGATTTGACTATACAATTTGTTATTATATATCTCACCATGGGTCCCAAGAAAGCCAGTGGTAAGGATAAAGGCCAGAAAGCCCATGTGAGGATGACAATAGAGGAGAAACAAGAGATCATTCGGAAGCATGAGAACGGTACACGTGTTATTGAACTTTGTAGGCAGTACAACAAAGCCACATCAACAATATGCACTATACTTAAGAAGAAAAATGAGATTATGAGTGCTAAAGTGGCAAAAGGAGTAAGAACAATAACGAAACAAAGACCACAAATACTTGAAGAAGTGGAAAAGTTGTTATTAATTTGGATACACGACAAGGAGTTAAGGGGTGACAGTGTTTCAGAGGCCATTATTTGTGAGAAAGCCAGGGTGTTGCACGAAGATCTTCTAAAGAATACCCCTGAAACGAGTGATGCAGATACGAAAGAGTTGAAGGCAAGCAGGGGCTGGTTTGAAAAATTTAGAAGAAGTGGTATCCATAGTGTTACAAGGCATGGGGAGGCAGCCAGCTCAGACAAACCAGCTGCTGGACGATTTATTGACGAATTTAAAGAGTTTGCAGAGGCTGAGGGATACCTACCACAACAAGTGTTTAATTGTGACGAAACAGGACTGTTTTGGAAAAGAATGCCTAAGAGGACATACATTACCAAGGAGGAAAAATCCTTGCCTGGACACAAGCCTATGAAAGATAGGTTTACGCTTGTGCTGTGTTCAAATGCGAGTGGCGATTTGAAAATTAAACCCTTGCTAGTATATCATTCTGAAAATCAAAGGGTTTTCAAACAGAATAAAGTGCAGAAAACCCGTTTGTCTGTGATGTGGAAGTCTAATAAAAAAGCATGGGTGACTAGGCTTATTTTTTCGGAGTGGGTGAATGAAGTGCTGTGCTCTGCCATAGAAAAATATCTGCAAGAGAAACATTTGCCACTCAAAGCCGTGCTTCTCCTCGACAATGCTCCTGCTCATCCTCCAGGCTTGGAAGATGATTTGTTGCCCAGATACAATAAATTCCTCACAGTTAAATTCCTTCCTCCTAACACCACTCCTCTAATTCAGCCTATGGACCAGAAAATCATAGCGAATTTTAAGAAACTTTATGAAAGGGCACTTTTCCGGAAATGTTTTGAAGTGACTGAAGCCACAAACCTCACCCTCAAAGAGTTCTGGAAACAGCATTTTAACATTTGTAGTGCTTTAAAATTCGTTGACAAAGCCTGGCAAGAAGTGACTCAAAGAACCCTGATCTCTGGCTGGAGAAAATTGTGGCCTGAATGTGTGAGAGAACTAGACTTTGAGGGGTTTGAGCCTATAAATGATGTGCCTATTGTTGAGGAAATTGTTAGTCTAGGCCAGCAAATGGGCTTGGAATTGGATGGTAATGATGTGGAGGAGTTGGTGGAAGAACACAACGAAGAACTGACCACCGAAGAACTCCTAGCCCTTCAACAGGAACAGCAAGCCAACGCAGCAGCGGATGATTCTGCAGTGGAGGAGGAGGTGGCAGCAGCGAATGTCCCTTCTGCAGTAATTAAGAAGGTGTGTCAGATGTGGGAAGAGATTCAAACAATTGTTGAAAAGACTCGCCCAGAGAAAGCTGTAGTAGGCCGTTGTCTTAATCTTTTCAATGACTATGTGATGCCTTACTACAGAGAGAGCTTGCAAAGAAGGGAAAAGCAAGCTTCCATGGACAGATTTGTGGTGAGGAAATCGAGCAGTGAGCCTCAACCAGGACCTAGTGGCACTCAGATAAAACGTCCCAGGGAGAGCACACCAGAAAGATCCTCACTGCCTGATGTAATAATGGAAGGGGACTCCCCTTCCAAACAGTAACTCCTCTCCTCCTCCCCCCTCCTCACCATCTTCCATACGCCTACAGCATTCAACAGCAGGGTAAGTAATAACTTGATCATAGTTTTGTAGGTTTATTTAGATGAATTATGTATAAAAATTTAGTGTGATGTGGGGTTTTTGGGGTAGTCAGGAACGGATTAATTCATTTCCCTTTATTTCTTATGGGGAAATTAGCTTCGGAATACGAGTTTTCGGAATACGAGGCGTCTCCAGGAACCAATTAAACTCTTAAACTGAGGTATGCCTGTGTTCCGAAAAACTCGCATACAGGGACACTCGTGTTCCGAGGTACCACTGTACTGTAATATATAATATTTCTTTTGTTTTTGACTGATGAATTGTTCTAAAATTATTGGTACAGTGGTACCTCAGCTTACGAATTTAATCCCTTCCCAGAGTCTGTTCGTAAGCCGAAAATTCGTAAACCTAAGCGAATTTTCCCATAAGAAGTAATGTAAATTGAATTAGGAATTAATCCATTCTATACTCTCCAAAAAGTTAACTTCAAAGTAAATTTTATACCTAATTCACCCAAATCTTTAGTACTAAAGTATGTACAAATTATTGCTTACCTTTATTGATGGCTCTTGTTGGCGTATGGAAGACGGTGAGGAGGAGAGGGGGGGGGGGGGAGAGAAGGAGAGGTGTTAGTGTTTGGAAGGGGAGTCCCCTTCCATTATAACATCAGGCAGTGATGACTTCTCTGGGGTACACTCTATGGCACGTTTTGCCTGCGAACCACTAGGATCTGCTTGTGGCTCACTGCTTGATTTTCTCACAAAAAATCTATCCATAGAGGATTGTTTTCCTTTCGTTGTAACACTTGTCTGTTGTGAGGCATTAGTGTTATTACAAGGTTAAGGCAATGGCTTAAGGCAACCCCCGCCTGCACCACGCGCCTCAAGCCAAAGCCATACGGGATTAATACAGTACGTCCTGATGCTTGCCTTTCTGATCCGGAATAATATCCGCTTGTCTGGCTTACTGTCTGGATTGAGCAACATCTGGAAGAAGTTAACCAGATCAGATTTCAACTCTAACAGTATACGCTGATCCGATGAAATATCCGCTAGTCCGGCTTCTATGGACATATCGGGGACCACGAGCCAGAACCTCGCCTCCTCAGAGAGGCATGAGGAGCAATGGCCTATAGAGACCCCTCCCCCTCCCTGTGGTTGGGAGCATTCTATGTCTGCCATCGACCGAGACAGGCATCCAGAAAGGTAGGCGCCCCAAAACAAACCCCTATTCTGGTGAAAATATTGCTACCGAAAGCTGAACGAGTGGACAGAACTCCACTTGGGGTTTTGTTGCCCTTGTTTGTCTCTTGGTAGGAGGTAGTTTTCGTCACTGGTAGGGGCGCGGGGTACTGCACAGCTAGTTAACACCTATTATAGCGGCCGACTCTGTTCCGCCTGGGTACGTTGTCCCCTTACAGGGTTTTTCTTTTATGTTTCTGCCTGGTAGGGGTCTGCCTTGACCTTCCCCCTCTCTGTTGTTGGGATCAGTGTGTATTTTCTTGTGTGTTGGTGGTTTCCCTTGCTAGGCCCCTGTGCGTGGACATGTCCCAGGGGTTCAGCTATTAGAAGTTCGTTTGGTAGACTTGGGTTCCAGTTCACAGTACCCTGCCTGGGCTTCCCTTAGCGTGTTAAATGGGTAAGGGCCCTGGAAAACCCCATGGGGGCTCTGTGGTCCGGTGGATGTGACCCTTGAGCCCCCTCTTGCTTCTTGCGAGTTTGAAGGTTGCTCTGTCTCCTTGTCTCTGGGCGACATTCACTAGTTGTGCCTCCGCCATGCTGCCTGTTGGGTCGGTGATTCTTTTGACCCGGAGTTGTGCAACGTTTGTTGTCTGTACGTACTTCCGTTCACCCATGCTACTCGACATATGTGGGTGCAGGCAGCTGGCGCGTTGCATGCTTGGTTCAATTGCTGCAGCAAGCTCAGTTGGTTGCGGCCCTGGATGCCCCAAAATTGCCCCATTTTGGTTATAGGGGTCTGGACTTGGTGGTGGGAGTCGCTTCAGCTCTGGTTCCATCCGCCCCTCCTAGTCCTTCCCCCTTCTGTTGTGCATACTTTCCTTCCCCCTTGCTTCCGGCTCTGAACCATCAGCGGGTTTCGGGGTTGGGGCAGGGTCTCGTTGGTGTTGAGACTCAGACAGTCTTGGGGTTTTTTCTCTTCCGGGGTGGTGGCTAGGCATTCGAGCCTGTTCTTCCAGCCATGGCGTATGACCAGTGGGCTCCCTTAGTGTTTTTACGGCTGCCCCGGCTTTTTCTTGTGAGGCTGGGGCTTTGTGGGGACGGCTCGGCTCCGGTTCTTGCCGTGGAGATTCTCAGGGTTGGGGAGGGGTTGCCTAGGGGCCTTGGTTCTGTTTGCCCTACTTGGGATTTTGTCCCCTTGGAGCGGGGCTTGCAGTTCCTCAGTGTGGGGTTTTCTTTCCCCCCTCTGCGTCCGAGTTAGTTACGGGTCTGCCCCTCTCCGGGTTCGGTTCCGTGTCCCTTCAGGTCCGTCGGTTCCGTCATTCCTGTGGGTGCTTTTCACCACTTTCTTAACTTTTTTTCTTGGATATATACTTCTCTTCATGTTGCAATCATGTTCCCTTCGTATCGGGTTACCTGCATGACCCTTGGTCAAGGGTGCCATTGGGCCTCTATGTGCCTCCATGGATTTGTGCTTACTTCTCCCGATTCTCAATGGTTCACGAAACTCTTCGATACCTGAAATATTTTTGGAACGTCTGTTGACTTCCAGTGCGGCTTCCCTCCAATTCTCTCTCGGACTTGTTGGTCCTCTTCCGTACTCCGTGTCTTCTTTCGATTCTGTTACGCATTATTTTGTATTCACATCGTCTCTCCTTCCTGTCTCGGCATTCCAAATATTCGTTACATATACCTTGCTGGCGCCCTCCCCGGAAGACGGGTGTTGCGATTCGGCTCTCAGGTGCAGGGATGATTGTTTTGTTTCTGGGCAGTGTACACGTGTTGGTGTTCTGTGTCCTTTATAGCGGATTATATGCCGTTCTCGCTCCTCTTATCTCTCCAGTCATAGTCCCTTAGGTGTGGGGGTGTTCTGGCTTTTATATGTGGGATAATCTCCTAGTTTTTCTCTACTTCTGGGTGTGGGGTGTCTCAGAGTGGTGCCACCTCCACCTCTATTCTGCACTTTGTCTTCTCCTACTGGGCACGCAGCTGGACATATTCCGCTAGTGATGCTCCTGGTATATTACATGGTTCGGCTGTGTCGTGACCCGGTCGTGTCTCCACTCTGCAAGTGGGTTTGTACAGTCTGGCGGCTCTGTCGGCCAGACTGGTTTGAGATATATATACAAGAGTTGTTACATTCTTGTACAGCCACTAGTACGCGTAGCGTTTCGGGCAAGTCCTTAATCCTATGGTCCCTGGAATACGATCCCCTGCCGCGAAGAATCGTTTTTTCATCCAAGTACACATTTTACTGTTGCGTTAAACAGAGGCTACAGTTAAGGAATTGCGCCCAGTAAATCCTCCTCGGCCAGGATACGAACCCATGACATAGCGCTCGAGGAACGCCAGGCGAGTGTCTTACCACTACACCACGGAGACTGTTCTTAATTTTTGGTGGGGTGTTAGGTGAGGTGGTGTTGTGTGTTTTGCTTGGCCACGTTGCGTGCGTCTTACCATGACATTACTCTGTCCGTGTATCTTGTTCTTAGTTACAGTGTGATACACAGCCTCAAATTTCGGTGCCTTTTCCTAATCTTTTGGCGCCTTAATCTGTTCTCGATATCTGGACACTCCTTCATTGTCTCAGTCCATGCTGTCTGTACACCCATTCATTGCCTCGGTCTATGCTCTCTGGGCACTCCCTGATTGCCTGTCTTTCATTGCCTGGCTGCACCCTTCTCTACATTGGTGTGTCTGTATATGTGGTTGGTCGTGTACATTACGTTGCCGGCTGCTTCTTCTATCTTCTTCATTCATCATATTCATTATACTCTCTTGTAATTACCTAAGTGTAATTACCTTAGTGTAGTTACAGGATGAGAGCTACGCTCGTGGTGTCCCGTCTTCCCAGCACTCTTTGTCATATAATGCTTTGAAACTACTGACGGTCTTGGCCTCCACCACCTTCTCACCTAACTTGTTCCAACCGTCTACCACTCTGTTTGCGAAAGTGAATTTTCTTATATCTCTTCAACATCTTTGTTTAGCTAGTTTAAATCCATGACCCTAGCTACCGGTGCTTGGATTGTACGTAGGGTCTTTTCATTGCCTATTTCCGTTTTTCCTACCTGTATCCAACACATTGTTGTGTATCTTGGTAGGTGCTTATTGGCTGTGCTGGTGTTGGTGCTAGGTTAGTGAAATCCTAAAAAAGCAGTATGAGGACATGTTTAGCACTTCAATAAACAACATGAAAGTGGAAGATCCAGACAATTTCTTTATGCGGGATATTCAAACCCCTATAAATATAACTGATATCAACACGAGCGCACTAAATTTTGAAAGAGAAATTGAAAACATGCCCATGCACTCGGCCCCAGGTCCAGACTCATGGAATTCAATATTTATAAAGAAATGCAAAGTGCCGGTAGCACAGGCACTCAGTATAGTGTGGAGGAAGAGCTTGGACACGGGGGAGATACCAGATGCACTTAAAGTAGCAGACATAGCCCCTCTACACAAGGGAGGGAGCAAAGCATTGGCAAAGAATTATAGACCAGTTGCACTAACATCGCACATAATAAAAGTATTTGAGAGAGTGATTAGGAGTCAGGTCACCAATTTCATGGAGACCAATGACCTTCACAACCCAGGCCAACATGGATTTCGAGCGGGAAGATCGTGCCTCTCACAGCTACTTGAGCACTATGATAAAGTCACTGAGGCATTAGAGGAAAAACAGAATGCTGATGTGATATACACGGACTTCGCAAAGGCTTTCGATAAATGTGACCATGGTGTGATAGCACACAAAATGAAGTCAATGGGAATAACTGGTAAAGTAGGATGCTGGATACTCAGTTTTCTATCAAATAGGACTCAGCGAATAACGGTCAACCATATAAAATCTAGTCCAAGTGCAGTTAAAAGCTCTGTACCTCAGGGTACAGTCCGTGCACCGCAGCTTTTCCTTATTCTCATATCAGATACAGACAAAAATACAAGTCACAGCTTCGTATCATCCTTTGCAGATGACACAAAAATTAGTATGAAAATTACCTCGGCTGAAGACATTGAAAAACTTCAAGCGGATATTAATAAAGTTTTCGACTGGGCATCAGAAAATAACATGATGTTTAACAGTGATAAATTCCAGGTACTCAGGTATGGTAAAAATGAGGACCTTAAACATAATACAGGATACAAAACACAATCAAATGTACGCATAGTAGGAAAACAGCATGTAAAGGATTTGGGAATAATGATGTCCGACGACCTAACGTTTAGGGAGCATAACCAAGCAAATATTGCGACAGCCAGAAAAATGATAGGATGGATTACGAGAACTTTCAAATCCAGGGATCCCATCACAATGGTTGTACTCTTCAAGTCACTTGTGTTGTCCTGTCTTGAGTACTGCTCAGTACTCACTTCCCCCTTCAGAGCAGGAGAGATTGCTGAAATAAGAGGGAATACAGAGAACATATACGGCACGCATAGACACGATACAGCACCTAAATTATTGGGATCGTGTCAAAGCCCTCCAAATGTACTCACTAGAAAGAAGACGAGAGAGATATCAACTAATATACACCTGGAAGATACTGGAGAGCCAAGTACCAAATCTACACAGCAAAATAACAACGTACTGGAGTGAACGATATGGAAGAAAATGCAGAATAGAACCAGTGAAGAGCAGAGGTGCCATAGGCACAATCAGAGAACACTGTATAAACATCAGAGGTCCACGGTTGTTCAACACCCTCCCAGCAAGCATAAGAAATATTGTCGGAACAACCGTGGACATCTTCAAGAGGAAACTAGATTTATTCCTCCAAGGAGTGCCGGACCAACCGGGCTGTGGTGGGTATGTGGGCCTGCGGGCCGCTCCAAGCAACAGCCTAGTAGACCAAACTCTCACAAGTCAAGCCTGGCCTCGGGCCGGGCTTGGGGAGTAGAAGAACTCCCAGAACCCCATCAACCAGGTATCAACCAGGCTTCTGTACATAGTCAGTTCCCTGATTTTGGACTGCACCAGTGTTCAGTTATAGCCCTAAGTTCTTTCATTTTTTCCTTGTATGTCACTGCTAGCTTCTGTGTTGTAATGTCTGCAGGTAGATGTAGATTTCCATTCACCCCCTCCTGCCCCCTATGGTTCCTTTTCGTTGGGACAGGGGGAGCTAGGCTTATGATCCGGGCTATGGTTTTTCTTTGTGTTTCTTTTCCAGACCCTACATTTTTTGTTTTAGTGCGGTACACGTCCTGAGTAGTTCTCCTCATATATAACTTGGAAGACACGTGTGTCATTCTTCCCTGCTGGAGCTGGTTGTGCTGCTCCTGTAGGTTGCGGGGTCACTGTTTTTCTCTTCGCAACTTGCGATTGCGTTCGTGGTGCTTGTTTTCCTCGTTGGCCTATGCCTGGATCCTTGCTCTTCAGTTTTCATCGTCATTTAGCCCTTGCTGTTGCGGTGTCTGCGGTTCAACTCTTTCGGCACGTGGATTCTTCGCGTTGTCATCTGTTTTCGGCCTTGTTGGTCCTTCAGGGATCTTGAGGAGGGGGCGGGTTCTTCCCAGACAGGGCGTTTCTGCTCGCCGGGTTTGGGTTCTAGGTTTCCCTGGTGGGCGCTCCTTCTGGATCTTTGCCGGCCTTGATTGGGGGCATTTCTTTACTCGGTGTCCGATCCTGAAGGTCTTCCCACGGCTCCGCCTCTTTTTGCAGATCGGTCCAGTCCAGTACGAGGCTGGTTCACTCTTTCCCTCGAGTCTTCGCGTCTCGTGGTTTTTGTCTCGAGTTTCTTGTCACTTGTGTGGGCACTGGTGGCTTCGTTGTTGGTCTCCCGCCTGTGTGTTTTGTCTCGGCGGCAGTGTGTAGTTACCTGGTGGTCCTTCCGGTTTTCCTATCACTGCATAGGTGTACTTCGGTCTCTGATAGGGTTGTCTTGTCCTTCTCCCTAGGGTTGTTCCAGGATCCTCATCTGGTGTCGAATACTGTCGTCTCGTCTTGGGCGGCGCTGGCGGGGCCACTACAATTTGCGTTCGGTGTTGCTGTTCCTTCTGCTTCGTTTCGCTAGCTGTCTAGTGTATTGTTTCACCTCCGGCCTGCTCATGCGCTTCCGGTGTCGTCCTGGTCACTGGCCTGGATGGTCTATCTTCTTTCTTCTCCTCGGTTTCTCATGACCCCTTTGGTTCTGGAGTGTTTTTCTGCTCGTTTGGTCCTGGTGGTAGGTTGTTAGTTTGCTGCAGTCTCCTTCTTTTCAGGTGATGTTTGGGTCTGCTGTTTTCCGGAGGGGTTCTTGGGTTGCTGCTTGATTGGTCAGACCGGGGGTTCTTCATGTGTTGTGTTCGGTTGTGGCTCTTCGCTGTTCTCTGAGTGTCTTGGCCTCTGGGACCATAGGCGTGTTTTGGTTCGCTTGGGTTCCCTTCCTTCCTTCCTTCCTGTTCTGGGGCTTGGGTCTCCCGAGTCATCTGCAGAATCCTTTGGGTCACTCTGTGGTCTTGTTTTTGGGTTAGAGCGCGTGGCTTCAGCCTCCCGGTTCCTTCCCTCTTTTCCTTATCTTTGATGAGGTAGCTCTGGGGTGCCGACGGGGCTTCCCCCAGAAAACCAGCGATGAATGTAATGAAACGTCATTTTCTAGGTGAGTCCCAGAGGCTCCCTAGCATCCCTCCCTTCCTCTGGTGGTGTTTTTCGTGCATTTTGACTTCCAGCCTAAGAACTGCCATTTGGATCACTGGCGGAAGGTGTAAAGACGGCGCGGCGACGTGATGCTAGTTTGCTAAATTTGTTTGGGGAATTCTGTCCATTTGTTCAGCTTTAGGTAGCAATATTTTCACCAGAATAGGGGTTTGTTTTGGGGCACCTACCTCTCTGGGTGCCTGTCCTGGTCGATGGTAGAATGCTCCCATCCACATGGGGGTTTCTATAGGCCATTGCTCCTCGTGTCTCTCTGAGGGGGGGGGGGCTAGGTTCTGGCTCGTGGTCCCCGGTAGGAAAGAACTCCAAGCACATTGACTGATGCCAGAAAGTTAACCCTTTAACTGCTCAACGCGCCTGCAGGCCCAGGCTTCAGGTGTTCAATGCGCCTCCGGGTGTTTTTATTTTTCACGTCCCATTCAAAACTCCCGCGGCTACATGGGGTTTACATCAGCTTCCTCAGGGCTCTTGTAAACAGACGCCATCTTTAAAAAAAATCATGGTCCACATTGCCGGGTGTCAGAGCCTCAGTAGTGAGTGAGCAACCAAGGCTGGTGCTCGCAGCATGAGCGCACAGCACTGCTGTTCAGCGTGTGACCACAGCATTGCCTAATATTGTCAAAATATATATATAATCTGTTTTATTTAGCCATGATAGTATTATAGAAGAGCCCGAGTGTGATAATGACTGGGTACAGTGTTCAAATATCAGTGATTCAATGCTGTTCACGATGTTCACAGCGCTAGCCACAGCACCACAGTTTTATTTCGTCCATCTAGGAATCTTCAAACTACTTTTTAGGTTCCTTTTCAAAATAAACTTGTGGTCAATTGATCATTTACAGGTATTAGTGACCAGGGTTGTGGTTATAATTAGCATTATGCATAGGAAGGAGGAATTTTGGTGAGGGAGGGAGGAAGGGAGAGAATTGAGGTAGCCTCACTGTGTGGCAGTAACTCTTGTTTTGCTCACCTTCGTGGTTCGCTATGGGGAACACACATGTACATGGGTATATACAGTGTGTGTGTGAATAGTGTAATAACAGCACCAGGAGTATGTTGTAAGGAGCTATTTTGGTGAGGGAGGTGACGTCGTAATCGTGGCGTCGTCTGCTGTGTGATTTGTCATACAGTGTATGGTGGCCACTGTACTGTTTGGACACAATACCGGCTTACTTGCATAGTTCTGGTAAATAAAACATGTAGATAGGTATATATAACATGTGTAATTAGTGTAATAAGAACAATAACAGAATGGTGGGAGGAGCAATGTTGGCGAGTAAGATGTTGGAGTGAGGGAGGGCTGGCTGGGTGTGGCTGCTCACACTCGCGGTGTTCTGAATGTGTTGATAGTGAATGTATATAGTGTGTGACAGTGTATAGTCTGTAAATAGACTGTATATATACATAAATTAGCATGATACATGGTAAATATGTGCAACATGTGTGTACACAAGTGTCATGCACGTAACAGTGTCCTTGGACAGTACGGATGTTTTACTGCCATAATATAGTGTACGTGTTCATTATACATAGGATTAGCATGTAAAAACAAATAAAATGTATTTGGAACTGTGCGCAAAAAATTAACAAAAATATATTCGCGGCAACTCGCGCGCCCCGCCCCGGGCGCCCCACCGGCCCCGGGAGCTTACTGCTCTGGCGCTCTGGCGCAGTATGATGTCACGCCCCACATTTTGGACCCCATAGCAGCCAAAGTAAGTACAATTTCAAAGTTCCGTTGCTATACCCATATACAGGGAGGGGTTTTTGACACTTTCAGAAGAAAAAAGAATTTTTTCCCCGAGGTTTCATTTTTTGTGCACTGGGGGGTGTCATATTTATAAGCCGCGCAGTTAAAGGGTTAAACATATCCATTCAGCCTGGATAATTCTGGGAGCCTCTGGGACTCGCCCAGAAAATGGCGTTTCATTACATTCAACGCTGTTCTTTTGATTGCTCTCAGTCAGGGTAAGCTATCTTGCTGATAGCTGCATTTTGAGGGTAAACAAGATATCAAATTTAATCCATTAGCTCAATATTAGATATTAATTTCTTGTTGACCAACATTAGAATACAAATCTGAACAATGATGGTGTTTAGAATCTAAGGTTTTATTGTTATTTCTAGATTGTAGATTACGAATGGGTGTTGGACGTGTGGCTGGACCACCAGTGTAGTCTTGATGATGTGGACGGGTGTTGGACGTGTGGCTGGACCACCAGTGTGGTCTTGATGATGTGGACGGGTGTTGGACGTGTGGCTGGACCACCAGTGTGGTCTTGATGATGTGGCTGGGTGTTGGATATCAGTGCTGAGTGTTTGATGTGTCTCAAGGATATATTGCTCCTCTTTTCTACTTCTGAATGCACATTGGGTGCTACAGTACAAGGTAATTCATTGGGTTTCTAATTTTATAACATTTATTTACAATTATTATTTGCTAGGAAATAATGTGGTAATACATTTGTCCTGTATGTAAGTGAAACATTAACCTCTAAAGTGCGGTTACTGTCCCATAATACATTAAACTGTTATTGTCTGGGTTTTACACCAGTGATGCGAACATGGCTATTTTAGCTGTATATGGATGCTCAGTAGCCCCCTCCATTTACGAATTTAATCCATTCCCAGAGATGGTTTGTAACCCGAAAATTCGTAAACCAAAGCGAATTTTCCCACAAGAAATAAAGTAAATTTAATTTATCTGTTCTACACTCCCAAAAATATTAAATTCAAAATAAATTTTATACCTAATTCACCCAAATCTTTAGTACTAAAGTATGTACACATTATTGCTTACCTTTATTGATGACTCTTGTTGGTGTATGGAAGACGGTGAGGAGGAGGGAGGAGGAGAGGTGTTAGTGTTTGGACAGGGAGTTTCCTTCCATTATAACATCAGGCAGTGATGACTTCTCTGGGGTACACTCTCTCCTACATTTTGTAGCCATACATCTAGGACCTGGTTGTGGCTCACTGCTTGCTTGTCTTGCTAAGAATCTGTCTAAAGACACTTGTTTGTCCCTACATTTTAATGCTCATCTGTAGTGAGACTTCACATTGTCATTTAAAGGGTTAATGCAACGGCCTGTTACAGCTTTATTTAGGTGAGTTTCTGGGTGAAGCCCCATCGGCTCCCCGGAGCTTACTAGGCTGATATGGTAATGTCAGACTTTGTCATCAGTCATGTGTATGGAGTTCTGTGGGCCTACCGGGGACCACGAGCCAGAACCTGGTCCCCCCCAGAGAGGCATAGGGAGCAATGGCTTATAGAAACCCCCCATGTGGTTGGAAGCATTCTATGTCTGCCATCGACTGGGTCAGGCACCCAGCATCCCAAAACAAACCCCTATTCTGGTGAAAATATTACTGCTAAAAACCGAACAATTGGATAGAACTCCCCTAAAAGAAACGAGCAAACGAGCATGACGTCACACGCCGCCATGCCGCTGTCTGCGCAGCTCCCTCCTCCCCGGGAGGGGGAAGGTGGAGCACCAGACCATCCCTGCGCTGGCTATCCACCCATCAGTTCTCAGGCTGATGCTAGAGGTGGAGGTCGTGTGCTTGGCTCTAGCTTTTCCAGCACTGTGCTTTGAGAGTGGTGGCTGTCTTCTGGGGGTGCGAGAGCCTGGAGTTATTCTTCAGTACTCAGGCTAGATGTGCCTAGGGTAATCGTCCCAAGGTGCCTTGTAAGTACTGCCCTTGGGGCTTGGGGTTACCTTCCACAAGTTCCTCGGGGTCTGCCTCTGCTAGGCTGTATTACTGCTCGGTTTTCGACTGTCCTTTGGGTGCTGGGGGGGTTTTGTCTTCCTGGTTTACCTTAGGGTAAGAGGCAGTTCCACTGGTGGGGCGCAGGGTACTGCACAGCTTGTTTTCACCACTTACAGCGGTCGGCTCTATTCCTTGAGGTACGTTGTCCTCTTGAGTTTTTTTTTTTTTTTGTTTTTTTCCGCCTTGTAGTAGAGCCTGCCTTGTTTCCCCTTTTTGTGCCTGACCTGTGCACAGTTGTTTTCTGGTGGTGCCTCCTGCTAGGTCCCTGTGAGTGTACATGTCCCGGGGATTCAGCTTTAGACAGCTGTTTGGTAGTGTTGGGTGCCGGTTAGCAGTACCCTGCCTGGGATTACCTGGGCATGAGTTTCTGTTAAGCGTTCAGGACCCTGGGAAACCCCTAGGGGGCATGTGGGGCCGATGGATGTCCCCCTGTAGTCCCCCCTCGCTTTGTGCAAGTTCGAGGGTTGCTCAGTCCCCTTGACTCGGGTGACCCCTCACAGTTTTTGCCTCCGTCACGCTGCCTGTTGGGTCGGTGACACCTTCGACCCGGAGTCATGCGAGTTCTGTTGCTTGCTAGTGACTCAGTTTACCCAATCTCAAGATGATGTTCTACGAGTACAGGCAGCTCAAGCGTTGCATGCTCGGTTTAGGTTCTTGCAAAACGCTAGGTTGGTTGCTCGCCCGGATGCCCCGAGGCTGCCCCGTTTTGCTTATAGGAACCCGGACTTGGGGGTGGGGGTCGCTTCGACCTTGGTTCAGTCCGCACCCCCTCGTCCTTCTGCTGTGGTGCGTCCTGGTCTCCTCCCCCTGCTTCCTGCCCCGAAGCGTCTGAGGATTTCAGGGTTGGGGTAGGGTTTAGATGGTCTTGAGTCTCGGGCGGTCTCGGGGGAAGCTCCTTCCGGTGTGGTGATGGAGGCATTCGAGTCCGATCTTCCTGTTGAAGCCTCTGGTGTCTGACCAGTGGGCCCTCTTCTGTTTGGCTCTTTCGGCTGCGCTAGCTTTTATATTAGGGACCGGTGCTCTGGGAGATGACTCGGCCCCGGGTCCCGAGGAGGGGGATCTTGGGGCTGGGGAGGGGCTGACTTGGGAGCCTTGGGCCTCGCTGGACCTCCGCCTGGGTTTTTCTACCCTCGGAGCGGGTCTTATTGTTACAAGGAGTGGGGGTTCTCTTTTCCTCCCTCTACGAGTTGGATTTGGCATCTGCCCCTCCCTGGGTTCAGTTCTGTGTTGCCTCGGGTGCATCGGTTCCGTCTTTCCGGAGGTTTTCGGCTTCCCGCATCCAACCGTCTGCGGTGCGGGCTGCCCTGGCGTCTTACCTCCTGTGTGACCCGGATTATGCCTCGGTGATGGATCCATCGTCTTTCAGGTTTGGGAATTCGTTCTCTTTCTGGGTCCGTTATGATGTTCCAGAGTCGTCCTGGCTGGTGGACTGTCCTATTTTTGCTTTGGAGGCTTGGCATTCTTTCTGTCGTTCCTGCACGCTTGAGTGGCGCGAGGTCTCGACGGTGGTTCAAGTTTTCCTGGGGGGACGACCTTGAGCACCTCAATGAGTGCTTGTTTGCTCCTGCCCTTTCCTGGGATGTTGGTGTTCAGCAGCTCCATGTGCAGGTTCCCTCCCTGTCGGCTGCGCAGGTGGCTTAGGATGTGCATGCCGGGGCCTCTTGGTTTCGGCTTTGTGCTTCTTTTCCCTTTGGGAGCTGTCTTCAGACTGGCTTGGGAAGGATGTGGGGCGCTCTGGGTCGTTCCGGGATCCGGTGCCTTGGGTTCGGCGGTGCACGCGTCGTCTTCCTTGTTGAAGCTGTTTGCGCCGATTTTGTGGGATGCGGTTTCCCTGTTCTACGCTTCCCGGCTCACGTGTCGGCAGGGGTGATCGCCTTCTCTTTGGAATCGGCCTGGGCCCTGACTGTTAGGATGTCTTCGCCTTTTTGTCGTTTGCTTTTTGTTCCTTTGGCCATGGGGCAGTATATTCAGGCTGCTTCGGCCAGTTGCCGTCCTATGTCTGACTTGGTGGTTCTCCGGGGGTCCCAGGTGGGGGTCCTTCCCGGGAGGTCATGCCAGGGCTTGGGGTTCCATTCGTCGTGGTAGGCCACTGGTGTCGGGTTCGGGTTCGATTCTGCCTGCGGACCCGCCTTCGTCTAGTCGGCGGCGGTGCTCGCTCTATGCGAGATTCTGGGTCTTGTAAGGGGCGCCGACCCTTGAGCAGTTCGCCCCATTGACAGGGCGATGAAGGGGAGGCTTGCGCTGTTCGCTCACGCCTGGCCCCATGATTTGTGGGCGTTTCGGGTCATTTTCTTTGGCCTGCGGTGGCGTTGGGTGGCCCTTCCTCCTTCGGGGGGTTTGGTGCTGGCGGGGCAGGCCTCTTCTCCTGTGCTTCGTCGCATCGTCTTGGATTGGGTTCGCTTAGGCGTCGTCAAAACGACGTCGTCCCCCTCAGATGGGTTTCCCATCTTTTTCCAGTGCTGAAATTGGACTGTGTAGGGATTGTATGTAACATTTGTAACATAAGATTTCACCTGAGTTGTACAGGATTACCTACACAATATGCAAACCGAGAAGGTAACTACTGGATCTGTCAAAGTGACAGACAGATGTGGGAAAACATCACCAAATTAATGAATAACATTCATGAAGTACACAGGCTACAATTCACACAAAAACTACCAGAAATATATGCAGAGTATATAAAGACAGCAACGAACTCTGAACACAACCCAGGGACTGAGAATTTAGAGAGCCAAAGTAGCAATGTAGAAGGACATGGTGTCGAGGTACACAAAAATGAAGGCAATATTGTAGAGCAAACTGGTGATATAAATAAGGAGAGAAAAAATGAGACAGATGAGAACACAAATGAGAAAGACGAAAGCAACAAGGAGAAAGATAAGGGCAATACCGAGAATGAATGCGGAAACGAGAAAGTTGGAACAAAAAACACAGAGGTAGCCAAGTCTTGCACGGGTGCAAACAATAAGAATAAAATCACAGATGAAAATATTTGCAGGTATTATGCAAAAGGACAGTGCAGATATGGGACCAGAGGCACAGAATGCACATTCTGTGCATTCTGTTAGGGAAAGGCAGATGTCATTTTGATACAGAGTGTAGATACTGTCTCCACTCGATCATCCGGACTATATGGGAAGGACCCCCAGCCGGATTATCACATTTTTCGGATAATGGTACTTTTTCACCTACGAGTCCAAAAGTGACCATTTCCAACTATTTTTATACTACAAACAACATAATTTGAATTGCCTTGCCACATACAATTATTAAATATTCAACTAGAAACCTCAACTTACCTTGTTGGTGTTCGTCTTCTTGATTGATGCCACACATCTTGAAGTTAAAATTTCTTAACAATTTACGTAACCTATACTAACACAACACTAAAATTAACACTTAAAATTACTGTACAGTTCATTAAGCTAAGTTAGTTTTGACTGCCAGCTGCTGAAGCCTCACTGGTTGAGGGCATTTGGGTTGCCTGTGAGGCCTCACTTGTTGAAGGTGCTTGCTTGCACCTCACTTGTTGAAGCGCTTGCATGCCCTCACTTGTTGAAGGCGCTTGGCTTGCCTGTGACGCCTCACTTGTTAAAGGCGCTTGCTTGCGCCTCACTTGTTGAAAGCGCTTGGCTTGCCTGTGGCGCCTCACTTGTTGAAAACGCTTGGCTTGCCTGTGGCGCCTCACTTGTTGAAAGCGTTTGGCTTGCCTATAATGCCTCACTTGTTGAAGGAGCTTGGCTTGCCTGTGGCGCCTCACTTGTTGAAGGCGCTTGGCTGCCTGTGACGCCTCACTGTTTGAACAACACGTAACTTGTCTTTAATTGCTAGGACAATCTTCTTCCTCTTAACACTTCCAGAACGATTGATGCTGCTACCAGACATATTCTTGGCCAAAAATGTTCAAAATTACTATGAAAATTAAGAAAGTTATTTAAAAAAATATTTCACTAATGGCGCAGCACTGTGTATAACACGAGGGACGGACGCACATGGGTTGACCAGTGTTGGACAGGTCCACTTGGGGCAGCCATAATGCGTTATGTAGGCCGCCAGGAGGAAAAAAATTCACAATATTTTTTAAGGAAACTTCAGCCTGTGCACAATGCTTTTAGGAAACTTATTTATTTGTTATTACATAATTACTAGTAGTTATTTTATTTGTTTTTGGCTATGATTAATTGTTCTAAAATTAATGGTAATTCCTGTACCCAGGTAGTCCCTCCTGACGCACCCCTCCCACCCTCCCAACACCACCCACCCACCCCACCCCCACCTACACCATGCGCCTCGAGTCTCGGGCAGACGGGATTAATACCGTATGGCCTGCCTCATGTTTTCATATACGGACAAAGGCACGATTATCTGGGGGACTGACCGGATAGTGTAATTTCTGCAGAAAACCTGCTTTAATCCGGTCCCTGTGGCTATTTTGGCCGGATATTGTGATAACTTTATCCATTCACGATTTTGGCCGTATAAGGGCGTTTTTCGGATGTTCGAATCCCGGATAATCGCGGGGTTATAGTATATTCATCCTAAGCTGTGCAAACTCTCAGTTAATGAGAGGAAATGCTACGATCTTCATTGCCCTGATTCCCACGTCAGAGGTACACAGCGCTATATAAGAGAGGAAGTCCAATATAATAGCCCTGGAAATTTTTTACAGGCAGGCAGAAACATAGGGAGAAACCGACAGGCAGAAACGTTGCAGGAGTATGGATTGAGAGGGGGAAATGCCCAAGACTTGACTACTGTTCATCATCAAGCTCACACATACTACACCCCCCAACAACACAGAGACTACCACACTCCCCAGTATCACTTCCAAAACTGGACAAACCATTGCCACAACAACACACCCTGGATCAGGGTAGAGAGGAGGGAGAACGACCAAAACCTTCCAGAAGTGACACACAATATGGACATTCATTCATATCTGCAAACATTCAAGGTTTAAAGTCAAAGTCAAGAAATAAAGTTAAGTTCATAAATGGCCTCCTATTAGAGTCAAACTCAATATTCGGGGCATTCATGGAAACTCATACGAAAGATTACATGGATAGTGAAATCTGGATTCCAAATTATAATTTATATAGATGTGATAGAGAAACCAGGTCAAATTGAGGAGTAGATCTGTATATTAAAGAAGACCTGATATGCTCAGAGCTACTAAACTCAACTAATGAGGTGGTAGAGGTACTTGGAATTAAGGTAGAAAAACTAAACCTAATTATTATTCTAATGTATAAACTGCCAGATACAACAGTTGAGGAATTCACAGAGCAGATGCACAAAATAGAGAGCATTCTTGATAACCTAGCAAACCCAGCTTCAGATATTATCTTCCTTGGAGATGGCAATTTACCAAGTCTAAGATGGAGAATGGTAAACACAAATAGCATAGCAGGGAATGACCCGGAAAATAATCAACCACAGGTCAGAGAACTTTTGAGATTCTGTGACAAATTCTCACTCAATCAACAGATTACAGAACCAACTAGGAACGAAAACACACTAGACTTGTTATTCACAAACAATGATGAACTAATCAGAGACATTACAATCTCAGATAATATATACTCAGACCATAAGCTCATCGAAGTGCGAACTAGCATAAATTATGGTAGGAGGTCTAAGAGACCCAACAAGCGAGAAGGAGTATTCAATCAATTCAATTTCAACAATAAGAGGATCGACTGGGATAAAATAAATGTAGACCTTGCAATCATTCAATGGGAGACGGTCTTAAGTGACAAAACTCCCACACAGGGAATAGCTCAACTGACAGCTGAAGCTTACAAGGTCTGCTTGAAGCACGTGCCTGTGAGGAGGGTCAGAAAGAGGACCACTCTAGAAAGAGAACGGAGACGACTGTACAGGAGAAGGAAAAATAACGGAAATGCTTCGGCAGACACAACTATCACAAGAAAGGAAAATAAACCTAAGCAGGGAGATCGAAGAAATAGAACAAACGTTGAAGCGATCATATGAGTGAGGAAATGGAATTGGAACAGAAAGCTATACAAAAGATAAAGAAAAATCCTAAATATTTTTTCACATACGCAAAATCAAAATAAAAAACCTCGACCAGTATTGGACCGTTAATTACAAATGAAGGTACGTACACAGAGGACAACAAAGAGATTAGTGAAATTCTAAGAAGCCAGTATGAGGCTATATTTAGCACACCAATAAACAACATGAAAGTTGATGACCCAGACAGCTTCTTTATGAATGACATTCAAGCTGCAGATAATATAATGGATATTAACATGACCTCGGAAGACTTTGAAAGAGAAATTGACAATATGCCTATGCACTCAACTCCTGGGCCTGACTCCTGGAATTCAATATTCATAAAGAAATGTAAAGTACCAGTGGCGCGAGCACTCAGCGTAATATGGAGAAAGAGCCTGGATACCAGCTGCACTTAAATCTACGGATATAGCTCCTCTGCACAAAGGGGGGTAATAAAGCCTTGGCAAAACAAAATTATAGACCAGTTGCACCAACATCACACATAATAAAAGTGTTTGAAAGAGTGATTAGGAATCAAATTTCTAGTTTTATGGAAAATAATGAGCTACACAATCCAGTACAATGTGGATTTAGAGCGGGAAGATCCTGTCTGTTACAGTTCCTCAACCACTATGACAAAATCACAGAAGCTCCAGAAGAAAAGCAAAATGCAGATGTTGTATACACAGACTTTGCAAAGGCGTGAAATATGACCATGGGGTGATAGCACACAAAATGAGGTCAATGGGAAAAACTGGTAAAATAGGACGCTGGATACTCAATTTCCTGTCGAACAGAACACAAAGAGTAACAGTCAATCAAATAAAATCAAGTCCAAGCGAAGTTAAAAGCTCTGTACAGTAATTCAAGTTACAGCCCTTGCACCACTACTGTTCTTTATTCTCATATCAGATATAGACAAAAATGCACGTCACAGCTTCATGTCATCCTTCACAGATGACACAAAAATCAGCATGAAAATTATCTCTGCTGAAGACATTGAAAAATTACAAGCAGATATCAACAAAGTTTTCGATTGGGCAGCAGAAAATAACATGATGTTTAACAGTGATAAATTTCAGGTAGTCAGGTACGGCAAAAATGAGGATCTGAAACATAATACAGGGTAAAAAACACAATCGAATCTGCCCATAGTAGGAAAACAGCATGTCAAAGATTTGGGAATAATGATGTCCAACGATCTAACGTTTAGGGAGCATAACCAAGCAAATCTTTTCAGCCAGAAAAATGATAGGATGGATTACAAGAACTTTCAAATCCAGGGATCCATCACAATGGTTGTACTCTTCAAGTCACTTGTGTTGTCCCGTCTCGAGTACTGCTCAGTACTCACTTTCCCCTTCAGAGCAGGAGAGATTGCTGAAATAGAGGGAATACAGAGAACATATATGGCACGCATAGACGAGATAAAACACCTAAATTATTGGGATCATCTCAAAGCTCTCCAAATGTACTCTCTAGAAAGGAGACGAGAGAGATACCAAATAATATACACATGGAAAATACTGGAGGGCCAGGTCCCAAATCTACACAGTAAAATAACAACGTACTGGAGTGAACGATATGGAAGAAAATGCAAGATTGAACCAGTGAAGAGCAGAGGTGCCATGGGCACAATCAGAGAGCACTGTATAAACATCAGAGGTTCGCGGTTGTTCAACGTCCTCCCAGCGACTCTTAGGAAATATTGCTGGAACAACCGTGGACATCTTCAAGAGAAAACTTGACTGTTTTCTAAGAGACGTTCCGGATCAGCCGGGCTCTGGTTGGTATGTGGCCCTGCGGGCCGCTCCAAGCAACAGCCTGGTGGACCAAATTCTCACAAGTCGAGCCTGGCCCCGGGCTGGGCTTGGGGAGTAGAATAACTCCCAGAACCCCATCAAGCAGGTATTAAGCAAGCAGGTATATGAATGAAGTGATTGGAAAATTCAGAGATTTCTCCGTACCAGCACAGAAGCTGGTGATTGACGAATCCCTTGTGCTTTTCAAAAGACGTGTTGCCTTCAAGTAGTATATTCCCTCCAAACGCAACAGATTTGGATTGAAATTCTTTGTTCTGTGTGACTGTAATTACCTAAGTGTAGTTACAGAATGAGAGCTACGCTCGTGGTGTCCCGTCTCCCCCAGCACTCTCTCTCATATAATGCTTTGAAATTACTGACGGTCTTGGCCTCCACCACCTTCTCACCTAAGTTGTTCCAACTGTCTACCACTCTTGTTTACAAAAGTGAATTTTCTTATATTTCTCCGGCAGCTTTGTTTCGTTAGTTTAAATCTATGACCTCTTGTTCTTGAAGTTCCAGGTCTCAGGAATTCTTCCCTATCAATTTTATTGATTCTTGTTACTATTTTGTATGTAGTGATCATATCGCCTCTTTTTCTTCTATCTTCTAGTTTTTGCATATTTAATGCCTCTAACCTCTCCTCGTAGCTCTTGTCCTTCATTTCTGGGAGCCACTTAGTGGCATGTCTTTGCACCTTTTCCAGTTTGTTGATGTGCTGCTTAAGATATGGGCACCATACAACCGCTGCATATTCCAGCTTTGGTCTAACAAAAGTCCTGAACAATTTCTTCAGTATTTTGCCATCCATGTATTTAAAAGCAACTTTAAAGTTAGAAAGTGAAGCATAGGCTTCGCTCACAATGTTCTTAATGTGGTTCTCAGGTGATAGTTTTCTATCTAGAACCACCCTAGATCCCTTTATTTGTCAGAATTCTTTAAAGATTTCTCACATAATTTATAGGTTGTGTGGGGTCTATGTTCTCATATTCCACATTCCATAACTTGGCATTTATTCACTTTAAATTCCATTTGTCAAGTGGTGCTCCATATACTTATTTTGTCCAGGTCTTCTTGAAGGGCATGACAATAACCTGTGAAACAGGTTACGTGTTACACATGATTCTGTATTCTGCTAGCGATGTTGACATTCTCGGAAACAACCAACATGGTCTCTCAGGTAGTGTGGTGAAGTCACTGATGGCACCATAGATGAACAAGCGCCACATTTTGTACACGGATAACTATTGTACAAGTCCCTTGCTAGCTAGGTTCTTGATTGAAAATAGAACTGGATTGGTTGGCACAGTAAAGCCAAGAAGAGGGGAAATGCCAGTGTTTGACAATAAACTTGAATTTGGTGACTGCGAGGTAAGAAAATGTGATCAAATACTCTCAACTAGGTGGAAAGACAAGAGAGAAGTGAACATACTGACAACCGTTCATGATGGTACAATGGTGAGCAGTGGCAAGGTGAACCGAGTAACGCAAGAACCAGTATATACGCCAGATTGCGTTCTTGACTATAATATCAACATGCGTTTGGTTGATAAATCTGACATGATGGTGGGCACTGTCGAGTGTGTTAGGAAAACATTGAAGTGGACGAAAAAACTGTTTTTCCATCTTGTTGACATGAGGCGGCTGAACTGCTACAATATGTATCTGGTGAAAACTGGACGTAAACCAAATTTCCATTTGTTTGCTCTTACATTTAAGACACAGTTATTAGCAAAGTTTGGCAAAGATGTTTGTGGCATACAAAGGCCCGTCATGAACCCAGTGTTGCAGCATGCTGTTACACCCAGGCTTGCTCACATGGAGGCCTTTCAAGCACACAGACTAAAACATTTGCCACCAGCTGGAAAGCGTGCAATAGGCCAATGTGATTGCTTAGTTTGTAAAACAACAAAAAGGAGATCAGAAACGTAAACTTATGCAAACATGGTGTGAAGTCCCTTTGTGTGCTGTCGACTGCTTTAACGACTACCACTCTCTCCAAGACTTCTAAATGTGCAAAAACCTGTAAATAGTGCGTGCATGTGTGTAAATATAATAATGAACAATGTGAATACATATTATATTGGTGTAATATGGATATTCATTATGGAATGTCCATCTTTTCATATAAGGGGTACCAGGCGAATAAGACAGACAAACCGGTTCGAGGAAAGCAGCTACAACACTACTTACCAGGATAATTTTTTAGGAAGAGGAGGAGGAGGAGGAGGAGAAGATTGGGTAAAAATGTCCAGACTCTGCCACCAACTTGGTCAAATGCTGGAGAGGACGCAAACACAGTGGCCTCCTTACCAGAGCCTCAGATATTAACACCAAGTAAAGCATCCAGCACTTTCACAAATATAACATAATTTTTATTTGCCAACATTCAGGGTATAAAAACACGCATATGTAACAAAGTGCAATTCATAGATAGCCTTCTACATGAGGCAAATGCAGTGTTTGCTGCCCTAATGGAAACTCACACCAAAGACTACCATGATGGTGAAATATGGATCTCAGAGTACAATCTTTTCAGATGTGGCAGGAAACACCGGCTACAGGAAGGGGGGGGGTTTAGCCTCTACATCAAAGGCACTTATCTGTACTGAGCTGCTGAACACCACAAATTATATGTGGTGTTAATGTTATGTGGTGATATGTGACATGGAAAGTGCTGATAATCAAAATAGAGATCTTAAATGTAGTTATTGTCCTTGTATATAAGTCACCGGAGGCAAATCACCAGCAGTTTAAAGACCAACTAATGAAAATAGAACACTGCTTGGAAAACCTCACAAATCCGGCCCTGAACAACATTCTGCTTGGGGACTTAAACCTATGGCACCTGAAATGGAAGAACCTAGCTAATACAGTTATATCAGAAAGAATACCAGGGAGTAGTCTAAATGAACAGGCACATGTAAATGACCTGCTACGGATGTGCGACAGGTTTACCTTAAACCAGCAAATAGTAGAACCAACTAGGAAGGAGAACACGCTGGACCTCATTTTCACCAATAATGATTAATTGATCAGGAACATAATGATTACAAATACCTGTTACTCAGATCACAACTTAATTGAAGTTCTGACAAGCATGGGGAATAAACCTTCAAAACCAGTCCCGATTCCCGGTGGAGGAGATTTCAGCAAATTCAACTTTCATATTAAACAGATAAACTGGGAGCAAATAAACTAAGACTTCACAGAAATAAGCTGGGAAAAACAGCTAGAAAATGCGAACCTGAACCAGTGCCTGGAAAAAATAAGCTCAGTAGCACTAGAAATATGCTCAAACCGCAAACCCCTAAGAAAAAAGAGGAAGAGATATAGATTGTAACGAGAACATCGTTCCCTATATAGGCGAAGAAAACGAATCGCGGAACAACTTGAGAGTCGCAGCTTATCTCAAGAATGGCGAAGAAGGTTAGGTAGAGAAATAGAAACAATTGAACTAAAGCTACAAGAATCATACAGAATCCAGGAGAGGCAAAGAGAGCAAAAGGCCATCAGTGAAATAGAGAGAAATCCAAAATACTTTTTCTCCTATGCAAAATCAAGATCAAAAACCACATCTAGTATCGGACCCCTGCAAAAAGGAGATGGAACTTTCACTGATGAATAACAAAGAAATGAGCGAGATACTGAGGAAGCAATACGACTGTTTTCAGCGAGCCACGAAACACACTAAAGATTGATAATCCAAATGAATTTTTCATGGATACGATACTATTATTAAACCATATATCAGATGTCACCCTATCTCTACTGGATTTTG
Source organism: Procambarus clarkii (assembly GCF_040958095.1). NCBI lineage: Eukaryota > Metazoa > Arthropoda > Malacostraca > Decapoda > Cambaridae > Procambarus > Procambarus clarkii. Next base: position 16,377,093 of record NC_091199.1, on the reverse strand, counting down.
AAGAAGCCATAAACAGTATGCCTATGCACTCTGCACCAGGCCCTGATTCTTGGAACTCGATAACTGTAAAAAACCACTATTGCAAGCCCTTCACATTCTTTGGAGACAAAGCCTAGATAATGGCATTATCCCTGACATACTAAAAACAGCAGAGATAGCATCACTCCATAAAGGAGGTAATAAGGCACAGGCAAAAAATTACAGACCGATAGCACTAACATCACACATCATAAAAATCTTTGAGAGAGTGCTAAGAAGTAAGATCACAAAATACGTGGAATCACAGCATCTCCATAACGCCGGACAACATGGTTTCAGAACAGGGCGCTCTTGCCTGTCACAGTTGCTGGACCACTATGACATGGCATTAGATGCCATGGAAGACAAACAAAACACTGATGTAATTTACACAGATTTCGCCAAAGCCTTTTGACAAATGTAATTACCTAAGTGTAGTTACAGGATGAGAGCTATGCTCATGGTGTCCCGTCTCCCCAGCACTCTTTGTCATATAATGCTTTGAAATTACTGACGGTTTTGGCCTCCACCACCTTCTCACTTAACTTGTTCCAACCGTCTACCACCCTGTTTACAAAAGTGTATATTTCTCCGGCAGCTTTGTTTCGTTAGTTTAAATCTATGACCTCTTGTTCTTGAAGTTCTGGGTCTCAGGAATTCTTCCCTATCAATTTTATTGATTCCTGTTACTACAGTATTTTGAACGTAGTGATCATATCGCCTCTTTTTCTTCTATCTTCTAGTTTTTGCATATTTAATGCCTCTAACCTCTCCTCGTAGCTCTTGTCCTTCAGTTCTGGGAGCCACTTAGTGGCATGTCGTTGCACCTTTTCCAGTTTGTTGATGTGCTTCTTAAGATATGGGCACCATACAACCGCTGCATATTCCAGCTTTGGTCTAATAAAAGTCGTGAACAATTTCTTTAGCATTTCTCCATCCATGTATTTAAAAGCAATTCTGAGGTTAGAAAGTGAAGCATAGGCTCCTCGCACAATGTTCTTAATGTTCCTCAGGTGACAGTTTTCTATCTAGAACCACCCCTAGATCCCTTTCTTGTCAGAAATTCTTTAAATTTCTTTAAAGAAAAAATGTCAGAATTCTTTAAAGATTTCTCACATAATTTATAGGTTGTGTGGGGGTCTATGTTCTCCAATTCCACATTCCATAACATGGCATTTATTCACATTAAATTCCATTTGCCAAGTGTTGCTCCATATACTTATTTTGTCCAGGTCTTCTTGAAGGGCATGACAATCATCTAGGTTTCTTATCTTTCCTGTTATCTTAGCATCATCAACAAACATGTTCATGTAATTCTGTATTCCCACTGGTAGATCGTTTATGTAGACCACAAACATTACTGGTGCAAGAACTGAACCCTGTGGTACTCCACTCGTGACATTCCTCCAATCTGATACCTTGCATCTGATTACGGCCCTCATTTTTCTGTCAGGAAATTTTTCATCCATGTTAGTTGCTTACCTGTCACTCCTCCAATATTTTCCAGTTTCCAGAACAACCTCTTATGGGGAACTCTGTCGAAAGTCTTTTTTAGGTCCAGATAGATGCAGTCAACCCAACCATCTTTTTCCTGTAAAATCTCTGTGGCTCGATCATAAAAACTGAGTAAGTTCGTTACACAGGATCTTCCAGATCGAAAACAATACTGTCTGTCTGATATTATATCGTTTTCCTCCAGGTGTTCTACCCATTTAGTTTTAATTAGTTTTTCCAATATTTTGACTTATTATACTTGTCAATGATACAGGTCTATAATTAAGGGGGTCTTCCCTGCTTTCACTTTTGTAGACTGGAACTACGTTGGCCTTTTTCCACACATCAGCTACAACTCCTGTACATAGGGATGCCTGAAAAATCAGTTGAAGTAGAATGCTGAGCTCAGGTGCACATTCTCTCAGAACCCATGGTGAAACTCCATCTGGACCAACTGCTTTGTTCTTACTTAGCTCCTTGAGCATTTTTTCCACTTCGTCTCTAGACACCTCTATGTGCTCCATGTTGTTCTCTGGAATTCTTATTGTGTCTGGTTCCCTAAAGATTTCATTTTGATTAAACACACTTTGGAACTTTTCGTTTAGTGTTTCACACATTTCCTTTTCATTTTCTGTGAATCTATTTCCCCTTTTCAACCTCTGAATATTAGCCTTTACCTGCAATTTATTGTTTATGAATTTATAGAATAGACCTGGTTCTGTTTTACATTTGTCTGCAATCCCTTTTTCAAAATTTCTTTCTGCCTCTCTCCTTACTGCCGTGTAGTTGTTTCTCGCATCTTTGTATCGCTGGTATGTTTGGGGGTTTGGCCTCTTCCTGTATTGATTCCATTTTTGTGTCTTTTGGTCTCTGGCCCTCTCGCAATTTCTATTGAACCAATCCTGTTTCCTAGTTCTGCATCTCTGTTTTGGTATAAATTTTTTTGTGCCTTTATCATATATTTCACAAAACTTGACATACATCTCATTCACTTCCTTGCCTAGCATCAAGTCTGTCCAATTATACTCACTAAAAAAATTCTAAGGTCACCATAATGCCCTCTCCTAAAGTCATGTTTTTCAACTGCTTCAACCTCCTTATTTGCTTCCAGATTATAACGCATTGCATACTTTATTCCCAAAAAGACATGGTCACTTTTACCCAAGGGAGGAAGGTACTGAATGTCAAATATCTCTTCCTCCTTCCTGGTAAATATCAAATCTAGCATGGAGGGAACGTCCCCTTCCCTCATCCTCGTAGCTTGTTTAATTAACATGTTGATACAAGAATGTTCCCAGGATGAGGTCTACAAATCTACAGGTCCAAAAATCTTCTTTTTTATCTTCATATGCTTCCCAGTCTATGGATTTCAAGTTGAAGTCACCGACTATCAACATTGCTATTTTATTATAGGGTGCTATTTTATTGCTATTTTATTTTAATCAACATTGCTATTTTATATAGGGTGGGCGGCTATTTGGGCAGGCAGATGGGTGGCCAGCTATTCAGGCGGGGTGGGTGGATTTGGGCAGCTATTTGGGCAGGTGGCTATATATCCCTCGTTCCCTGTTTCAGGACTCGGGTCTCTCTGGTCGTCCACTGGGTTATTAAGTCTAGCCAGCCTGCGGTCTACCCTCATACCCATGATGTTCGTAAGTATGCTGCTCTGGCTGCTGTGTTTGGGAACATGTCTTGGGCTGACATTCGAGCACGGGGGGTTTTGGAGGTCAAGCAGGGTCCTGGACACCTGTTATTTGGTGAATGTTCCTGTTCCCAGTCATTCATGTGTTTCCATGGGTCGTAGGTTGCAGCCAGTTTTCTCATCTTCGAGTTGAGGAACATGGTGCGGCCGCCTCCAGGGTAAGTCTCTCTTTAACTTATCTCTGGCTATGTAGCTACAGGGAACTGACGGAGCTCCCCACAGAAAACCAACGTTGAATGTAATGAAACACTATTTTCTGGGGCACCCTCCCTCCCTCCGTTCGGTGGTTTTTGTCTCGTTTTTGATGCTCAGCCTTTGAACTAAAGGTGTGGGCAGCCTGCGTAGAAGTCCGGGGCTTCCCCTTCTCCTGTGGGGAAAATCTACTCCAGTATATATCATTCATAGATTCCTAAGGACCATAAAAAATGTTTGTGGCTCTGAAACCTATGACATATGGATTTTATAATAATAAATTTTATAAGCAATGCACTATGAATTAAGAGAAGTGGACTGTAAAACTTCGGTTTAAATTGGAGTGATTCCCATATACAGTGGTACCTCGGAATACGAGTGTCCCTGAATACAAGTTTTTTGGAATACGAGCAGGATTTGCTCGGATAATGTGCCTCGGAAGGCGAGGGTTACCTCGGAACACGAGTTTGTTGATACGTGTACAGGCCGACTAGCACATGGTGGCACAGTGATCGCGCCTCAGTTTACCAGTGTCTTGTGCCCAGTGACTATCCCACCTGAATTCTTCACAAGGATTTACAGTTTTTTTGTCGGTTTTTGGCCATTTGAGCATAAAAGTTGTCATTATATATCTCGCCATGGGTCTCAAGAAAGCCATTGGTAAGGTTCATCCTAAGAAAATAGCTGTGAGTAGAGGCAGTAAAGGATGTCCCTTCTTGATTAAGAAAATGTGTGAAGTATGGGAAGAACTGCAAAGTTTTGTTGAAAAAACTCACCCAGATAAAGCTGTAGCAGGCCATTGCATTGACCTTTTAAATGACAATGTGATGTCTTACTACAGACAAGTGTTAAAATGTAGGGAAAAACAAGTGTCTTTAGACAGATTCTTAGTAAAACAAGCAAGTCCTAGTGGTATGCAGGCAAAATGTGCCAGAGTGTGCATACCAGTGAAGTCCTCACTGCCTGATGTTATAATAGAAGGGGACTCCCCTTCCAAACAGTAACACCTCTCCTCCTCCCTCCTCCTCACATCTTCCATACACCAACAGCAGTCCTCAGCAAGGGTAAGTAATAACTTGAACATAGTTTTGTAGACTTATTTAGATGAATTAGATATAAAAATTTAGTTTGATGTGGGGTTTTTGGGGTAGTCAGGAACGGATTAATTCATTTCCCATTATTTCTTATGGGGAAATTAGCTTCGGAATACGAGTTTTCGGAATACGAGCTGTCTCCAGGAACGGATTAAACTCTTAAACCGAGGTATCCCTGTACATCTTTGGGGGAGTAAATTCTATAATGTTAGTCTACAGTTTATATGGAAATAACATGTGCATAAATTATTAGAAATAATAAGACATGGGTTAATATGTTGGCCAGACCACACACTAGAAGGTGAAGGGACAACGACGTTTCGGTCCGTCCTAGACCATTCTCAAATGGTCCAGGGACACGGGAGACATCTCCCGTCACGCAGGGTGCGCTCGCACCTCCACAGATCTCCAGTATCAGCTCTTGATACTGGTAATGGCTCCAAAGGGCCACCACTTACGGGCTATTCATGCCCGTGCCACCTTTTGGGTGGCTTAATCTTCAATCAATCAATCAATCAATCAGTCCAGGGATCCAGGTGACTTGAGAATGGTCCAGGACGGACCGAAACGTCGTCGTCCATTCACCTTCTAGTGTGTGGTCTGGTCAACATACTTCAGCCACGTTATTGTGACTCATCACCTGCATATGGATACCACACGTAAACATCTTACTCTGTTTAATTTCTTTGATAATTTCTTTCTACCTTCCTTTAACCCTCAAACCGCACATATCATGTATAAATGATATCAGTGACAAAACCGAAACCGCGCACATCATTTATATATGATTTTGTGTCTAGCGCTATAATTTAAACGCCCCGCGTGGGATAGGGGTAGTCATCAGCGAGCCTCGACCGACCATAAACAAACCCCACCTGGGAAAAAAATCCAGCGTGGGTCCCCTTTGTGTACAGAGCTCAGTTACCCGGCGGACATCATGGCGAGCGCATCACGTTCTGACGACCGACCCCACTCAGCGAGATGTTCCTCGCGACCTCTGACTGAGGAAGAAATTACTCGTAATTTGTTCCCGGATGGTGATGAGTCTGATATAGACGACTCAGACTTTGATCATGACTACATACAGCCCTCAGAGGTGGATACGACCGACGACAAGTGTGAACATGCTGGCTCCATCAGGGCTAGGCCTAGCATCTCGCCCATGCCTCCTCGCCTTCACTCAACCCCAATTTGTGCTAGACCACCCAGTTCATGTGCTCCCTTGCAAGATATTGATGTTTTGCTTGACGATTCTGAAGAAGGTGAATCATTTTCCGGTTTTAGTGACTTAGAATCGGAAAATAGTTTCGCTAGTGCCAGTGGAGGAGTGTGCGGTTTTGCCAAGTGACAATTTGTCGCGTCAGCAGCATCTGGCCAAGCCATGCGGCACCGCATGGCACCACATGAACAAAGACCCTCAACATCGAGGAATTTTCCATCACCGTCCCTGCCCGCCCCTACTGTTCCTAGACCTGCTTCAGCTCCTGGTCCACAGTTTCCTCGCCGTGGTGCTGCTATTGGCTCTAGAAAGACACCCGGTGTTTTTGTGTGGAGTGATGGGACAGATTTTGTTCCACAAAATCCTGTTTTTGATAATTCGGATGTTGGAATTACAGACATTTTCCTTGATAAAGGTGCAGATATGTGCAAAATGGACTATTTTACTGCATATTTTGATGAGCCGCTAATGGAACATTTTGTTCATGAGACGAACAAATATGCGACGAACAAATATTTGCAAATATGCAAATATTATAAAAATATAATAAACTTCTTGGACTTGGTTTTTCTTTTGTTACTTTCCCTGGCCCACGCTGTAGCATTGACCTCATTAGTTCCTTTGACAGGTTTGTCAATTCTAACTCTAGTACTCTTTCGGACCTGTCTGCCTTTAGAGGGGCCCTTATCCCCGTTCTTGACAGCTTATTTTCTAAAAATCACCACCTTCATCGTCGCTTCCAGCTTGCCCTTGCCTCCCTGAAATCTAACAACTCTATTCTTATCCTTCCTTCCGACATTGGCAATTCGGTGGTTGTCCTTGGCCGTGAGGACTACCTCCGAAAAGCAGATGGCTTGCTCTCTGACTCTCGCACTTATGCTCCTCTGACTTCTAACCCTTTGGATCACCTCAAAACTTCCTTTAACGACAAACTAAGACAGCTCTCTAGTCTTTGTCCTCCTGCCTTTGATCTCATTAAACGTTTCCGTATCATCTGCCCTTCTCTTCCTTATTTCTATGGTCTTCCTAAGACTCATAAACCTGGTGTTCCTCTTCGTCCTATCATTTCTTCATGGGGCTCTGCCAGCTATCCTCTTGCCTTCTGGCTCGCTAAAACTCTGATGCGTTACCTTGGCACTTATTCCCCTGCCCACCTTCGTCACTCTCAGGACTTCATAGAAAAACTGCACCTGCAGCCCTCCTGTAAGATGCTTAGTCTTGATGTCGACTCTCTGTTCACTAATGTTCCGCTCGATGACGTTCTCTCTTTAGACAGAAGGCGTCTGAGGGCCTTCTTCCTCTCCCGCTTCCCACTGACGTTTTCCTCGAGCTCATTAGACTCTGTGTTGACTCTAACTCTTTCTCTTTCAATGGTAAATATTACACTCAAACTTTCGATGTCGCTATGAGTTCCCCTCTCTCCCCTGTTCTTGCTAATTTCTACATGAAATACTTCGAAACTGATCTTCTTCCTTCTATTGATACTCGTTCAAGTTCAAGTATGTTTATTGAGACAAGAAAGAAATACATCTCAAAGGGTTAGAGTAGTTGATACTCGTCCCTCTCTCTGGCTTCGCTATGTTGATGACATTTTTACTTTATGACCTCATGATCTTAGTCTTTTCCAGCCTTTCCTCTCCTCTCTTAACCACCGTGCTGCGGCGAGTTTATTGTGAAATTCCCCCGGTGCGCATGAAATCAAGTGTTCCCCAAAATTCTTTTTTCTTCGTAAAATGATAAATTCCCTTCCCTGAACATGTCTATGTAAAAATAAATACCAAATTCCACTTACTTTGGCTGTGGGGACATGGACAAGGTGAGTTGGGACGTCATCAGGGCCTGGCCACCCATGCAAGAGCCGCCCAGACACGGTCGCGCGGGCCATTCAAGCATCGGATGTTGCCACAAATATATTTTCAATTATTTGTTCTATGTATTTCCAATGCAGTTTTATTTGTGTTTGTCGTATATGATGCATATTTGTGTCCTTTACAATATGTATACAGTAGAACGTTCATAATGTTCCATGGAACTGTGATAAATGTGTCAGTAATGTGTCCACAATAAATGTTTATTGTCGCTATATTACTTGTTAAAAATTCACTAAAATTACAATATGTAGTTTCACACACTATTTACACAGTAACACACTGTATTACACACTCAGTACTTCAGATGTGAGTAATAATCAATGAAATAGTCCATTGTGCACAGCGCGACTTCGCTCACATTGCACTAAGTACAGATAAATTTTCGCTTCTTGTTTCTTCATTCTGTGTGCTTGCAAATAACGCACTCACATACACCCTTGGCTTTAGTACTTATAGGTTGTATGTAGCCAAGCTTGTAAAGCACAAGGTTACCTTACCTTGAGGTTACCTTGAGGTGCTTCCGGGGCTTAGCGTCCCCGCGGCCCGGTCGTCGACCAGGCCTCCTGGTTGCCGGACTGATCAACCAGGCTGTTGGACGCGGCTGCTCGCAGCCTGACGTATGAGTCACAGCCTGGTTGATCAGGTATCCTTTGGAGGTGCTTATCCAGTTCTCTCTTGAACACTGTGAGGGGTCGGCCAGTTATGCCCCTTATGTGTAGTGGAAGCGTGTTGAACAGTCAAGGTAGTATTGAAAAGGATCAATTTGTAAGGTAGTCTTGAAATGATCGCTTTGTATGGTCCCACACAGAAAGAGATTCAGTTAGCCTCAAAGAGTGTCCGTCAGTCAGAAAGAGATTCAGCTAGCCTCAAAGAGTGTCCGTCAGTCAGGAAGAGATTCAGGTATTCTTGAAAATATCTTTGGAAAATCATGGAAGCCGCTAACACTGTTCATCTATGCTACTTGTATCAGATGCATCATCACTGAACGCAGAAAGCGAATTCATCTATGTATCATCTAAATAAATTGGAGATAGCATAGGATTGCAAGGGTGACGCTCAGAGTTACAACTGGATACGCTCGCTGTATCGTCCTCATAGGTGTTGTATCACTTGCATCCAATCTTTGTGTTAGGTCCTTATTGCGCCTAGCTTCACCAATATTATGACCCTTATGTTCTTCAAACAATAAGGTTTGAATTTCACCGACAAAGTGTTATCTTCCAACACCGCGACAGACAGGTGTTTGGGAGCCAGAGGTGCATGCGCCACCCATGGTTGTTCATTCAGTACTAACCCAGCCAGCAGCCCTTGGGCATTCTGGGAATTTTTCCAAGATGGCCGTCTCTCACTGGAGGTCCTAAGAGTCCATTTCGTACACAACCAACCTCGCTCACATTTAGAATGGGTACTGTGACGGTAATCTCTTTCAAGAGAGATTGAGCCTGCTCTTCCCTACATAAAGTTACGTTTATTCTACAAGTATAAGATGCTACATTCAAGATACATCCACCAGTAGCACAAAACATTTTGACCAGGAGGCAAAACGTATCCAAGAATCACCCCCAACTCCACACCGGCTCGTCATCAACCAGCCAACTACCCTTCCCAGCCTGCCTGCTCCTGATTGGTGACTCGCTGACTGCACACCTGCACACTGCACCTCAGCGCCATCTACCTGAGTCGATGTCTGAGCTTGAACCAGCCATCAACTTCAGAATATTCTTTGTGCTCTAACCAACAATCAACCAGGTATCAACCAGTTGACATCTCTCTTTGGCATACTAAGCTCTCTGGCTCTGTATACTAAGGGAGGTCTCAGCCATAGCCAATATTCTCAGCACCATTCCCCATTTACTATTTTGTCTTACATTATTACTATTTTATGTTACATTTGTGTTCTTGCATTTATCCTTGTTCTTTAATTGTACTGTTCATTGCCACGGGACTTGTCTTTATTTTTATTTATGTTTAAAGTATATTAAAGTTTCATTGTTCATACTTTGTGTTTTACGTGTTCCTCCCTCTCACTTACCACAGACAACAGGCAAGCAATCTATCTTTTTTTTTTTTTGTAAATGTGAGAGGCATTGACACCTGCCATTGGAGGACTGCTGAACATCTACACTCCAACACTTTCCTGTCACAGTACGAAAAAATCAAAAAGAGTTTTCTCGGTTGGCGCAGTTTCCCACTGACTGAAAATACTTCGCTGGCGCAGTTAACACTATCGCCCGCACCACGTGAGCACCGCAGACTTCGACGTCATGGCGCTAATGGTGCGGGCGAGCGTGCGGCGACGCCTAAATGTTTATACTCGTTTCAGTTTTCTCACGTTAATTCTCGTGCTACGTCGTTCCTTTTGGTATCATTGTGTTCGCAATTAAATTCCCTGCAGACGTATATGCATATAATGTCCAAAAGCCTGGCAAGACTCCCCGCAGCAAAGCCTAGAATTACCTGTGAACAAGCACCAATTTGCACACCACAACCTAATGTGTATACTCGTTCAGTTTGATAACATAAATTTTCATGTTACTTTGCTCGTTTTGGTATCAAATTGTTCGCAATATAAAGACGCGCATTTTAAAACTAGTCTAATAATAATAGAGCAATAACTGGAATTTTAACAAATATTTTAATTTTGGACACTCATCATCAAAATTATTTATATCTTTCCAGTGTTCTGACATCAATTTTCATGTTACATCGCTCGTTTTGGTATCAAATTGTTCACAATATAAAGGCACGCATTTTAAAACTTGTCCCATAATAATAGCACAATAAATAGAATTTTAACAAATATATGGAAATTTATCATTTATAATCTTTCAAGTATTCTGACATCAAGTTTCGTGTTACATCTTTCATTTTGGTATCAAATTGTGCGCATTCCAAAGGCGGTTATTGTGAAACAAACCCGAGGTCGATCAGATAAAAAAGGAATTTTATTCAAATATTTTTGTAGTGGACACGAGTCCTGTCCACGGCTGGGACTCAAGAGAAAAAAAATGGACGTGATTGGTGTCCAAAGCGAGCGATACTGTTAAGTGGTTTACAATCTGGCTCCTTGTATCCATTTCAAAGTTGAATTGGAATCTAATTCCCTCCTTCCTTTTCTTGATGTTCACGATCACAGCTCTGTGTCCGGGTTCTCTTTCTCTGTCTACCGCAAACCCATGCATAGTAGCATGTACATTCACTTCTTTTCCTACCATCCTCCTTCTGTTAAGAAAAGTGTCCTCGTCTCTCTCTCTCCCTCCGTGCTCTATGCATCAGCGACCCTCAGTTTCTTGATTCTGAAATTGCCTTTATCTACAAATCATTCTCTCGCCTTGGTTACCCTTTGCATTTCTTCAACTGTGCCTACTCTCAAGCTAAACGAAATTTCTTTCATCCTAAACCTGCTTCCAACACTAGTAACACTGTTCTATGCCTTCCCTTCATATCTGAACTCAAAACTTTTACTAATACCTTTCGTCCTCTTGACATAAAGCTCGCCTTTCGACAAACTACCACACTTTGTAGCAATCTAGTTCACACTGCTCCTCCTGCTTCTAATGCTGCTGGTGTCTACTCTATTTCCTGTTCGTCTTGTCCTCTCCAATACTTTGACGAAACTGGCCGTACACTTAATGACAGACTTATCTTGAGTTATCTTGAGGTTATCTTGAGATGATTTCGGGGCTTTAGTGTCCCCGCGGCCCGGTCCTCGACCAGGCCTCCACCCCCAGGAAGCAGCCCGTGACAGCTGACTAACTCCCAGGTACCTATTTACTGCTAGGTAACAGGGGCATTCAGGGTGAAAGAAACTTTGCCTATTTGTTTCTGCCTTGTGCGGGAATCGAACCCGCGCCACAGAATTACGAGTCCTGCGCGCTATCCACCAGGCTACGAGGCCCCTTAAAGAACACTAGAGAAGTGTTAAGTCTGCAGACAATAACAATGCTCTCTTCTATCATGTGAGGGATTCTAATCATCCTATTGATTGGTCTTCCTCCAAAATAATCTTTGCTGCCTCTACTCTACACAGACGCTGTCTTGTTGAATCGGCTCTTAATACACAATGTACCCAACATGAACTTGAGTCCTGGCTTTGTTGCTGTTGACGCTTCCCTTTCACAGTATATACTCAAGTGCTCTAATCTTTCTAACAAACGTGACCTAACATAAGCTTACCCTTCCATTTATCTTTCTTCCTCTTAAATTTTCTTTTTTCTTTTTCTTTTTTTCTGTTCATTGTTTTCTCTTACGTTCCCTTGTTATCCTCTTCTTATTCCTATTACTATCCTCTTCTCATTCGGTGGTTATAATAGGAGCTGCCTCGTATGGGCCAATGAGCCTTCTGCAGTTCTTATTTCTACTACTATCTCCTCTACTACAACTTAACATTCGTACCTTTTGCCTTGCTCCTCACCTCTCTTTGGCCTAATGATTGCCTTTATCACCACCCTTATCACAATCGACTTGAGAATGGTCCAGGACGGACCGAAATGTCGTCATCCCTTCACCTTCTAGTGTGTGGTCTGGTCAACATACTTCAGCCACGTTATTGTGACTCATCGCCTGCACATGGGTAAATATGTTAACTACAAATGTTAACGATTAACAGCTTAGCTGCCAAAGTTGAACGTTGATTGCGTCCAGCAGCTATGACCAGTTTAGTCTTGTCCGAGTCGGTTATCTCTGGCGACTCATGATTATACTGGCAGACTTACCATTTCCTTGCAGCTAACTCCATGCTGAAATATGAATCATATGTAATTTCCATTTATGAGTACATATTCCCACACATATGCATAAATTTAGTGCCAATAGAATATGATAATGACACGGGAGTTTTTTTAATTGCATGCTGTATAACGACAAGGCACCAGCATAAACATAAAAAAAATGGCCAAATTAGTATGAATGTGGTACTCAGCCTTGCCAGATGTGGTGTCCGTAATCTTATGGAAGCTGTCGAATCAATCTGAAGCTCGTTACTGTGCTCTATTTGGTCGATAATAAGGATCAGCTCCAGGACACTAGATTGTGATGGCGTCTATCTCTGCCAAGTCTCCTCTCTAGTAAGTGATGTGTGCTCCACCTAGCGCCAAATATTAAAAACTTGGGGAATTATTTGCTATACTGTACTTAATTCTAATTTCCGAATGGATGGAAACATTACTGACGTTAATTTATGTCATAATAAAGTGCTTTATGTAACGTCAGATTGTTAATTGCTATGCAAAACATTTAATCTATATGATGTTAGATGGATGAGAAATATTCATAGTGGAAATTCAGTTCATCGCTTTGTTTACTGGAACAGCTAATCGCAGCGGTATAAAATTATTTCCAATAAACGGCTTTATAATTTGCTAAATAAATATAAATCTATTACCAATTGATATTTCTTAATAAATAATACAAGGTTAGATTGAATGTAATTTGATTTATGAAAATACAGTGGAACCTCGAATAACGAATTTAATCCGTTCTGGCACCGAACTCGTTATGTGAAATGCTCGTCATTCAGAACGAATTTCCCCATTTAAAATAATGGAAATCAAATTAATCTGTTCTACCACTGAAAACATCAATATGATATTTTATGTTTTAAATAATGGCGTAGCCTACCTTACATACCTGAACAACCATTATGACATATTTCTTTCTTCAAATTTGTTCAATTTTCTGGGGGGGGGGAGCCCCTTCGACTCCCCGGAGCTTACTAGGCTGATATGCTAATGTCAGACTTTGGCATCAGTCATGTGTATGGAGTTCTGTGGGCCTACCGGCGACCACGAGCCAGAACCTGGCCCCCCCCCCCCCTCAAAGAGGCATGGGGAGCAATGGCCAATAGAAACCCCCGTGTGGTTGGAAGCATTCTATGTCAGCCATCGACCGGGTCAGGCACCCAGAAAGGTAAGCATCCCAAAACAAACCCCTATTCTGGTGAAATTATTGCTACCAAAAGCCGAACAAGTGGATAGAACTTCCCTAAAAGAAACGAGCAAACGATCAAGACATCACACATCGCCGCGCCACTAGCAGCACAGCTGGGGGAAGTGGGAGCCCCAGACCCATTACACCGGCTATCCACCCGTCAGTTCTAAGGCCGATGCTAAAGGCTGAGGTTGTGTGCTCTGGCTCCGGTGGTTGTTTCAGCACTGTACCTAGTGTGTGGTGATTGTCTTCTAGGTGGTGCATAAGCCAGGAGTGATTCTACAGTACTCGGGCTGCATGCGCCTAGGGTTCCCCATCGCTTTGTGTGAGTTCGAGGGTTGCTCTGTCCCCTTGTCTCAGGGTGACTTATTGTTTTGCCTTAGGTGCCCTGTAAGTACTGCCCTTGGGGCCACCTTCCACAAGTTCCTTGGGTTCTGCCCCTGCTTGGCTTTTATTGCTTGGTTTTCGGCCTCCCTTTGTGTGCTCGGGTGTTCTGTCTCCCTTGTTCGCCTTGGGGGCAGGGGGCAGTTTGCACTGGTAGGGGCGCAGGGTACTGCACAGCTTGTTTTCAACAATCATAGCGGCAGGCTCTGTTACACCTGGGTACGTTGTCCTCTTGCGGGGTTTTCTTTTTTTTGTCTGCCTTGGTTCTTGCCCCCTGTGTACTGAGTACTCTTCATTCTTACGGTGGTGCTCCCTGCTAGGTCCCCGTGAGTGTACACGTCCCGAGGGGAATTCAGTTCTTAGACTGTTGCTTGGTAGACTTGGGCGCCGGTTAGCAGTACCCTGCCTGGGATTACCTGGGCGTGAGTCCCTGTTGGTAAACGCTCAGGACCCTGGGAAACCCCTAGGGGGCACGTGGGTCTGATGAATGTGGCCCCGGAGTTCCCCATCGCTTTGTGTGAGTTCGAGGGTTGCTCTGTCCCCTTGTCTCAGGGTGACTTATTGTTTTTGCCTCTGTCTGCTGCCTGTGGGGTCGGTGGCACCTTCTGCCTTGGAGCCCCCTGCGAGTTTTGTTGCTTGTTTGTGGCTCGATTACCCTGTCTTATGCTGACTATGCGGGTGCAGGCAGTACGGGCGTTACAAGTTAAGTTTCAGTGGTGCAAAGTGCTAGGTCGTTTGCTCCCCGGGAGCCCCAGGGCCTCCCCGTTTTGGTTGTTGTGACGGGCTTGGGGGTGTTGGACGCTTTGGTTTTGTTCCTTCTGTGCCCCCTTGTCTTTCCCTGTTATGGTTGCCCCCCCCCCCCTTTCTCCCTGCATCCGGATCCTTACCATTTGTGGGTTGGGGGTCGGGGTGGGGCTTCTCTGGTCTTGAGACTCGGGCAGTCTCGGGGATTTTCCCCTTCCAGGGTAGCAACGGAGGCATTGGAGCCTGTTTCTCCAGCCGTGTTGTATGAATCTGCCAGTGGGCTCTCTTCCTTAGTATTTGTCCGGTTGCCCGGGCTTTTTCTTGTGAGGCTGGGGCTTTGGGGGAACGGCTCGGCCCTGGGCCCTGTCTTGCGAGTTCCTGGGGCTGGTGAGGGGCTGACGTTTGGACCCCTCCTGGTTTTTTTACCCTTTGGGGGGGGCTTGCAGTTATGAGGAGTGGTTTTTTCTCCCCCCCCATCTCCGTACATGTTTTTGGGAGTCGGCCCCTCCCTAGGATCAGTTCCTCGTCCCTTGGATCCGTCGGGTCCGTCCTGACTATGGTGGTACGTTTCTCCACCCTTCATCTTGGGACAAGCCTTCACAGTTATGTTCCCCTCTTCTGGGGGATCTGCATGACTTTTGGTCTCGGGTGCGACTTTGCCTTCCGTGCCTTCGTGCTTCACGTTTGCTTCTTTATGTTCTAGAAGGATCGGGAAGGTTTTGTTTCTTCCCATATTCTTGGAACGTCTGTCGTCTTCTGGTCCTTTCTGGGGCTTGCTGGTCCTTCTCCAAGCTTTTCTTTTTTCAGTCCTGTTTCGTTCTTTCGTGTTTGTCTCTTCTCTCCGTGCACTGTCCTGCGCTGCACAGGGTTGCCAGATTGGGCTCTTTGTTGCCTGGTTGGGCTCTTTGTAGCCTGGTTGTGGTCTTTGTAGCCCAAATGGGGAGCTGTGCTATTTCTTTTAGCTCCTTGCTCTTTTCGACTGCAGTTAGCGGCTGCCCTGTGTACTTTCATATGGGATTCGGTCGTTAACAACACTATTTTGTCTCTCTTTCTAGTCACATTCATGGTTTCTTTCTTCAGCTCGCGACTTCTGGCGGCCCACATCTGGCATCCCTGCTGCGCATGCGCCGTGGTTGTTTGTTTTGATATGGGCAGTGTGCACATGAGCTGGGGTTTTGAGTCCCTTTTCTTTCAGGTGCTTCACCTCTCGCTCTTCTCCATTCCCCAGTCCATGCCCGGTAGCTCCTGGGAGTGTTCTGGATTGCTGCTATAGGGCAGATGCGGGGTTTTCCTGTGTATGGGTGTGGGACTCTTCTGTTGCCTCTACCCTCTTCTCCTGCACGTGCGACTCTGCCTTCTTTCACTGGCAGGGCTCCCGGAATCTTTTCGGCTATGTTGTGTCGTTCGTGATATGTTCATGCCTACGCTCTGCAGGTGAGTTTATGCGGTCTGGATTCTCTTTGGCTAGGCTCTGGTTAGTGTTTTTTGGATACGAATGTACAAACATCGGAACATAGGTGACTGCAGCAGGCCTATTGGGCCATACGAGGCAGCTCCTATTTATACCTATTCAGTCCCACTCTTATGCATGTCCAGCCCATGATTGAGTCCAGATGGGGGCCCTACCTCCACCAGGTTACAAGGTACAGTGGTGGGGGTATATGTTATGGAGTAAGTGTTCCTGTCTAGATGTTCTGATGTGACATTTTACAGCAGTTTTCATGCTGTGGATGTGTGTTGGGGATTGGTTGGGGATTTTTGTTTGGCCCTTTCGTGCTTCTTCCTGGTGCCTTGTTTTATCTGGGTTCTTGGTTGCAAGGGGGGTCTTGGCCCCATTTTTCATGTTCTTATCTGGGTCTCTCTTTCCTTGCAGGTCTTGCAGTGCCTGGCTTAGACCTTCCATACACATTGGATTCTCTGTACGGTACTTACCTCGTTATACTTCCCTTGTTGTGTTGCTGGAGTTGGGCTCTGACTTTTGGTCCCACTTCCCACCTGTCATTCGCTCATGTGCAGATTCCTGGGCCTGCTGGGCTCTATCATATCTGCGCTTGAAGCTGTATGTGATGTCATCCTCTACCACATCGCTTCCTCATGCGTTCCGCTTGTCTACTACTCTGACACTGCATTCCCATGTCTCTTTAGTTCGTTTGGGCTCTCATTCCACCGGTGTCCCCTGGTGCGTGTGCCCCTGGGGTCCCGTAGTCGGTCTTTCTCTTCCTTATCGATTCCTTTGGGAATCTTCGATGTGGTGATCATATCCTCGTAGCTCGTACTCCTTGGTTCGGGTGCTGGTCTGTTGGCGTACCTTTGTGCGTTTTTTCCTTTTCGTCATGTGTTGGGATGTATCATATGCTTGTGTTGTTGGCGTGTCACACACCTGTGTTGTTGACGTGTCACACACCTGTGTTGTTGGCGTGGCTTGTTGGGACATGACCTGCGGCTCTGTGTGTTGTTGGTCGTGTCCCTTTCATTCTCGTTTTTCTCCTTGCCTTCTTCGTTCCTCATCTTCCTTCTACGCTTTTGTCCCTGGCCCTTGGTGCTGGGGCTTTTCTTCTGGTCTTGTGTTTTTCCATTTTCTCCTTTTATCCTACACATGTTTGTTTTTATCCTACACGAGACATATAACAGTTTTTCTGAATTGGCCAGTACAACAGAGACAAAAAGAGATTGATCAAGGAAGTATTCAAGAGCGAGGTCATCAAAGAGGACATCCTAGTAAAGAAGAGCAAACTGAGGTATGCAAGGAACTACAAAGAGGTATATGTTCAGAGGGATATGACCAGAGACGAGATAGTAAGGGCAGCAGATGCAAGGAAAAGGTGCAAGGAGAGGGAAGGGAGCCAGGGAACCTCAGCCTCCAACCCAGCAATCCCAGAGGGGAGTGGGGATCCCCAATCCAGGAACCCCAGGGGGGGAATGCAACACCCCAGCCCACCAGCCAATAAGGCCCCCCCCCTATCCCCCAGCACAAACTCTTCCTTGCCCCTGCACAATGCCCATCATGAAACCCAAATCCTCCCCTTCCCCTTACCCCAAGTATCCCCTGCTTTCCCAGCCCCTGGTCTTCTCCCTGCCCCAAGCAGGCTTGAGCAAGACCAAAGCCCTCTATCCCCCACTCCACCTCCCCCCAAACCCCTGTCAACTACACCGCAGGAGGGCGTGCCCTTTCCCCAAGCAATCCCTGTCCCCACACCCCCAGGACTTCTTCCTGCCCCAAGCAGGCCTGAGGAAGACCTAAGCCCTCCATCCCCCACTCCACCTCCCCCTGAACCCCTGGCAACTACCTCACAGGAGGATGAGCCTACCCAAGTAGCAATGACCATGGAACAACTTCCTACACTTGTGGGGAGTGAGGGTGAAATTGGATATAAGAAAGTGAGCTTCAAGGTAATGTACTCAAACATTGATGGGATTACCAATAAAGCAAGTGAACTGGCAGAAGGGGAGCAGGAAGAAAACCCTGATGTAATAGGACTAATGGAAACAAAATTGTCAGAAGTCATAACAGATGCTGTATTTCCAAAGGACTACTATATATTATGGAAAGAGAGGGAAGGGAGAGGAGGTGGAGGAGTGGCCCTGCTTATAAGGAAGGACTGTAGATTTGATGAGATGGAAATTCCGGGCTGTGACGGATTCAGAGATTACATAACAGGAACTATAACAATGGGTGGACCTAAGATAATAGTGGCAGTCATTTACAACCCTCCCCTAAATGACAGAAGACCTAGATAGGAGTTTGATAGGAACAACATGGCAACCATTAATATAATAGAGAGAGCAGCTTCAGTTGCCTGCAGGAATGGCTCAAGACTCTTAATCATAGGCAATTTCAACCATGGAAAGATAGACTGGGAGAATGGGGACCCACATGGAGGTGCAGATACGTGGAGAGCTAAACTCTTGGAAGTGGCAACAAGGAATTTTCTGAGCCAGCATGTCAAGGAACCCACAAGATTGAGAGGCAATGATGAACCAGCTAGACTCGACTTGATATTCACCCTGAATGAGTCAGAAATAAGGGAAGTCAAAGTTGAAGCCCCCATAGGAATGAGTGACCACAGTGTACTGACCTTTGAGTACTTGGTGGAGGTAGGGATAACCTATCCAAGGATGGGGTTGGAGGGAAAAAGACTGAATTACCGAAGAGGAAAATATGCCGAGATGAGGAACTTCCTCAGGGGAATACCATGGGAAACAGAACTTAGAGACAAGAATGTGCAGGTCATGATGGATTTTGTCACTCAGAAGTGCCAGGAAGCTGCAGACAGGTTTATCCCTGTCCAAAAGGAGAAAAACGAAAAACAGCAGAAAAACCCATGGTTCAACCAGGAATGCAAGGTAGCGAAACAAATGAGTAAAAGAACATGGAGAAACTACAGAAATAACAGAACACCAGAGAGCAGGGAGAGATACCAGAGGGCCAGAAATGAGTACCTCAGAGTGAGGAGGGAAGCAGAGAGACAGTTTGAAAAGGACATCGTGAGTAAAGTCAAGACCCAACCAAAGCTGCTCCACAGCCACATCAGGAGGAAAACAGCAGTGAAAGAACAAGTGATGAAGCTGCGAAAAGGGGCGAACAGATACACAGAGAATGACAAGGAGGTGTGTGAAGAACTCAACAAGAGATTCCAGGAGGTCTTCACAATAGAACAAGGAGAAGCCCCTGCACTAAATGAGGAGTCGGCAAACCAAGCAACCTTGGAGGAATTTGACCTCACCAGTGATGAGGTCAAAAGATGTCTGCAGGAGCTGGATGTGACAAAGGCTGTTGGGCCTGACAGAATCTCACCATGGATATTAAAGGAAGGTGCAGACGCACTAAGTGTGCCACTCTCTATGGTGTATAACAAGTCACTGGAAACACGAGACTTACCAGAAAGTTGGAAGACAGCTAACGTGGTTCCAATATACAAGAAGTGTGACAGGCAAGAGGCACTGAACTACAGGCCAGTTTCCTTAACTTGTATACCATGCAAGGTGATGGAGAAGATCGTGAGGAAAAGGCTCGTAGAGCATCTGGAGGGAAATAACTTTGTAACGCACCACCAACATGGGTTCAGGGATGGTAAATCGTGCCTCACAGGTTTAATAGAATTTTATGACCAGGCAACAAAATTTAGGCCAGAAAGAGAAGGGTGGGCCGACTGCATTTTCCTGGACTGCCAGAAAGCCTTTGACACAGTACCCCATAAAAGGCTGTTAAAAAAGTTGGAGCAACAGGCAGGAGTAAAAGGGAAGGTGTTCCAGTGGATAAGGGAGCACTTAAGCAACAGCAAACAGCGAATAATGGTGAGGGGGAAGACATAAGAGTGGTGAGATGTCACCAGCGGAGTCCCACAGGGCTCAGTACTTGGACCCATCCTGTTTCTAATATATGTAAACGATCTTCCGGAGGGTATAGACTCATTCCTCTCAATGTTTGCCGATGATGCAAAAATTATGAGAAGAATCAAGACGGATGAAGATAGACAGAGACTACAGGATGACCTGGATAAACTGGAGGAATGGTCTAGAAAATGGCTGCTAATGTTCAACTCGGGAAAATGTAAGGTGATGAAATTAGGCGAAGGGAGCAGGAGGCTGAACACAAGGTATCATCTGGGAGGTGAAATCCTGCAAGAATCAAATAGAGAGAAAGATCTGGGCGTTAATATCACACCGAACCTGTCCCCAGAGGCCCACATCAAAAGAATATCATCAGCGGCATATGCTACACTGGCCAACATAAGAACTGCCTTTAGAAACTTGTGTAAGGAATCTTTCAGAACCCTGTATACCACTTATGTAAGACCAATCCTGGAGTATGCAGCTCCAGCCTGGAGTCCATACCTAGTTAAACACAAGACAAAGCTAGAGAAGATTCAGCGGTATGCCACCAGGCTCGTCCCGGAACTGAGAGGAATGAGCTACAAGGAAAGACTAAAGGAGTTAAACCTCACATCCCTGGAAAACAGAAGAGTAAGGGGAGACATGATAACAACCTACAAAATTCTCAGGGGAATTGACAGGGTGGACAGAGACAAACTCTTCAACATTGGGTGGGACACGAACAAGGGGACACAGGTGGAAACTTAGTACCCAGATGAGCCACAGAGACGTTAGAAAGAATTTTTTCAGTGTCAGAGTAGTTAATAAATGGAATGCACTAGGAAGTGATGTGGTGGAGGCTGACTCCATACACAGTTTCAAATGTAAATATGATAGAGCCCAGTAGGCTCAGGAATCTGTACACCAGTTGATTGACAGTTGAGAGGTGGGACCAAAGAGCCAATGCTCAACCCCCCACAAGCACAATTAGGTGAGTACATGATTGTGTGTTTTGTTTGTGCCTTTTGGCTCACCTATTGCCAGGTTTTGGTTCCTGATTACCTGGCTTACCCAGTCTGTTGGTGTTTTCACATTCTCTCGGTTTCCCTTTTCTAGAATTGCGCTTCGGGACTGTCGTCTCCAATCTCCTGGCGGGCTTGTGGGAGTTGGTATGTTTTCTGTACGAAGGATGTTCCATCTCCTCCTTTGCCGGCTTGGGTTTCTGGCTTTACTGGCTCCGTGGTCGCACCCGAGATCTTCCCGCGGCTCCGCCTTTTCCTAGGCTCGATTGGCCCATGGGGGGCCGGTTCGGTTCTGCCTTGAGTCTCTCACCTTCTGTTGGTGGTTGGGTGGCTTCGTTGATGGTGTCCCACCTGCGTGTTTCTTCTTGGCGGCAGTGTGGGTCTTTTGGCGGTCCTCCCATTTCCTTCTGTCCCCTCTTCGGTAACTGCGTTTGTTGGCGTGGCCTTGTCCTTTTGTTGTGGAGGTTTGGGGCCGTCATCTTGCCCCATACTGTCACCTCGTATCGTGCGGTGCTGGCGGAGCCACGTCGGCTTGCTTTCGGTTTTTATATTACTTGTGCGCCGTTTCGCAAGCTGTCTCATGCATTGTTTCACCTCCGGCCTGCTCTTGCGCTGCCTGAGCCGTCCTGGTCATTGGACAGAGTACTCTTTTCTTTCTTCTCCTCGGTTTGTTGTGGCCCCTTCGGTTCAGGATTGTTCTCCAAGGCTCCTTTTCTGTTGGCATTAGCCTCTGGAGGTCGGGTTGAGGAGCTTCATGCTCTCCTCCGGCGCAGGGGTTTCTGCTCTTTCGCTCTTCGTGATAGTTTTGTTCGTCTGTAGCCGTTTTCTCCTTTTCTGGCAAAGATTGAGACTGCTGCTTTCCAGAAGGGTCCCTGGGCTGTTGATGCTTGGTTGGTTGGGCCGGGGGTGCATCATGTTTTGTGTACGTAGGCAACTCTTTGCCGTTACTTGCGCGCCTCAGCCTCCGTGTCTGGGGACGCGCTTTGGGTTGATCAGGTTTCCCTTTCTTCCCTGTTTGTGAGTGCAAGTCTCCCAGATCATCTGCAGAGTTCCTAAGGCTAGCCAACTTGCTGTCTATCCCCGTGCCCATGACACTCGTATGTTCACTGCACTTGCTGCCATCTTTGGCACCATGTCCTGGGCTGACATTTGGGCACGGGGCTTTTGACGGTCGAACAGGGTCCTGGCTGCTTGTTACCTCATGCACGTCCCTAGGCCGAGTCGGGCCTGTTGTTTTGGGTCGGCGGTTGCAGCCATTTGTTGCGGCTTTGAGTTATGGAGTGAGCAACGACGGCCTCCCGGGTAAGTCCCTACGTTCTTCCTCTGTGGGTAGTTAGCTCCGGGGAGCCGAAGGGGCTCCCCCCAGAAAACCAGCATTGAATGTAATGAAACACCATTTTTTGGGTGAGACCCGGAGGCTCCCCGGCATCCCCAGACATGAGGGGTCTGGGGCTCATCCTTTCCCCTCCTGGGGAGGGGGGAGCTGTGCAGACAGCGGCACTGCGTCATGTGACGTCATGATCGTTTGCTCGTTTATTTTAGGGGAGTTTTATCCACTTGTTCGGCTTTTGGTAGCAATAATTTCACCAGAATAGGGGTTTATTTTGGGATGCTTCCCATCTTTGGGTGCCTGACTCGGTCGATGGCAGACATAGAATGCTTCCAACCACATATAAGCCATTGCTCCCCCTCACCCCCCCCCCCCCCACCTCTGTGAGGGGGGTCAGGTTCTGGCTCGTAGTCCCCGATAGGCCCACAGAACTCCATACACATGACTGATGCCAAAGTATCACATGACATTAGCATATCAGCCTAGTAAGCTCCAGGGAGCCTCCGGGTCTCACCCAGAAATTGGCGTTGCATTACATTCAATGCTGTTTTTTTTTCATATTTTTTTATAGCAAAAGGTTCGTTTGGTGTTTGTCAGGTAGGCTGCTCCATGTTTCTTGAAAAAAAAAAAATAAAAAAACAGAACAAATAACAAAAAAATTTGTTTGGTGTTCGGCAGGTAGGCTGCTCCATGTTTCTTTAAAAAAAAAAAGTTGAAACAATTTGAAAAACAGACAAATGCCATAAAGGTTAGTTCAGTGTTTGTTGGGTAGGCTGTCCATTATGACAATCTATCTTTGTTTCAAATGTGTTCCATTTGTTTTGTATTTTTCATTTATTTCTCAATAATGGAGCTGCCTACTTTACAAACACTGAACGAACCTATGTGGCATTTGTTCGTTTGTCAAATTGTTTCAATTTTTTTTTTTTTTTTTTTTTTTTTTTTTTTTTAGAAACATGGAGCAGCCTTCCTGCCGAACACCGAATGAACCTTTTTGACAGTTGTTCTGTTTTTTCGAAATTTTTCATGTTTTTTTTTTTAAGAAACATGGAGCAGCCTACCTGACAAACACCGAACAAACTTTTTTTTTTTTTTAGTATTTTTTTTTTTTTTTTTACAAAAAAAGCCAATGCTTTGCAACATCACATCAGTCACCCCTTTACATCCCAGCATCATTAGCATCTTTAAAAAAAAAAAATTATTTGCATCGTCGGAGGCACCCGAGAATGTGGGAGCAGCAGCCCCAGACCTCACCATGTGGTGTTGACGCTATTCAAACGATTGGTCGCCTAACAAGACAAATTGTCGGCGATTGGGGCGTTCGTTACCCAAAATGGTCGCCATTTGAGGCGGTCATCACTCGAGGTTCTACTATATAATTTATTCTCGAGGGAACTGGGGGATTGACTCAATACTGGGCCCCCCCAATATTAGTAAGAATTTACTATATATGGCTACTTATTAGTAATATTAGTAAATATGAATTCCTAGTATAATAAGTTATATTATTGCACTAAGGGTTAGTATTTGGGGGTTGGAAATTTCCAACACCCCCCTCCTAAGAGGGAGGAAGAGCTGGGCAGACAAGCGGCTAGGTGGCATTGGATGACGTTTTTGTTGTTTGCTTGTTTTTTTCCTTTGGGGAGTTCTGTTTATCTGTTTGGTCTTCATGTTTTTAACAATTTCCTACCAATTGGGGTTTGTTTTGAGATGCCTACCTTTCTGGGTGCCAAACGTCAGTTGATGGCAGATATGGGGTAATCCCCAAATACAAGGTGTTTTTTCTTGGGCCATTGCTCCCTGTGCTCCTCTAAGAGGGCCAGGTTCTGGCTCGTGGTACCTGGTAGGCAGAACTCCATTGACTGACGCCCCAGATGAATATAGCATATATAAGTAAGATAGCTCAAGGGGGCCTCCGGGGCTCACCCAGAAAATGGTGTTTCATTACATTCAACGCTGGTTTTTTGTTGACCTCTGACTGGGAGATAGAGAAATTTGGGGTAAATACCTCAAAATCTCTATCTCTTTTAAAGGTCTGATGTTGGTGTAGTGGACTAAGGCATACTAGTTATGGCAGCTACTGGAAGGTAGTTGTGCTTTCTGAGATCGAGGCCCACTGGTGAGTGTTGTCTAAAGTTTGTTAAACTTCACTTGTGGTTTAAGCAAGTCAGTGCATAGATACTTATATATAACGTGCATATATATAGTGTAATAACATCAAAAGAAGTGTTAGGAGAAGATATTTTGGTGAGGGAGGTGGCATCATCTTCCTGACTTGTCATGCTGTGTAAGGGTGGCCACTATGCTCTTTTTGCACTTTGCCAGCTTAGATGAACAGTTATGGTGAACAAAATATGTAGATAATTATATATAACGTCTGTATGTAGTGAATAAAAGCAAAAACAGTATGGTGGGAGAATGTAGGCAACTGAGGAGTTTTTGAGGGAGGGAGTGGTGATGTGGTGGCAAAAAGCAACGAGTGGTCCTCGTTGCTTTTTGGCTCACAATATCAACTTAGTGGTTCGTTATGGTGAACAAAACATGCAGATACTTATATATAACCTGTGTATATAGTTTAATAACTGCAAAAGTATTTGTTTATTGTTTTATGAACACAATAATTGAATCAATAATATGCACACCATAATTTTGAGTACAGCGATGATTCACACATTTTATTATATAAATATATCACACTACACACTATTGAATAATATTACTGCAAAAAACAAAGAAAAAATCAATCGGCGACATTGAAATAATTAGGTAATTATATCTTTGTGGCAACTCCTGCCTGACAGCTGGGACGAAGCAGAACTTCCCCGATGCTTGCTGAGTCAGCGCGTCTTTTTGCTAGACTTCCCTGCCCTATTGCGGCCAAAATATGCCAGTTACAATTTTTTTGTTATTTTTCCCGTGATCAGGGAACGCAAATTAACGGGTTTATAAGTTTTTTTATGCGCTTGTGGGTGACAAAGGCCAAATAGCCCTTAGCAGCTTGCGGGGAAGGGGGGGGGGAGGGGTTAAGGCCCTGTAGGCTAGGCTTCAGAATTGTAGCCTAGCAACAATTCTGAAAACTGATGAAATGAGAGGAAAGACAAAACCTAGTCCAAGGACCAAGCTGGCCCAGGAGGAGCATGAACAAGCCAGAGGTGAAATAATGCCAGGAACAACTTGTGACATGGAGCTGACAATACGTTGACACTAAACAGCCAGAGCTGTATTAATGTTTTAAAGTCACTGGCAAATAAAGCTTGTAAATCTAAACCTAATTCTTAGATTATACAGTATATAATTATAATGATTACATGATATAATTATAATGAGGAAAATTATCATGGTTTTTGCATCATGAATTAGCCTTATACAGTACAACATGTTTAACTTTGATGTTGCATTTTAAATTGTGTTGTGGAGAATATTTGTGTTCAAGTAGTCCCCCAAAGAATTTCCTGCATCAGCTTTTTATATTGCACTTATTCTTATTGTTTGTAAAGGAATGAAGCCAGTATTTAGTTAATTCTCATAAATCTTTTTTTTTTTTATTTTTCAGTCATGAATGAAAGTCTACTCTTGACATCCACCGGGCTACTTGTGTAAGGTACAATTATTGGGCTTCTCGTCTTCTTGGGAACAAATGAGATATGAAATTGTATTGAAGTCTCTATAAAAAGTCACCAAAATCTTACATTCTAATGCTATATTAAAGTTCATACAGAAAAGCTGCATTGGTGGTCAGTGTATTAAGTTTTTAGATAATTTAGCAAATTATTACATGAGAGCTGTCACAGAGCAGAAGCCATGTCTGTAATCAGTGATTCTGAAAGTCCTCCCTCTAAAATCACATCTAGTAAGACATCTTTAAGTTCATACAGGAAAAAACCTCACCGTTGTACAGAATGTTTCAAAGACTTTAAAGTAAAATCAGCTCTAGTTCAACATATGAGAGTCCATACTGGAGAGAAACCATATTTGTGTTCAGTGTGTCCAAAAACCTTTTCAATCAGATCATCTCTAGTAAAGCACTTGAGAGTTCATACAGGCGAGAAACCGTATCAGTGTTCAGAGTGTCTAAAAGTTTTTGCAGTCAATTCTGCTCTAGTACAACATATGAGAGTTCATACAGGAGAGAAACCATTTCAATGTACAGTGTGTCTGAGATGCTACTCTGGCAAGTCATCTCTAGTAAAACATATGCGAATTCATACGGGAGAGAAACCATTTCAGTGTTCGGTGTGTCTAAAAGAGTTTAAAGTAAATTCATCTCTAGTGAAACATATGAGAGTTCATACAGGAGAGAAACCATATCGGTGTACAGAGTGTTTTAAAGACTTCTCTGAAAAGTCATCTCTTGTGAAACACAATAGAATTCATACAGGTGAAAAGCCATATCAGTGTTCGGAGTGTCAAAGAAACTTTGCAATAAAATCAAACCTTGTAAAACATATGAAAGTTCATGATGAAGACAAACCAAATCAGTGTACAGTATGTCTAAAAGACTTTGACACACAATCTGCACTTGCAACACACATGAGAGGTCATGCAGGAAAACAGCCGCTTCAGTGTTCAGTGTGTTTTAAAGATTTTTCACAAAATTCTGCTCTAATACAGCATATGAGAGTTCATACAGGAGAGAAACCATACCGTTGTTCAGAGTGTCAAAAAGATTTCTCCGTAAAATCAAATCTTGTTAAACACATGAGACTTCATACAGGAAAGAGACCATTTCAGTGCTCCTTATGTCCTAAAAATTTTAACCAAAAATCTCAACTAGTGCAACATTTGAAAATTCACACAACTGATAACAAATATAAATGTTCAATGTGTCACCAAACCTTTTTGCAAAAATCAGCTCTTGAAATGCATCTGAAAGTTCATACTGAGGACAGACAGTATCAGTGTACAGAGTGTCTTACATACTTCTCAGAAAAAACATCACTTATAATGCACATGAGAACTCATTCGGAGGATAGACCACATCAGTGTTCAGAGTGTCTTGAAGACTTCGGAGATAACTCATTGTTAGATATACATATGAGAGTTCATAAAAGGAATAAACAACTTCAATGTTTGGAGTGTGTTGAAGGCTTCATAGATGAATCATCTTTAGTTAACCACATGAAATCTCATTCAGAGGTTAAACCACATCAATGTACAGTGTGTCTTGAAATCTTCATGGACGAGTCGTCTCTAATTGAACACATGCGAGCTCATACTGGATATAAACCACATCAGTGTTCAGTGTGTCTTGAAGACTTCATGTTTGAATCATCTCTAGTTAAACATATGCGAAGTCATAAAAATGATAAACCACGTCAGTGTTCAGAATGTCTTGAAGACTTTATGGATGAATCATCTCTACTTAAACATATGAAAACTCATTCAGGGGATAAACCTCATCTGTGTTCAGAATGTCTTGAAGAATTCTTAGATGAATCATCACTAGTTAAACATATGAATATTCATACTGAGGTTAAACCACATCAATGTACCATGTGTCTTGAAATCTTCATGGAAGAGTCATCTCTAATTGAACACATGCGAGCTCATACCGGACATAAACCACATCAGTGTTCAGTGTGTCTTGAAGACTTCATATTTGAATCATCTCTAGTTAAACATATGCGAAATCATAAAAATGATAATCCACATCAGTGTTCAGAATGTCTTGAAGAATTTACTGATAAATCATGTCTAGTTAAACATATGAGAGTTCATGCAGGTGATAAACCACATGAGAGCTCAGAGATTTGTGAAGATGTCACAGATCAACAAACTGTAGTAAAACATATGAAAACTCATTCAGTGAATACTATACATCAGTGTGTAGAGTGTCATCAAGATTTTGAGGATGAATCATCTCTAGCAAATCACATTAGAGGTCATACTGGAGAGAAGCCTTATCACTGTACAGTATGTCTAAAATCATTTACAGAAAATTCTTGCCTATTGAAGCACATGAAAGTTCATGATGAGAAAAACATTGTTGAATGCACCTGAAAACATTTTATCAAATTTCAGTGAAATTATGGGTATTCTCTTTATTCTAGCATTTGTGGTCAGATGCAACTCATTCTGTATGCATGCATTGGCTAAGAGAAAAAAACCTTCCATATATATAGCTTATGATTGACCAAGTTGTTCTTTAGTTTGTCAGACAATAACTTATCCAAATTGAGTAATTGTGTTATTATGCGTTTTCTCTATCCATCGTTTCTCAAACTTGGCTCAGCGGAACCCCTAGGTAACTAAGGGTTCTGCAAGAGGTAGTGATAAATATGCTAATTCTAATCATATGTAAATGTATTTTTGTGTTTAATTTTTCTCATTTAACCAGCATCAAAGTCAAAAGCAGATATCATCTCCTTTCAGTTGACAATGAAATCCATGTGTGTTTATCTAATCTATGACCTGGAATTATTTCAAGTGTATGCCACAGGGGGCAATATTGCATTCCTGTTGAGACCAAGTGCTCTATCTTAACAGCTCAAATTATGTTGATTGAAATTTTAATTGTCATTCATGTCAACATTTTTCATGCATTTTATTTTATTTTGTACTCTTGCAAATTTCATCTAATGGTTTATAGTTCTCATCTGTCTGGGGAATTGCTGTTCGAAGGCTTGCTACTTGTAAAAATTCTTTTATGATTAAGTACAAGAAATGTTTGTTAAATTATTTACTAAAATAGGTGTAAATGTTAAATGCCAGATTGCTGTGCTTAGCATAGTTGAATGACACAAGTATTTAGTGTGTGGTGCACTCTGCTCTACACCTCTCACATTCTTCTCCACAAAGTGCACGATTCTCCCCTGGTCCAGTCTACACCTCCCCAGGCCCCAGGAATCCAAGGTAGGTTTATGTGGCAATGTGGTGAAAGCTTTTAATTAAGGATGGAAAGCTTGATGTGACATGTCTGTGTAAAACAAAGCTGAAAGAAATTTAAAGGTTAGAATGACATTAAGTAAATGTATGAGTGAAAGTAGAAAAGAAGAGAGAGTAAGACAGATTTAAGTCTGGAAATAAATTAAGTATAGTATGGGACAATGACTGACTTAGTGTCACAGTTCAAAGTGCCTGCATGTAATGACAGAAGAGAGAGAGAGAGAGAGAAATTAAAGTGCTGTGTATAGTAGTGTAAAGAATGAGATGAGTATAATCTCACCAGTAAAAAATGAGAGCCAAGAACATCTGGTATACAGAAATTATTATAGTTGGTATGATGGAATAGTACAACCCATCCCCCTCTTCAGGTACTACTTAAAGTAACAGTGAGGATTATCGTACATATATTAACATACAAGGCAATTAGAAAGTAAAAATCAGTACTATTGAATTTGGACAAACTGCAAAAATTTTCATACTGAGGTTGCAAGGAAAACTTAACCTAATCCTTCTAGGCCTAATGCATGTTTTCTGAGGCCTAATATAGTACATATGCTGTATATGCTATAATAGGCCTAATAATATTTAAGTTTGTTTTCTGGGGGAGCCCCTTCGGCTCCCCGGAGCTATCCAGGCTGATATCTAACTATTAGCTTTCTGGCACCAGTCAAAGTGCTTGGAGTTCTTGCCTACGAAGACCACAAGCCAGAACCTGGCCCCTCTCAGAGAGGCGCGAGGAGCAATGGCCTATAGAAACCCCGTGTGGTTAGGAGCATTCTATGTCTGTCATCGACCGGGTCTGGCACCCAGAAAGGTGGGCACCCCAAAACAAACCCCTATTCTAGTGAAAATATTGTTACCGAAAGCCAAACGAGTGGACAGAACTCCCCAACGAAAATTAGCAAACGACCATGATATCAAGTTGCCGCGCCGCTGTCTGCACAATACCCCTCCCTTCCCGGGAGGGGGAAGGGGGAGTCCCAGACCCTCGCGTTAGCGATCAAACCGGCAGTTCTTGGCTGATGTGATACTGGCTGATCGGGTACCTCTGGCTCTAGTTTCTGTTTTCAGTTCTGTGACTTGTGGTGTGGGCTTTCTCTACAGGTGGTGTGAGAGCCAGGAGTAATATTCCACGGTACTCGGGCTGCATGCACCTAGGGGTTTTCTTCTCTAGGAGTCTGGTAAGTACTGCCCTTGGGGCTTGGGGCCTCCTTCCACAAGTCACCTTGGGCCTACCTCTGCTGTGTCTTTTACTGCTCGGTACTTGGCTGCCCTTGGAGTCAGCTGGGGTTTTTGTTGCCCTTGTTTGCCTCTGGGTAGGAGGTAGTTTTTGTCACTGGTAGGGGGTGCAGGCTACTGCACAGCTAGTTTTCACCTAATGTAGCGGCCGGCTCTGTTCTGCCTGGGTACGTTGTCCTCTTGCAGGGTTTATCTTTTGTTTTTGTTTCCCCTGCTTGGCAGGAAGGTCTGCCTTTGGTTGGTTGCCCTCTATCTATACTTGGGGGTCTTTTGCTAGACATCTCAATGTTTATGGTGGTACCCCCCTCCCTGCTTGGCCCCTATGAGTGGACATGTCCCGGGGGTTCAGCTTTAGAAGATTGCTTGGTAGTTTTGGGCACCGGTTTGCAGTACCCTCTCGATCCCAGCCACCGGCGAGAAACAATGGGCACAGTTTCTTTCACCCTATGCCCCTGTTACCTAGCAGTAAATAAGGTACCTGGGTGTTAGTCAGCTGTCACGGGCTGCTTCCTGGGGGTGGAGGTCTGGTCGAGGACCGGGCCGCGGGGACACTTAAAAAGCCCCGAAATCATCTCAAGATAACCTCAAGATAACCCTGCCTGGGCTTTCCTTAGCGTGACACTAAGGCCCTGGGAAACCCCACGGGGACTTCATGGTCGGCTGGATGCGACCCTTGAGTCCTCTCTCGTTTCGTGCGAGGTTGATGGTTGCTCTGTCCCCTAATGCAGGCGATGAGTCACAATAACATGGCTAAAGTATGTTGACCAGACCACACACTAGAAGGTGAAGGGACGACGACGTTTCGGTCCGTCCTGGACCATTCTCAAGTTGATTGTGACAATCGACTTGAGAATGGTCCAGGACGGACCGAAACGTCGTCGTCCCTTCACCTTCTAGTGTGTGGTCTGGTCAACTCTGTCCCCTTGTCTCGGGATGACAATCACAGGTGCCTCCCCCATGCTGCCTGTCGGGTCGGTGATTCGTTTGACCCGGAGTTGTGCGACTTTTGTTCCTTGTACGTGCTCCAGGTTACCCAAGCAACTGTACATGATATGAGGATGCAGGCGGCAGAGGCGTTGCATGCCTGATTTAGGTTGCTGCAACGCGATGGATTCATTGCTTCCCCGGATGCCCTGAGGCTGCCCCATTTTGGTTATAGGAACCCCGGACATGGGAAGTGTCTCCTGGTATTCTTGGCGCCCTTTCCCGACTGTGAGGCCATCGGGGTCGACGCCTTCAGGCAGGACTGGGCGAGGTGGGGTTACCTGTACCTCTTTTCCTCAGTTCAGCTGTTGCTCCCAGTCCTAGCTCGCTTGGAGACTTACCAAGGGAGAGTTGTCCCTCTGGCGCCTTGGTGGCCGGCCCAGCTTTGGTTTCAGGCACTGCTTGCTCGGTGTCCGAACCTGAGGGTCTTCCCGTTGCTCCACCTTTTTCAGCAGATCGGTCCAGCCCGGTACGAACCTGATTCATTCTTCTCTTTGAGTCTTCGCATCTGGAGTTTCTGACTTAAGTCGATCATAACTTGTATGGGGCACAGGTGGCTTCTTTATTGGTCTCCCACCTGTGTGCTTCGTATATGCGGCAGTATGAAGTTTCCTGGTGGTTCTTCCAGTTTTTCCTATCACTGTGTAGGTGTCGTTTGGTCTCTGATAGGGTTGTTTTGTCCTTTTGTGGTTGTTCCAGGACCGTCATCTTTTGCCGAATACTGTCTTCTCGTATCATGTAGCGCTGGCGCAGCCGCTTCAGCTTGCATTTGGTGTTGATGTTACTTCTGCCTCATTCCACAAGCTGTCTCATGCTTTGTTTCACCTATGGCCTGTTTATACACCCCCTGAGCCGTCCTGGTCTTTGAACCAAGTGCTCTCTTTTCTCCCTTCTCGGTTTGTTGTGGCCCCTTCGGTCCAGGATTGTTTTTCCAAGACTCTTTTTCCTGTTGGCATTGGCCTTGGGGGGGTTGGGTCGGGGAGCTTCATGCTCTCCTCCAGCACAGGGGCTTCTGCTCCTTCGGTCCTGGTGGTAGATTTGTCTGATTACAGCCGTCTCCTTCTTTTCTGGCAAAGAATGACTGCTACTTTCCGGTAGGTCCTTGGGTTGTTGATGCTTGGTTGGTCAGGCCGGGGGTGCATCATGAGCTGTGTCCGGTTATGACTCTCTGCCGTTATTTGCACACCACGGCTTTGGTGGCTAGGGATGCGCTTTGGGTTGACGGGAATTTCCCTCCTTCCCTGTTCCCGGGCTCGGGTCTCTCAGGTCGTCTGTAGGGTTATTAAGTCTAGCCAGCCTGCGGTTTATCCCTGTGCCCACGACGTTCATAAGTTTGCTGCTTTGGCTGCCGTCTTTGGCAACATGTCCTGGGTTGACATTCGGGCACGGGGTCTTTGGAGGTCGAACAGGGTTTTGGCCGCACGCTACCTTGTCAGTGTCTCTGGACCTGGTAAGGCATGTGTTGCATTGGTCGGCGGTTGCAGCTAGTTACTTGCTTGATACCTGCTTCATGGATTTCTGGGAGTTCTACTCTCCAAGCCCTGCCCAAGTCCAGGCTTGTCTTATGAGAGCTTGGTCCACCAGGCTGTTGCTTGAAGCGACTCGCAGGCCCACATACCCACCACAGCTTGATTGGTCCAGCACTTTTCTGGGGGGAGCCCCTGCGGCTTCCCGGACCTATCCATGGCTGATATGGATACCCCTAACTATTTTGCATCAGTCGATGTGGCTGGAGTTCTAGGCCTACCAGGGACCACGAGCCAGAACCTGGCCCCCCTCACAGAGGCACAAGGAGCAATGGCCCAAACAAATGCACATGTGATTTGGAGCATTCTATATCTGCCATCGACTGGGAAAGGCACCCAGAAAGGTAAGTTCCACAAAACAAACCCCTATTCTGGCTAACAACGAAAATCGCCAAACAAGTGGACAGAACTCCCCCCCCCCCCCCCCCCCCAAAAAAAAATGGGCAAACTAGCATGACATCACACGAGTCGCGCCGCATGTCTGCGCAGCTCTCCCCTCCCCGGAAGGGGGAGCCCCAGACCCCCGCGCCGGCAATCCCCACAACAGTTCCTCTTCTGATGGGATCGTGCACAGTTATGTAGCTCCAGCTCCAGTCTTCTCTTAGTGCTGTTCATTGTTTTCAACGGAGGGTTCGGGTTTGCCCGTGGATCAACAATCTGGCTCCATTCGGACTGCTCCCAGGTGGTTCATTGTCTGAACTGAGGGGGTTCGATGTGATCCTTGGCTTTTTGGGGTTGGTTGCTTCGGGTGACTCGTTTGCTGAGTTCTCGGGGTTTGACTCTCCTGGCGGTTCACGTTGGGGGGGTATCCAACGTCCTGGCTGATGGCCTGTCCCAGTTCATTCCCCTGTCCACGGAATGGACGGTCGACGCCGACTCATTCAGTTGGCTCTGCCAGAATCATTCGTCTCTGCTGACGAATGAGAAGAATGAAGAATGAAGAATGAGGCATTCTTCTGAAGATAGAAGAATGAGACTGGTGCCTTCCGGAGGGGTCCTTGGGTTGTTGATGCTTGTTTTGTCAGGCCGGGGGTTCATCATGTGTTGTGTCTGCGGCCCTCCACCGTTATCTGTGCGCCAAGGCTTCTGTGTCTGGGGACGCACTTTGGGTTGATCTGGTTTCCTTTCTTCCCTGCTCGCGGGTTCGGGTCTCTCAGGTTGTCCGCAGGGTAATTAAATCTAGCCAGCCTGCGATCTATCCCCGTGCCCATGACATTCGTAAGTTTGCTGCTCTTGCTCCGTCTTTGGCAACATGTCTTGGGCTGACATTAGGGCACGGGGTTTTTGGCGGTCGAACAGGGTCCTGGTTTCACACTACCTCATGAACGTTCCTGGGCTCAATCGAGCCTGTGTTGCTTTGGGATGGCAGTTGCAGCCCGTTGTCTCGACTTGGAGTTGAGGAGTGGAGCACCAACCGCCTCCCGGGTAAGTCCCCTATTTTTCTATTGTCTTTGGTGAAGTAGCTCCGGGGAGCCATAGGGGCTTCCCCTAGAAAGCCAGCGTTGAATATAATGAAACACCATTTTCTAGTTGAGTCCCAGAGGCTCTCCTGCAACCGTCCCTCCCTCCTGGTCGGCGTTTTTTCACATTTTTTTTATATCGCGCCTCAGAACTGGGGGTGGGGATCGTCGGCTCAAGGGGTCTAGGGCTCCCCCTTTCCCCTCCCAGGGAGGGGGGGAGCTGCCTGGTTGATACCTGGTTGATGGGGTTCTGGGAGTTCTTCTACTCCCCAAGCCCGGCCTGAGGCCAGGCTTGACTTGTGAGAGTTTGGTCCACCAGGCTGTTGCTTGAAGCGGCCCGCCGGGCCACGTACCCACCACAGCCCGGTTGATCTGGAACTTCTCTTAGAAAACCGTCCAGTTTTCTCTTGAAGATGTCCACGGTTGTTCCGGCAATATTTCTTATAGTCGCTGGGAGGACGTTGAACAACCGCGGACCCCTGATATTTATACAGTGTTCTCTGATTGTGCCTATGGCACCTCTGCTCTTCACTGGTTCAATCTTCACTGCGCAGACATGCGGCGCAGCTCGTATGAAGGCATGCTTGTTTGCTCGTTTTTCTTTTGGGGAGTTCTGTCCACTCATTTGATAATTTCTGTTGTTAACTAGAATAGGGTTTGTTTTTTGGTGCTTACCTTTGTGGGTGCCTGTCCCGGTCGATGGCAGATATGGTCTGTGGTGGGGACCGGCTCACTGATAAGCCTAACACGCTTGACCCAGGTAACCAGATGTTTCTTAAAATTTTGGATGGATGGATGGATGGAAGGAAGGAGGGAGGGAGGGATGGAAGGAGGGAGGGAGGGATGGAAGGAGGGAGGGATGGAAGGAAGGAGGGAGGGATGGAAGGAAGGAGGGAGGGAGGGAGGGATGGAAGGAAGGAGGGAGGGAGGGAGGGATGGAAGGAAGGAGGGAGGGAGGGAGGGATGGAAGGAAGGAGGGAGGGATGGATGGATGGATGGATGGAAGGAAGGAAGGATGGAGGGAGGGATGGAAGGAAGGAGGGATGGAAGGAAGGAGGGAGGGATGGAAGGAAGGAGGGAGGGAGGGATGGAAGGAAGGAAGGAGGGAGGGAGGGAGGGAGGGATGGAAGGAAGGAGGGAGGGAGGGAGGGATGGAAGGAAGGAGGGAGGGAGGGAGGGATGGAAGGAAGGAGGGAGGGATGGATGGATGGATGGATGGAAGGAAGGAAGGATGGAGGGAGGGAGGGATGGAAGGAAGGAAGGAGGGAGGGAGGGATGGAAGGAAGGAAGGAGGGAGGGAGGGATGGAAGGAAGGAAGGAGGGAGGGAGGGAGGGAGGGATGGAAGGAAGGAAGGAGGGAGGGAGGGAGGGATGGAAGGAAGGAAGGAGGGAGGGAGGGATGGAAGGAAGGAAGGAGGGAGGGAGGGAGGGTTGGAAGGAAGGAGGGAGGGAGGGAGGGTTGGAAGGAAGGAGGGATGGAAGGAGGGAGGGAGGGATGGAAGGAAGGAAGGAGGGAGGGAGGGAGGGAGGGATGGAAGGAAGGAAGGAAGGAGGGAGGGTGGGAGGGTTGGAAGGA
Source organism: Procambarus clarkii (assembly GCF_040958095.1). Lineage (NCBI taxonomy): Eukaryota > Metazoa > Arthropoda > Malacostraca > Decapoda > Cambaridae > Procambarus > Procambarus clarkii. The sequence continues at coordinate 16,341,112 of NC_091199.1, read as the reverse complement.
AGGAGGGAGGGAGGGAGGGTTGGAAGGAAGGAGGGAGGGAGGGATGGAAGGAAGGAAGGAGGGAGGGAGGGAGGGATGGAAGGAAGGAAGGAGGGAGGGAGGGATGGAAGGAAGGAAGGAGGGAGGGAGGGATGGAAGGAAGGAAGGAGGGAGGGAGGGAGGGTTGGAAGGAAGGAGGGAGGGAGGGAGGGTTGGAAGGAGGGAGGGAGGGAGGGATGGAAGGAAGGAAGGAGGGAGGGATGGAAGGGAGGAGGGAGGGATGGAAGGAAGGAGGGAGGGAGGGAGGGAGGAAGGGATGGAAGAAGGGAGGGATGGAAGGAAGGAAGGAGGGAGGGATGGAAGAAAGGAAGGAGGGGGGAGGGATGAAAGGGAGGAGGAAGGGTTGGAAGGAAGGAGGGAGGGATGGAAGGAAGGAAGGAGGGAGGGAGGGAGGGAGGGAGGGATGGATGGAAGGAAGGAAGGAAGGAAGGAAGGAAGGTGGGAGGGAGGGAGGGAGGGAGGGAGGGATGGAAGGAAGGAAGGAGGAGGGAGGGGAGGGATGGAAGGAAGGAGGGAGGGAGGGATGGAAGGGGGGAGGAAGGGATGGAGGGGAGTGAGGGAGGGAGGGATGGTTGGATGGAGGGAGGGATGGTTGGATGGAGGGAGGGAAGAAGAGAGGGAGGGAGTGAGGGAGGGATGGAGGGATGGATGTTGAATTGAGGTGAAGCAGAGAGAGCGTGTGTATGGGGAGGGGAGGAGGGGTGTCTGTGGTAGGGAAGGGGTCACTTGAACACACTTGATCCAGTTAACCAGATGTTTCCTAATTAACCCTTTACCTGCGCAACACATCATATGATGTGTTCAGTGACTTGCAGTAACTTGCGCTCTACATCATAGGATGTATTGCGAGTACTGCGCAAGATTTAAACGGCCCGCGGATACATGGGGTTCACCACACCTTCATCCAAATAGCCCAGAGCCACACAAGGGTTAAATTCTGGATGTACATCATATATATTTTTGGTTACAGATTTTGTTTAGTAATATTATTAGGATAATAAAAAGTTATAAAATACTTGTTTCATGAATGCTTTATTGTATTAGATGGAGATTCTCCAGGCTGTTTCTGGCTGGCTGGCAGTCAATTGAGCCATTTCCCAGAAGGGTCTTCGGGGGGGGGGGGGGGGAGGGAAGCAGGGTATGGGGGAGAGCGAAAGTGGGGGAGTGCGAAAGTGAGGGAGTGAAGGAGTGGGGGAGAGGTGCAGTGAGGGTGAGGGAGGGGATGAAAGAGGTGGGCGGCCTGCTTGCTGTGTGAGGACCCCCCTGACTCAATACCGATCTTCAGTAATATCAACCGCCTGACCGTTATATGAGGTTCTAAATACCGGTCTCCCAAACCGGTCGTTATTACCGGCAGATTAGTATAAAAGAGGTCGTTAAATTGAGTGGATACTGTTACATATCAGCCTGGATAGCTCCGGGGAGCCTTCGGGTCTTGCCAAGGAAAAATTGCATTTCATTTCATTCAACACTGTTTTTTTTTTTTTTGGAATATAACATGAATAGTACCAAATTCTTATATTTAATTGTCCATTTCGTGTATGTACGATGGTCTGCATAGTACAAGTACAAATACTGTCTAAACAGGTGGAGGGGTTGAATAGTAGGAATTGGCCCTGGGAATGATGCAATGGATATGAATTATGTCCCATGAATAAAAATGGCTGTAGATTAACACTAGCAGTCCGGCATTGCCAACTTAGTTAATACTCAATTGATGTATCCTGCTCGGTGCCTTCTGTATCATTTGTGAAATGAACAAATCCATAAGGGACGTGGTGAGGTTTTGAACCTATGCATGGGATGTTCCCAGCTGTGCCTTAGTCAACTGTGCCACGATATGGCACAGTTAACTAAGGCGCAGCTGGGAACATCCCGTGCGTAGGTTCGAACCCTCATCACGGCCCCTGTGGGTTTGTTCATTTGATATATGACACTTTTGTGATTTGTGTGTATTTGTGGAATTATTTATTGCATTCGATTTAACATTTTTGTTAAAGATTTAGCAAATTAATGTGTTCTAGTCTTGATACAAAATTTTGTCAGAATTATTATTTATGCTCAATATTGCTGAATATGCAAATTTTTTAATTATTTTAACATTATATATATACAGTGGCACCTCGACATACGATTGCCCCTACTTACGATAATTTTGAGTTACGATGTAAATTTCATCGAAAACTGTGACTCGACATCAAATGGTGTCGTCGACTTCTGATATTTGTTGGTACACGTTCGGGTTGACCGAGCGTTTGGTTCCCGGTCACGCAGCTGACCTGCCTCAGTTTACTACAGCTGTCCGCTGAGTGACGATCGCGCCTATAAGAAATTCCGCTTTTGTGGGGATTTTTTGCATTTTGAACATTAATTATTATATATCACGCCATGAGTCCCAGGAAAGTCAGTGGTAAGGCTCAAGATATGAAAACCCATGTAAGGATGACCATAGAGCAGAAACAAGAGTATAGAATGTCTCTTCCTCAACAATTAAGAAAATGTGTGCAGCATGGGAAGAATTGCAAACCTTTGCTGAAATGACTCGCCCAAATCAAGCTGCAGTAGGTCGTTGCCTTAACCTATTCAATGACACTGTGACGCATCATTACAGACAAATGTTAAAACGAAGGGAAAAACAAATGTCTCATGACAAATTTGTAGTGAGACAAACAAGCACTGAACCACAACCAGGTCCTAGTGGTATTCAGGCAAAACGTAGGAGAGAGAGAGAGTACCCCAGAGAAAACATCACTGCCTGATGTGATAATGGAAGGGGACTCCCCTTCCAAACAGTAACAACTCTCCTCCTCCTCCCTATCACCATCTTCCATATGCCATCAAGAGCCCTTCATAAAAGTAAGAGAAACTTTGGTACTGTATTGTAGTGAGGAAAAAACCAGCCTTGAATGTAATGAAACGCCATTTTCTGGGTGAGACCCAGAGGCTCCCCGGAGCTTTTACCAGGCTGATATGCTAATGTCAGACTTTGGCATCAGTCATGTGTATGGAGTTCTAGGGGCCTACCGGGGACCACGGCCAGAACCTGGCCCCCTCAGAGAGGCAAGGGGAGCAATGGCCTATAGAAATCCCCATGTGGTTGGAAGCATTCTATGTCTGTCATCGACCGGGTCAAGCATCCAGAAAGGTAAGCATTCCAAAACAAACCCCTATTCTGGTTAAAATTGCTACCTAAAGCCGAACTAGTAGATAGAACTCCCCAATAGAAAACAAGCAAACTAGTATGACATCACACGTTACCACGCCACTGTCTGCGCAGCTCCCCCCTCCCCGGGAGGGGGAAGGGGGTGCCCCAGACCTCCCACGCCGGCTATCCACCCATCAGTTCTTCGGCTGGATGTCAAAACACGCGAAAAACCGCCAACCGGAGGGAGGAAGGGTTGCCGGGAAGCCTCCGGGTCTCACCCAGAAAATGGTGTTTCATTACATTCAACGCTGGTTTTCTGGGGGGAGCCCCGTCGGCTCCCCGGAGCTAACTACCCACAGAGGAAGGTCAAAGGGACGGAACCGGGAGGCGGACACCACGCACCCCCCACGGAAGCGAGACAATTGGCAGCAAACGCCAACCCAAGGCGCCACAGCCCCGAAAAGTCCCGGGAACAACATGAGAACAATGAGCAGCAAGGCCCCCGTACGAACACCAAAGATCCATGCCCGAATGACTGCAAGGACGCGTCGCTCAGATGGGAGCAAGAGCAGTGAAGCCATGAACGCCATGGGCATGGGGGAAAGAACACAGGCAGCTTAGCCGCAAGAACACGGCTGACAACCCGGGACACCACCACCCGCGAACCGGAAAGAACAGAACCAGATCAACGCAAAACGCGCCCCGGACACAGATGCCATGGTACGCAAATAACAGCGGAGGGCCGCCACTGAACACAAAACACGACACACCCCCAGCCCGACCAACCAAGAACCAACAAACCAAGGACCCCTCCAGAACGCAGCAGCCCCACCCCGCGCCAGAAAAGATGGAGACTGCTGCCACCAAACAACCAAAATGCTACTCAGACTCCTGAAGATGTATTAATATACGAAAGCACTTAAGGAAATTCCCGTTTCATTTTTCCTCCGTGGTCTGACACTGTCTCATATATATATATATATATATATATATATATATATATATATATATATATATATATATATATATATATATATATATATATATATATATGTCGTACCTAGTAGCCAGAACGCACTTCTCAGCCTACTATGCAAGGCCCGATTTGCCTAATAAGCCAAGTTTTCCTGAATTAATATATTTTCTCTAATTTTCTTCTTATGAAATGATAAAGCTACCTTTTTCATTATGTATGAGGTCAATTTTATTTTATTGGAGTTAAAATTAACGTAGATATATGACCGAACCTAACCAACCCTACCTAACCTAACCTAACCTAGCTTTATCGGTTAGGTTAGGTTAGGTAGCCGAAAAAATTAGGTTAGGTTAGGTAGGTTAGGTAGTCGAAAAAACATTAATTCATGAAAACTTGGCATATTAGGCAAATCGGGCCTTGCATAGTAGGCTGAGAATTGCGTTCTGGCTACTAGGTACGACATATATATATATATATATATATATATATATATATATATATATATATATATATATATATATATATATATATATATACAGTGCTTCCTCAGACTAACGAACCCCGCTCTATCGAATTCCCGGAAGAGCCGAACAAATTGAATTCGGTACCAAATGTTCAGTGGAACATACAAATGTTCGATTAAGTGAGGAATGTTCGTCCAAGCGGTCACCGAGGCCGAGCGTCAGAGCTGGCTGTCATCAACTATGATTCGCCAGAGTGTAAACAGTTATGTAGTGTTTTATTATCCCTACCCATTGTTTCTAGGGAGAAATGGTGATAAAAATGGTGATAAAATGGTGTCAGGGGGGCATTGGTGAGAGAGTTGTTGTCAGGAGGCAACACGTGCTCCCCCGCCCCCACCCTCCTTCCTCCACCTGACCACAGAGACCACTCACTCTCCTCTCGTCGTCAGATGCCAAGAGTCAATTTAATGATAATTATCGCATTATCTACACTGAAAATAGCCTTTTTATTAGAAAAATGTCATATTGGAGCAATAATAATGGTGAAAATTGTAATATATACAGTACATATTTTAAACAGTTTGAACACATTTCCTTTTCACAGAATTTTTAATACAATTGGGGTGTAGATAACAGCCGGCATTGTGTGGCCGGCCGGTCGCTCCCTGAGCCATTGGGGGGGTGGGGGGTGGGGGGTGGGTGGGGGGGGGTTTCCTGGATCCCTCCCTCCCTCCTCTAACAGCCTACCTATTTAGAATAAATTTTGAGGAGGCCAATAAAACAAGCACAGGTCGTGTGAACGTTAGGCCTTGGTGAGGTGGCTGGCATCATTTGTGGTGGTGTCAGGGGAGGCAGGTGGTGTCAGGGGAGGCAGGTGGTGTCAGGGGAGGCAGGAGGTGTCAGGGGAGGCAGGCGGTATCAGGGGAGGCAGGCGGTGTCAGGGGAGGCAGGCGGTGTCAGGGGAGGCAGGCGGTGTCAGGGGAGGCAGGCGGTGTCAGGGGAGGCAGGCGGTGTCAGGGGAGGCAGGCGGTGTCAGGGGAGGCAGGTGGTGTCAGGGGAGGCAGGCGGTGTCAGGGGAGGCAGGTGGTGTCAGGGGAGGCAGGTGGTGTCAGGGGAGGCAGGTGGTGTCAGGGGAGGCAGGTGGTGTCAGGGGAGGCAGGCGGTGTCAGGGGAGGCAGGCGGTGTCAGGGGAGGCAGGCGGTGTCAGGGGAGGCAGGCGGTGTCAGGGGAGGCAGGCGGGGTCAGGGGAGGCAGGCGGGGTCAGGGGAGGCAGGTGGGGTCAGGGGAGGCAGGTGGGGTCAGGGGAGGCAGGTGGGGTCAGGGGAGGCAGGTGGGGTCAGGGGAGGCAGGTGGGGTCAGGGGAGGCAGGTGGGGTCAGGGGAGGCAGGTGGGGTCAGGGGAGGCAGGCGGTGTCAGGGGAGGCAGGTAGTGGAAAGAGGCAGGTGGGGTCAGTGGTGGAAGGTGTTGTCAGGGGAGGTGGAAGTGGAGAGAGAAGGGTGGTGACCACGCATGGTTGCCAAACCTCTCATTCATACTCTATTATAAATCTCAATCTTAGCTGTAAAATATTTATGCCAAAATATGTTAATTTTCGTGTATTAATATACATTATTAATCATTAACACGTATTATTGTTTCCTGAAGAAAACAATAGCTGACTTGGCATTGTGGTGTGTATGGCCGGGTACCTGGGGGTGGAGGGGGGGTCCTGGAGGTGTGAGAGGAGACCTGTCAACCCATCATTTTTTTTTTGTCGGGCGAATTGAGACGCTTCCAAGCCTGCTGCTTCAATACACGGTGTGGGTGGTGTGGTATGGTTTGGGTGGTGTGGTGTGGTTTGGGTGTGGGTGGGTTGGTGTGGGTGGTGTGGTTGGGTGTGGGTGGTGTGGTTGGGTGTGGGGGGATGATGTGGGTGGTGTGGGGTGTGTGGGGGATGATGTGGGTGGTGGTGTGGGGTGTGTGGGTGGTGGTGTGGGGAGTGTGGGTGGTGGGGGCGAATGGTGTTAGTGGTGTGGGGGATGGTGTGGGTGGTGTGGGGGATGGTGTGGGTGGTGTAGAGGATGGTGTGGGGGATGGTGTGGGTGGTGTGGGGGATGGTGTGGGTGGTGTGGGGGATGGTGTGGGTGGTGTGGGGGATGGTGTAGGTGGTGTGGGGGATGGTGTGGGTGGTGTGGGGGATGGTGTGGGTGGTGTGGGGGATGGTGTAGGTGGTGTGGGTGGTGTGGGGGATGGTGTGGGTGGTGTGGGGGATGGTGTAGGTGGTGTGGGGGATGGTGTGGGTGGTGTGGAGGATGGTGTGGGTGGTGTGGGGGATGGTGTGGATGGTGTGGGTGGTGTGGAGGATGGTGTGGGTGGTGTGGGGGATGGTGTGGGGGATGGTGTGGGTGGTGTGGGGGATGGTGTGGGTGGTGTGGGGGATGGTGTGGGTGGTGTGGGGGATGGTGTGGGTGGTGTGGGGGATGGTGTGGGTGGTGTGGGGGGATGGTGTGGGTGGTGTGGAGGATGGTGTGGGTGGTGTGGAGGATGGTGTGGGTGGTGTGGAGGATGGTGTGGGTGGTGTGGAGGATGGTGTGGGTGGTGTGGAGGATGGTGTGGGTGGTGTGGAGGATGGTGTGGGTGGTGTGGGGGATGGTGTGGGTGGTGTGGGGGATGGTGTAGGTGGTGTGGGTGGTGTGGGGGATGGTGTGGGTGGTGTGGAGGATGGTGTGAGTGGGGTGGGGGATGGTGATTCTCGCATCTCAGATTATTATTGACACCAAAAGAGCATGAAAGATATTATAATGAAGCACCACACAACAAAGAAACAAACTAATGTGTCCTGGCATATGTTAAAAAAAAAAAAAATAAGGTTGTTGGGGCCGGACGGATGGAACGAATTCCGCACTGGAACGAATCGGCTTCGCCCCATATAGTTCGTTCAAGTGAGGACACACTGTATATATATATATATTTATATATTAAATATGACCGAAAAAGTAAGATTAATAATTCTAACACGAATTTTCTCGATCTTTCGTACTTTTCTTTTCACTGTTGGTGGTAAGTCAAAAATCAATTCTCCAAAATTCATTTTTATTTCTAGTCTGACGCGACACTTGAGCGCGTTTCGTAAAACTTATTACATTTTCAAAGACTTTAGTTTACACATACACAACTGAATAGAACTTAAACATCTTCGATTTGTTTATATCTACATTTGAGTGAGGTGGATGGGGTGAGGTGGTATTAATAGGGTATTAAATTCCTAAATACAAGACAGAACACGAAACAATGGGTATTGAATGGAAGTGATTGTAGAAAGCCTATTGGTCCATATTTCTTGATGCTTCTATATTGGAGCGGAGTCTTGAGGTGGGTAGAATATAGTTGTGCATTAATTGGCTGTTGATTGCTGGTGTTGACTTCTTGATGTGTAGTGCACTTTGGCGTACCCCACGCGCCACCCTTCAACTGTGCGATATGGGACCCAGGGTGTCACGGGAGCGCGCGTAAATTCTGAAAAGTGTATACTCTCTCCAACTTTGTCACCTTAATTCTCATCCTACGAGATTAAATTTAGTATCATTGTGTTTGCAATAGAATTCTCTACAGCACTAAATGCATATAAACTCCAAAAGCCAGGCTAATTACCCGCTGCAAACAGAGAAAGTGCGAATGAGTTATGCAGGAGCGCGCAAACGCGATAAAATGTTTTCACTATTTTCACTCTGGTCACCTCAATTTTTGTCCTAGGTCTTTCATTTTGGTCTCAATGGGTTCGCAATAGAATTCTCTAGAGGAACATTAGCATATAAAATAAAAAACCTGGTCACGCTCCAACCGCCGACGAGTTGAAGACGGGCCACGCGTTAGCCGCGAATGAGCGCTCAGACGCCTTCCAGCTACACTCCCAATTCCCTTCCTTTTCAAGCCTTTCTTTCGCAATTTTCTTCCTGGAAGGACCTTGTTCATGATCACTATCCATCGTGGAGTAAGCGTAGATAGTTTCTAAAGCTGCAGTAAGAAATATAGCCACGGAAAATAGACGAAATGTTCACACATTTGAGATGTGAGGGGAGGCGACACTGGTCACAACAATGGAGCGAAAACAATGGGCCAACGGCGTGTGCCAAGCCACCTGAGGGCCACGAGGCTCAATAAAGAAAATGGGAAGACATCGGCGCACATTTTAAAACCAGTCCCAAAAAAATCGGATAAAAACCTGATTTTTGGTGATTATTTAAAGTGGATGACGCAATGCTGCATCATCCCCGGTATTATCGCCAGTAAACGGATGACGCAATGCTGCGTCATGCCCGGGCGAAAGTGTTAAATAGCCTGTCTTTATCTACCCTATCAATTCCCTTCAGAATCTTGAATGTGGTGATCATGTCCCCCCTAACTCTTCTGTCTTCCAGCGAAGTGAGGTTTAATTCCCGTAGTCTCTCCTCGTAGCTCATACCTCTCAGCTCGGGTACTAGTCTGGTGGCAAACCTTTGAACCTTTTCCAGTTTAGTTTTATCCTTGACTAGATATGGACGCCATGCTGGGGCTGCATACTCCAGGATTGGCCTGACATATGTGGTATACAAAGTTCTAAATGATTCTTTACACAAGTTTCTGAATGCCGTTCGTATGTTGGCCAGCCATGCATATGCCGCTGATGTTATCCTCTTGATATGTGCTGCAGGAGACAGGTCTGGCGTGATATCAACCCCCAAGTCTTTTTCTTTCTCCGACTCCTGAAGAATTTCCTCTCCCAGATGATACCTTGTATCTGGCCTCCTGCTCCCTACACCTATCTTCATTACATTACATTTGGTTGGGTTAAACTCTAACAACCATTTGTTCGACCATTCCTTCAGCTTGTCTAGGTCTTCTTGAAGCCTCAAACAGCCCTCTTCTGTTTTAATCCTTCTCATAATATTAACATCGTCCGCAAACATTGAGAGAAATGAATCGATACCCTCCGGGAGATCATTTACATACAGGCATACCTCAGTTTAAGAGTTTAATTGGTTCCTGGAGACGCCTCGTATTCCGAAAACTCGCATTCCAAAGCTAATTTCCCCATAAGAAATAAAGGGAAATGAATTAATCCGTTCCTGACTACCCCAAAAACCCCACATCAAACTAAATTTTTATACCTAATTCATCTAAATAAACCTACAAAACTATGTTCAAGTTATTACTTACCTTGCTGTTGAATGCTGTAGGCGTATGGAAGATGGTGAGGAGGGGGGAGGAAGAGAGGAGTTACTGTTTGGAAGGGGAGTCCCCTTCCATTATCACATCAGGCAGTGAGGACTTCACTGGTATGCACACTCTGGCACATTTTGCCTGCATACCACTAGGACTTGCTTGTTTTACTAAGAATTTGTCTAATGACACTTGTTTTTCCCTACATTTTAACACTTGTCTGTAGTAAGACATCACATTATCATTTAAAAGGTCAATGCAACGGCCTGCTACAGCTTTATCTGGGTGAGTTTTTTCAACAAAACTTTGCAGTTCTTCCCATACGTCACACATTTTCTTAATCAAGAAGGGACATCCTCTACTGCCTCTACTCACAGCTATTTTCTTAGGTTGAACCTTACCAATGGCTTTCTTGAGACCTATGGCAAGATATATAATGACAACTTTTATGCTCAAATGGCCAAAAAAACGATAAAAAACTGTAAATCCTTGTGAAGAATTCAGGTGGGATAGTCACTGGACACGAGACACTGGTAAACTGAGGCGCGATCGCCATGCCACCACGCGCCAGTCGGCCTGTACACGTATCAACAAACTCGCGTCCCGAGGTAACCCTCGCCTTCCGAGACATATTTTTGGAGTAAATCCTGCTCGTCTTCCGAAAAACTCGCATACAGGGACACTCGCATTCCGAGGTACCACTGTATATCAGAAACAAGATAGGACCGAGTAAAGAGCCCTGTGGGACTCCACTGGTGACTTTATGCCAATCGGAGGTCTCACCCCTCACCGTAACTCGACACACACACACACACACTGTGTGTGTGTGTGTATATATATATATATATATGTCGTACCTAGTAGCCAGAACTCACTTTTTGGCCTACTATTCAAGGCCCGATTTGCCTAATAAGCCAAGTTTTCCTGAATTAATATATTTTTTCTAATTTTTTTCTTATGAAATGATAAAGCTACCCATTTCATTATGTATGAGGTCAATTTTTTTTTATTGTAGTTAAAATTAATGTAGATATATGACCGAACCTAACCAACCCTACCTAACCTAACCTAACCTATCTTCATAGGTTAGGTTGGGTTAGGTTGCCGAAAAAGGTAGGTTAGGTTAGGTTAGGTAGGTTAGGTAGTCGAAAAAACATTAATTCATGAAAACTTAGCTTATTAGGCAAATCGGGCCTTGCATAGTAGGCTGAGAAGTGCGTTCTGGCTATTAGGTACGACATATATATATATATATATATATATATATATATATATATATATATATATATATATATATATATATATATATATATATATAAATGGAAATGTTCGTTTGTTCAAAATCGCTAATCTCCGAAAGTTCTTCACCGATTGCTTTGAAATTTTCACGCAATGTTCCATTCGCATCCGGCCAGGTTTATATATACTTGCTATATAGATGTCACGTCTGTGACGGTAAAAAATCATTCTTTTTCTGAAGAACTGTGTTTTTCATGTGAGGGAAATCTTTGAAACCTCTTTACTGATTGCTTTGAAATTTTGACACAACGTTACATTCGAATAGGCGCATCTTTTTATATATCTACTATATATATGCCTCACCTGTGACAGGAAAAAAAAATGCTTTTTTGAAAAAGAGTGCCATCTGTTGAACGTAAAAGCAACACATGCTGTAATCTCCGAAAGTTCTTCACCGATTGCTTTGAAATTTTGACTTAACATTACATTCGAATAGGCGCAGCTTTTTATATACCTACTCTATAGATACCACCTCTGAGCCAGCTAAAAACATGCGTTTTTGAAAAACAGTGCCATCTGTTGCACATAATAGCAACATGCACGCTATACTAAATATGTCACGAATTCCATTTCAATGTTTCCGATTGCATTGATAAATTTTATTTGCATAGATTTTGATTTATTTGATTTTTATTGAATTATTTTGTGTGACATTATGTTGGAATTAAGCTGTGCTGTTTACCATACCGTACATTTCGTAAGTATAAGTATAGATGCCACACCTGTGACAGGTAAAACTATGCTTTTCTTGAAAAACAGCGCCATCTGTTGCATGTAAGAGCAACACCCATGCTATACTAAATGTTACAATTCCATTTCAATGTTGCTGATTGCATTGATAAATGGAATTTTCATAGATTTTGATTTATTTTCATATTGATTGAATTATTTTGTGTGAATTGCATTGGAATTGAGCTTGCTTGTATATAAATAAAAATGTATATGTTTGTTCAAAATCGCTAATCTCCGAAAGTTCTGCACCGATTGCTTTCAAATTTTCACACAATGTTCCATTTGCATCCAAGCAGGTTTTTATATACATATTGTATTGATGTCACGTCTGTGATGGAAAAAACATTTTTTTTTTTTAACTTTTTTCTTTTTGTACTGAATTTTTTTTTCCATTTGTAAAGAGGTTTTTTGAAAAACCTCTTTACCGATTGCTTTGAAATTTTGACTTAACGTTGCATTTGAATAGGCGCGTGTTTTCATATACCTACTATATACATGCCTCACCTAGGACAGGAAAAACATGCTTTTTTGAAAAACAGCACCATCTGTTGGACACAAGAGCAACACATGCTGTAATCTTCCAAAGTTTTTCACCGAATGCTTTGAAATTCTGACACAACGTTCCATTCGAATATGCGTCTGTTTTTATATACCTACTATATAGATGCCACACCTGTGACAGGTAAAAACATGTTTTTTTTCAAAAACAGCGCCATCTGTTGCACATGTTAGCAACACACACGATATACTAAATATATTATGAATTCCATTTCAATGTGTCTGATTGCATTGATAAATTGAATTCTCATAGATTTAAATTTATTTTAATTTTGATGTAATTATTTTGTGTGGCATTGCGATGGAACTGAGCTTTGTTGTTTACCATACGGTTCATTTCATGAGTGTAGGTATTTTCTTTATTTTTTTATTGCTTTTCATTTCGTTTTTTTAATTGTTTTTCTTATATTTCAGTGATGGAAACATCAGATCATTTGATGTTCCCAATTTTCTGATTGGAACATCAGATCATTTGGGAATGCATCGGACAAGTGAATTGGGAATGGTGGGCAGAATAAGGGGACGGGAGTACAGGTTAGTACTGAGGACTGCAGGACAGGGGAGGGGGAAAATGGTTTGGAGAACGAGGGGGACGGGGGAGTTGAGGATGGTGGGGACGAGGAGACTGCAGAATGGAGAATGGTGGAAAAGGACAAGGGGACAGGAGAGTGAGTGATGGTGCGGAGGACGAGGGTACACGGGAGGGGGGAATGATAGGAAGGACAAGGGGACGGGGGAGTGGGAGATGGTAAAGAGGATATGGGGACGGTGGAGTATGGAGTAGTTAGGAGGACGAGGGGACGGTGGAGTGGGGGATGGTGAGGAGGACATTGGGATGGGGGAGGGAAGAAATGGCGGGGAGGACTGGGAGACAGGGGAAAGGTTGCTGTTGTTCAGCAGTGCACATGCATTGCTGATTGCTGAGCCACAGCAATGTGTGGCATATATATATATATATATATATATATATATATATATATATATATATATATATATATATATATATATATATATATATATATATATATATATACAGTGGTACCTCGGAATGCGATTGTCCCTGTATGCGAGGTTTTCGGAAGGCGAGGTGTATTTACTCCAAAAATTTGTCTCAGAAGGCGAGGGTTACTTCGGGAGGCGAGTTTGGACGCGAGTTTGTTGATACGCGTACAGCCGACCTAGCGCGTTCGTCGCCCCTCCGCCCCTCAGTTTATTATTGTCTCGCGCTCAGTGACTACCCCCACATCAATTCTTCTCGCGGATTTTCAGTGTTTTGTTGGATTTTTGGTGATTTGTCTATACAATTTGTTATTATATATCTCACCATGGGTCCCAAGAAAGCCAGTGGTAAGGATAAAGGCCAGAAAGCTCATGTGAGGATGACAATAGAGGAGAAACAAGAGATCATTCGGAAGCATGAGAACGGTACACGTGTTGTTGAACTTTGTAGGCAGTACAACAAAGCCACATCAACAATATGCACTATACTTAAGAAGAAAAATAAGATTATGGGTGCTAAAGTGGCAAAAGGAGTAAGAACATTAACGGCACAAAGACCACAAATACTTGAAGTGGAAAAGTTGTTATTAATTTGGATACACGACAAGGAGTTGAGGGGTGATAGTGTTTTGGAGGCCATTATTTGTGAGAAAGCCAGGGTGTTGCACGAAGACCTTCTAAAGAATACCCCTGCAACGAGTGATGCAGATAAGAAAGAGTTTAAGGCAAGCAGGGGCTGGTTTGAAAAATTTAGAAAGAGAAGTGGTATCCATAGTGTTACAAGGCATGGGGTTATGTGATGTGATTATGGAAGGGGACTCCCCTTCCAAACAGTAACTCCTCTCCTCCTCCCCCCTCCTCACCATCTTCCATACGCCTACAGCACTCGACAGCAAGGTAAGTAATAACTGGAACACAGTTTTGTAGGTTTATTTAGATGAATTAGGTAAATTAGGTATAAAAATTTAGTTTGATGTGGGGTTTTTGGGGTAGTCAGGAACGGATTAATTCATTTCCCTTTATTTCTTATGGGGAAATTAACTTCGGAATGCGAGTTTTCGGAAGGCGAGGCGTCTCCAGGAACGGATTAAACTCTTATTCTGAGGTATGCCTGTATATATATATATAAGCCTATACTTGCATAAACCACAAGTGAAGATAAACAATCTTTGGACAACACCCACCAGTGGGACTCGAACCCAGAAAGCACAACTACCTTCCAGTAGCTGGCATAACTAGTATGCTTTAACCCACTACGCCATCAGACCTTACAAAAGAAGTAGATAGTTCGAGATATATATCTCAAACATCTCTACCTCCCGAAGGCACCAGATGAGTGAGGGGTCAGTCTGCATTTTTCGTCAAGCCACTGTCAATGTGAGAGAACTCGTGTCCAGCTTATAAGCCTATACTTGCATAAACCACAAGTGAAGATAAACAATCTTTGGACAACACCCACCAGTGGGACTCGAACCCAGAAAGCACAACTACCTTCCAGTAGCTGGCATAACTAGTATGCTTTAACCCACTACGCCATCAGACCTTACAAAAGAAGTAGATAGTTCGAGATATATATCTCAAACATCTCTACCTCCCGAAGGCACCAGATGAGTGAGGGGTCAGTCTGCATTTTTCGTCAAGCCACTGTCAATGTGAGAGAACTCGTGTCCAGCTTATAAGCCTATACTTGCATAAACCACAAGTGAAGATAAACAATCTTTGGACAACACCCACCAGTGGGACTCGAACCCAGAAAGCACAACTACCTTCCAGTAGCTGGCATAACTAGTATGCTTTAACCCACTACGCCATCAGACCTTACAAAAGAAGTAGATAGTTCGAGATATATATCTCAAACATCTCTACCTCCCGAAGGCACCAGATGAGTGAGGGGTCAGTCTGCATTTTTCGTCAAGCCACTGTCAATGTGAGAGAACTCGTGTCCAGCTTATAAGCCTATACTTGCATAAACCACAAGTGAAGATAAACAATCTTTGGACAACACCCACCAGTGGGACTCGAACCCAGAAAGCACAACTACCTTCCAGTAGCTGGCATAACTAGTATGCTTTAACCCACTACGCCATCAGACCTTACAAAAGAAGTAGATAGTTCGAGATATATATCTCAAACATCTCTACCTCCCGAAGGCACCAGATGAGTGAGGGGTCAGTCTGCATTTTTCGTCAAGCCACTGTCAATGTGAGAGAACTCGTGTCCAGCTTATAAGCCTATACTTGCATAAACCACAAGTGAAGATAAACAATCTTTGGACAACACCCACCAGTGGGACTCGAACCCAGAAAGCACAACTACCTTCCAGTAGCTGGCATAACTAGTATGCTTTAACCCACTACGCCATCAGACCTTACAAAAGAAGTAGATAGTTCGAGATATATATCTCAAACATCTCTACCTCCCGAAGGCACCAGATGAGTGAGGGGTCAGTCTGCATTTTTCGTCAAGCCACTGTCAATGTGAGAGAACTCGTGTCCAGCTTATAAGCCTATACTTGCATAAACCACAAGTGAAGATATCTCGAACTATCTACTTTTGTAAGGTCTGATGGCGTAGTGGGTTAAAGCATACTAGTTATGCCAGCTACTGGAAGGTAGTTGTGCTTTCTGGGTTCGAGTCCCACTGGTGGGTGTTGTCCAAAGATTGTTTATCTTCACTTGTGGTTTATGCAAGTATAGGCTTATAAGCTGGACACGAGTTCTCTCACATTGACAGTGGCTTGACGAAAAATGCAGACTGACCCCTCACTCATCTGGTGCCTTCGGGAGGTAGAGATGTTTGAGATATATATCTCGAACTATCTACTTCTTTTGTAAGGTCTGATGGCGTAGTGGGTTAAAGCATACTAGTTATGCCAGCTACTGGAAGGTAGTTGTGCTTTCTGGGTTCGAGTCCCACTGGTGGGTGTTGTCCAAAGATTATATATATATATATATATATATATATATATATATATATATATATATATATATATATATATATATATATATATATATATAATGTACCAGACATACCAGAAAACATTCTAAGGAAACTACTCCAAGCTTGTACTAAAGAGGCACCCTTCTTGAGCCCGGATGGGCACATGTATAAGCAAGTAGATGGGGTCGCCATGGGTTCTCCCCTAGGTGTCCTGTTTGCGAACTTCTACATGGGTACCATCGAACAAAAGGTCTTAGTTGACATGAACTTGAAACCGGCCATATACTGCAGGTATGTTGACAACATTTTTACACAGGTACCTGATGTCAGACATCTGCAGGACCTGAAGGAGGCATTTGAGCAGAATTCTGTGTTGCGTTTCACTTACGAGATGGAGAAGGATGGGAAGCTGCCCTTTGTAGATGTAACAGTCATGGAAAGGAGTGGAGGTTTCCACACTGCAGTCTACACTAAGGAAACAAACATAAGAATGTGCCTCAATACCAACAGTGACTGCTCAGACAGGTACAAGAGGAGTGTCGTTAACGCTTATGTCGACCGTGCTCTCAGCCACAGCTCAGGATGGAAGCAAGTCGATGAAGAACTTTGTAGGGTAAGGCAGGTCCTAGTCAACAACGGCTTCTCCAATGGTTTCGTTGAAGACATCATAAGAAGGAAGATGAAACGCCATGCAACCTCTGAAGAGAAAACACAACACCTGTACCCCCTATTAGACTATTTTACAGGAACTTCTTTTCCACAGCTCATAAAACGGAGGAAAGGGTCCTGAAAGATATTGTTAATAGAAACGTTATCCCTACAGACAAAAATCAGAAGATACAATTGATGATCTACTATAAATCCAAGAAAATGGCCAACCTACTCATGAGAAACACTCCAGACACAAAGCAGAACGCTTTAAAAGAGACCAATGTTGTCTATGCCTTCAAATGCCCACTTGGGGACTGTAAGCCTCAAAGAATTCAGTATATAGGCAAGACAACAACATCTCTTTCCAGGCGATTAACGATGCATAAGCAACAGGGCTCCATTAAGGAACATATAATCTCTTCCCACAACCAGACCATCACCAGAGAAGTCTTAACAAAAAACACGGAAATCATCGATAGATACAGCGATAGCAGGCGGCTTTATATCTGCGAGGCACTACACATTAAGAAGTCGACACCAGCAATCAACAGCCAATTAATGCACAACTATATTCTACCCACTTCAAGACTCCACACCAATATAGAAGCATCAAGAAATATGGGCCAATAGGCCCTTTGCAGTTACTTCCATTCTTCCCTTTAACTTACAAAATATTATACCCATTGTTTGGTGTTCTGTCTTGTGTTGAAAGTTTGTTTTCACCTCATCCAAAACTATTGAAACATATCACCTCACCCAAATGCAGGTATAAAATCGAAGCTGTTTAAACTCTGTTTAGGTATAGTTGTGTGTGTGTGTAAACTAAAGTCTTTAAAAATGTAATAAGTTATTACGAAACGCGTTCAAGTGTCGCATCAGACTAGAAATAAAAATGAATTTTGGAGAATTGATTTTTCAGTTACCATCAACAGTGAAAAGAAATATAAGAAATATTGAGAAAATTCGTGTTAGAATTATTAATCTTACTTTTTCGGTCATATTTAATAATTATATATATATATATATATATATATATATATATATATATATATATATATATATATATATATATCCACTCAATTTAACAGCCTATATGGGGCTGAGCCCTAGTCGTTATTTCCGGAGCTCCGTTATTTCCGAAGTTAAGTCGGGTCGGGTAATTTTTCAAGTAACATTCAGGTAGGATATATTTTATACTGTATAACTAAAATTAAATAAAGTTCATTGTGTAATTGCATTCCAATTTAGTGCCACACCGACGATTAAGCCAGTTGTTGGCTGCTGCATGGATGATGTGTGAACACGGTCTGATCAAGCCCAGATGGGTGGGAAAAAATTGATTCATTCCTTTGTATTGCAAAATATTTCATGTATCAATCAGCAAGTTAATATTTTCTCAATAATATTTTAGAGATGTTTTGATTTACCCTGAACAGTGCAGGTAATGTATTTTTAATGTTACAACACAGGCTGTGGCGGCCATGCCATAACAATGGCGATCGAGCCTTGTCACTGAGAGCTAGCCAAGACGAAATATTTTGAGCTCACCTATTCTCTGCTGACGATAGAGTATACATTTGCAGAGACTAATATGTAGCTTTAGTTGAAAAAAAACAATTAATATCTTGTAATACTATAATAAAATTGGTAAATTGACTTACTTTTAATGAAGCTGAAGATTACGAAGCTGTGAAGATTACGTCATCCTCTGCAGCGCTTGTTTTATATTGTTTATATTGTATACAGGGTACATACTGTATGTACACTTATTTTCAGGCATATTTTAATAGAGTATCCTTCTGTTTCTTGATGTCACTTACTGTACTTTTCCCGATGTTAAACTCTGCTGCTGCTCGTGCATGAGAATATCCTTTATCAAGTTTCTTAATTAACTCCAGCTTCTGTGCAACCGTCAGGCGCTTCCTTTGGGTAACTTTTGGCATTTTTGTAAATTAAAAATAAGATCACAATTACAGTACAGTAATATCCTTCACAATTGAAGCTAGCCGCGCGAGTTCAGAGTAAACAATGGAAACACATGGCCCGGCGGAGTACATTCTAGGTCCGTGGGAAAAAAAATACCTAGTGCCAATACTATAAAAGGTATTTAATAAGAAAACAATGACTTTTGCTTAATAAAAACTGTTTCAAAATATTTTATTAATAATAATTTACAATTTTCTTCATTAAAGTGAATCATTTTAAAAGAAAATTAAGATGTAATATATGACTGGACGATCCAGGTCGGTGGCCTGGTCGCCATGTGAGGGGACGCTGATGCCACAACAAACCCAATACCGACAGACCGTCGGTAATATCGACCGCAGACCGGTATAGCAGGCTCCAGATACCGGTCTCCCAAACCGGTCGTTAATACCGGCAGATCGGTATAAAAGAGGCCGTTAAATTGAGTGGATACTTATATATATATATATATATATATATATATATATATATATATATATATATATATATATATATGTTGTACCTAGTAGCCAGAATGTCGTACTCGACCTACTATGCAAGGCCCGATTTGCCTAATAAGCCAAGTTTTCCTGAATTAATATATTTTCTCTAATTTTTTTGTTATGAAATGATAAAGCTACCCATTTCATTATGTATGAGGTCAATTATTTTTTATTGGAGTTAAAATTAACGTAGATATATGACCGAACCTAACCAACCCTACCTAACCTAACCTAACCTATCTTTATAGGTTAGGTTAGGTTAGGTACCCCAAAAAGTAAGGTTAGGTTAGGTAGTCGAAAAAACATTAATTCATGAAAACTTGGCTTATTAGGCAAATCGGGCCTTGCATAGTAGGCTGAGAAGTGCGTTCTGGCTACTAGGTACGACATATATATATATATATATATATATATATATATATATATATATATATATATATATATATATATATACATATACATATATATATATATATATATATATATATACACACACACACACACACAGGTGATAAGAAAAGAAAGGACACAGATACAGGGAGGAGTGGCACTCCTAATAAAGCGGAAATAGAAGTTTGATGAGCTGGAAAATCCGGGTACCAATAAAAGCACGAACTCCATACGTGGAACTCTGACAGGGGATGGGAAGAAGATTGTAATCTTGTTACTCTACAATCCCCCACCAAACAGTAGAAGGCCCAGGCAGGAGTATGAGGACAGCAACAAGGCATGTATAGATGAACTGCAGAGGGCAGCAACTACAGCACATAGAATGAGAGCGAAGCTGCTGGTCATGGGGGACCTAAATCATGGAGAGATAGATTGGGAAACGAAGAATCCCCATGGTGGGGAGGAGACCTGGGGAGCGAAGCTAGTAGACGTTATTGACAGGAATTTCCTAACACAGCATGTGAAGGAAGACACTAGGGAAAGAGGAGGGGATACGCCCAGCCTATTAGACCTCGTTTTCACGCAGAATGTAGAAGACATTTAGCATTTAGAACATGAAATACCACTAGGAGCCAGTGACCATTGTGTCCTAGTCTTTGACTACATGATGGAGCTTAAAATTGTGACCAAAGGACAAGAGGTCCGAGTAAGGAGACTTGATTACAGAAGAGGGGACTACAGAAGGATAAGGAACTACCTGGGAGAAGTGCAGTGGGAGGGAGAAATTAGAGGAAAAACAGTGCAAGATATGAGAATCAAGTCATATGGAAATGCAAGGAGGCTGAAGAGAGATTTATTCCAACAGTAAAGGAAAAAATGCAGGAGGGAATATAATAACCCATGGTTTAATAGACAGTGTCAGGAAGCAAAAGTGAGAAGCAGGAGGGAGTGGAGGAAGTACAGAAGACAAAGGACAGAGGACAACAGGATTAGATGTAACAGAGCTAGGAACGATTACGTTAACATAAGACGAGTGTCAGAAAGAAATTGAGAATGATTTTGCAATCAAAGCGAAAAAGCAACCTAAGTTACTACATAGCCATATAAAAAGGAAGATGTCGGTAAATGACCAAGTGACAAGACTGAGGAAAACAGAAGGGCCACATACAGAAAGCAACAAGGAAATCTGTGAGGTACTGAATGCAAGTTTCCATGGAGTGTTCACAACCGAGCCCGAGTGGCTTCCATTGTTAGAAGAGATTACCCTAGATGGAAGACTATCAGATATAGAGGTGACAGCAGAGGAGGTAATGAAACAGTTGACAACACTGGATGCAACTAAAGTGGTTGGACCAGACAAAGTATCACCGTGGATACTAAAAAAGGCAGCGCAGGCTCTCAGCGTGCCTCTGGGAATGATCTTTAATGAGTCACTTATGTCGGGAGAATTGCCCAGTTGCTGGAAGGAGGCAAATGTCGTACCGATTTTCAAGAAAGGTGATAGGGAGGAGGCACTTAACTACAGACCCGTATCACTGACAAGCATCCCCTGCAAAATACTTGAAAGAATAATTAGGCTAAGACTTGTTGAGCACCTGGTGAGCATTGGGTTTGTAGACAAGCACCAACATGGGTTCCGGACAGGGAAATCCTGCCTAACAAACCTTTTAGAATTCTATGACAAAGTAACAAGGATAAGGCAGGACAGAGAAGGCTGGGCAGACTGCATATTTCTTGACTGCCAAAAGGCCTTTGATACAGTACTGCACATGAGACTGCTTTACAAACTTGAGAGGCAGACAGGAGTAAGCAGAAAGGCCCTAGCATGGGTGAGGAACTACCTAACAGGAAGGAGCCAGAGGGTAATGGTAAGGGGCGAGAAGTCGGACTGGCAAACAGTAACGAGTGGAGTACCTCAAGGATTGGTGCTGGGCCCAATCCTCTTTCTAATTTACATAAATGATATGTTTACAGGAGTGGAATCATACATGTCAATGTTTGCGGATGATGCAAAATTAATGAGAAGAGTTGTGACAGATGAGGATTGTAGGATCCTCCACGAGGACTTAAACAGGTTGCAGAGATGGTCAGGGAAATAGCTACTGGAGTTCAACACCAGTAAATGTAAAGTTATGGAAATGGGATCAGGTGATAGACGACCAAAAGGACAGTACACAATGAAGGGGAACTGCCTACCTGTAACGATTTGTAAAAGAGACCTGGGAGTGGATGTGACACCTAATCTAACTCCTGAGGTACATATAAATAGGATAACGATAGCAGCGTACTCTACACTGGCGAAAATTAGAACTTCATTCAGAAACCTAAGTGAGGGCGCTTTACACTGCCTATGTGAGACCAGTCTTAGAGTATGCCACGCCATCATGGAACCCCCACCTGAAGAAACACATAAGGAAACTAGAGAAGGTTCAGAGGTTTGCGACGAGGCTTGTCCCAGAGTTACGAGGGATGGGATATGAAGAACGTCTGAGGGAACTGAACCTTACAACACTAGAGAAAAGAAGGGAGAGAGGAGATATGATAGGAACATATAAAATACTCAGGGGAATTGACAAAGTGGAAATAGATGAAATGTTCACACGTAATAATAACAGAACGAGGGGACATGGGTGGAAACTGGAAACTCAGATGAGTCACAGAGATGTTAGGAAATTTTCTTTTAGTGTGAGAGTAGTGGAAAAATGGAATGCACTTGGGGAACAGGTTGTGGAAGCAAGCTCTATTCATAATTTTAAAATTAGGTATGAATGGGAAATGGGACAGGAGTCATTGCTGTAAACAACCGATGGCTGGAAAGGCGGGATCCAAGAGCCAATGCTCGATCCTGCAAGTACAAATAGGTGAGTACAGTGGGGCCTCGATTTACGATGGATATGATTTACGATACAGAGACGTATCGTAAGTCGAAATATCGTAAGTCAAAGTGATTTTTCCCATAAGAAATTAAGGGAATTGAATTAATCTGTTCCCCACTCTCCAAAATATTAACTTACAAATACATTTTATACTGAATACAATTTTTTCTCTAACTACAATACAGTACATATGTTTACCTTATCTTTATGGAGGGCTCTTGATGGCATATGGAAGATGGTGATGATGGGGGAGGAGGAGAGGTGTTACTGTTTGGAAGGGGAGTTTCCTTCCAATATAACATCTGGCAGTGATGAATTTTCTGGGATACACTCTCTGGCATGTTTTGCCTGCATAC
This sequence comes from Procambarus clarkii, assembly GCF_040958095.1. Taxonomy (NCBI): domain Eukaryota; kingdom Metazoa; phylum Arthropoda; class Malacostraca; order Decapoda; family Cambaridae; genus Procambarus; species Procambarus clarkii. The sequence continues at coordinate 16,318,041 of NC_091199.1, read as the reverse complement.
CACTATGACCTGCTTGTGGCTCGCTGCTTGTTTGTCTTACTAAGAATCTGTCTAAAGACACTTTTTTTCCCCTGCATTTTAACACTTGTCTGTAGTAAGATGTCACATTGTCATTTAAAGGTCAATGCAATGGCCTGCTACAGCTTTATCTGGGTGAGCTTTTTTTCAACAAAACTCTGCAGTTCTTCCCATACTTCACACATTTTCTTAATGAGGAAAGGACATCCTCTACTGGCCCACATGACCAGGAACCACGCGCTTGGCCGACCCAAACGTGTACCAACAAATATCGTTAGTCGACGACACTATTGTAAATCGAGTCGCATTTTTCGATCAAATTTACATCGTAACTCGAAATTATTGTAAGTCAGGGCAATCGTAAGTCGAGGTGCCACTGTACATACATATATATATATATATATATATATATATATATATATATATATATATATATATATATATATATATATATATATATATATATATATACAGTGGTACCTCGGAATGCGATTGTCCCTGTATGCGAGGTTTTCGGAAGGCGAGGTGTATTTACTCCAAAAATTTGTCTCGGAAGGCGATGGTTACTTCGGGAGGCGAGTTTGGACGCGAGTTTGTTGATACGCGTACAGCCGACCTAGGGCGTGGTGGTTCGGCGATCGTCGCCCCTCTGCCCCTCAGTTTACCATTGTCTCGCGCTCAGTGACTACCCCCACATCAATTCTTCTCGCGGATTTTCAGTGTTTTGTTGGATTTTTGGTGATTTGTCTATACAATTTGTTATTATATATCTCACCATGAGTCCCAAGAAAGCCAGTGGTAAGGATAAAGGCCAGAAAGCTCATGTGAGGATGACAATAGAGGAGAAACAAGAGATCATTCGGAAGCATGAGAACGGTACACGTGTTGTTGAACTTTGTAGGCAGTACAACAAAGCCACATCAACAATATGCACTATACTTAAGAAGAAAAATAAGATTATGAGTGCTAATGTGGCAAAAGGAGTAAGAACATTAACGGCACAAAGACCACAAATACTTGAAGAAGTGGAAAAGTTGTTATTAATTTGGATACACGACAAGGAGTTGAGGGGTGATAGTGTTTCGGAGGCCATGATTTGTGAGAAAGCCAGGGTGTTGCACGAAGACCTTCTAAAGAAGACCCCTGCAACGAGTGATGCAGATAAGAAAGAGTTTAAGGCAAGCAGGGGCTGGTTTGAAAAATTTAGAAAGAGAAGTGGTATCCATAGTGTTACAAGGCATGGGGAGGCAGCCAGCTCAGACAAACCAGCCGCTGGACGATTTATTGACGAATTTAAAGAGTTTGCACAGGCTGAGGGATACCTACCGCAACAAGTGTTTAATTGTGACGAAACAGGGCTGTTTTGGAAAAGAATGCCTAAGAGGACATACATTACCAAGGAGGAAAAATCCTTGCCTGGACACAAGCCTATGAAAGATAGGTTTACGCTTGTGCTGTGTTCAAATGCGAGTGGCGATTTGAAAATTAAACCCTTGCTAGTGTATCATTCTGAAAATCCAAGGGTTTTCACACAGTATAATGTGCAGAAAACCCGTTTGTGTGTGATGTGGAAGTGTAATAAAAAAGCATGGGTCACTAGGCTTATTTTTTCGGAGTGGGTGAATGAAGTGGTGTGCCCTGCCATAGAAAAATATCTGCAGGAGAAACAATTGCCACTCAAAGCCGTGCTTCTCCTTGACAATGCTCCTGCTCATCCTCCAGGCTTGGAAGATGATTTGATGCCTCAATACAATAAATTCCTCACAGTTAAATTCCTTCCTCCTAACACCACTCTAATTCAGCCTATGGACCAGAAAATCATAGCGAATTTTAAGAAACTGTATGAAAGGGCACTTTTCCGGAAATGTTTTGAAGTGACTGAAGCCACAAACCTCACCCTCAAAGAGTTCTGGAGAGAGCATTTTAACATTTGTAGTGCTTTAAAACTCGTTGACAAAGCCTGGCAAGAAGTGACTCAAAGAACCCTGATCTCTGGCTGGAGAAAATTGTGGCCTGAAGGTGTGAGAGAACTAGACTTTGAGGGGTTTGAGCCTATAAATGATGCGCCTATTGTTGAGGAAATTGTTAGTCTAGGCCAGCAAATGGGCTTGGAATTGGATGGTGATGATGTGGAGGAGTTGGTGGAAGAACACAACGAAGAACTGACCACCGAAGAACTCCTAGCCCTTCAACAGGAACAGCAAGCCAACACAGCAGCGAATGATTCTGCAGTGGAGGAGGAGGTGGCAGCAGCACCACCAACAGCACCAGCGAATGTCCCTTCTGCAGTAATTAAGAAGGTGTGTCAGATGTGGGAAGAGATTCAAACAACTATTGAACAGACTCACCCAGAGAAAGCTGTAGTAGGCCGTTGTCTTAATCTTTTCAATGACAATGTGATGCCTTACTACAGAGAGAGCTTGCGAAGAAGGGAAAAGCAAGCTTCCATGGACAGATTTGTGGTGAGGAAATCGAGCAGTGAGCCTCAACCAGGACCTAGTGGCACTCAGGTTAAACGTCCCAGGGAGAGCACACCAGAAAGGTCCTCACTGCCTGATGTGATTATGGAAGGGGACTCCCCTTCCAAACAGTAACTCCTCTCCTCCTCCCCCCTCCTCACCATCTTCCATACGCCTACAGCACTCGACAGCAAGGTAAGTAATAACTGGAACATAGTTTTGTAGGTTTATTTAGATGAATTAGGTAAATTAGGTATAAAAATTTAGTTTGATGTGGGGTTTTTGGGGTAGTCAGGAACGGATTAATTCATTTCCCGTTATTTCTTATGGGGAATGCGAGTGACTCGCAACTTCGGAATGCGAGTTTTCGGAAGGCGAGGCGTCTCCAGGAACGGATTAAACTCGCATTCTGAGGTATGCCTGTATATATATATATATATATATATATATATATATATATATATATATATATATATATATATATATATATATATATATAATATAGTAGCCAGAACGTCGTACTTGGCCTACTATGCAAGGTCTGATTTGCCTAAGAAGCCAAGTTTTCCTGAATTTATATATTTTTCTCATTTTTTCTTATGAAATGATAAGTCTGTCCATTTCATTATTTATAAGTTAATTTGTTGAAATTTGAGTTAAAACTAACGTAGATATAGGACCGAACCTAACCAACCTTACCTAACCTAGCCTAACCTAACCTAACCTAACCTAAACTAACACAACTAAGTCAATAATTTATGTTCCTAATATAATATAATAATAATAATAATAATAATAATTAAAATAAACTAATTGGAAACAATTTATTGAAAATAAAGAAAATCACTCGGCCTATTAGGCAAATTGGGCCTTGCATAGTAGGCCAAGAAGTGTGTTCTTGCTACTAGGTATGACATATATATATATATATATATATATATATATATATATATATATATATATATATATATATATATATATATATACATATTAGTATATTTTGGTAGCAGTCTTTCTTGTAAACATATGTTGTTAAATATAACCGAAAAAGTAAGATTAATAATTCTAACACGAATTTTCTCAATATTTCTTATGTTTCTTTTTACTGTCGATGGTAATTGAAAAATCAGTTCTCCAAATTTCATTTTTATTTCTAGTCTGACACGACCCTTGAACGCGTTTCGTAATAACTTAATACATTTTCAAAGACTTTAGTTTACACACACACAACTGTAACCTGAAAACACTAAACAGAGTTTTACTTATGTTAACACTTAAACAGCTTGTCTTATATACTAGCATTTGGGTGAGGTGATATGTTGCAACAGTTTTGGATGTGAACAAACTTTTGACCAACACAAGACAGAACATGGAACATTGGGTATTAATTGGATAAGTGAGAGGGAAGAATGGAAGTAACTGCAAAGGGCCTATTGGCCCTTTGCAGTTACTTCTTCAGTTATAGAAGCTGTTATAGAAGCTTCCTCTTGATGCTTCTATATTGGTACGGAGTCTTGAAGTGGGTAGAATATAGTTGTGCATTAATTGGCTGTTGATTGCTGGTGTTGACTTTTTGATGTGTAGTGCCTTGCAGATCTCAAGCCGTCTGCTAACGCTGTATCTATCGATGATTTCTCTGTTGTTTGTTAAGACTTCTCTGGTGATGGTCTGGTTGTGGGAAGAGATTATATGTTCCTTAATTGAGCCCTGTTGCTTATGCATTGTTAATCGCCTGGCAGGAGATGTTGTCTTGCCTATATAGTGAGTTCTTTGGGGCTTACAGTCCCCAAGTGGGCATTTAAAGGCATAGACGACGTTGGTTTCCTTCAAGGCAACCCTTTTGGTGTCTGGGGGAGTTTTTCATGCGTAGGTTGGCCGTTTTCTTGTTTTTGTAGTAAATTGTCAATTGTATTTTCTGGTTTTTTGTCTGTAGGGATAACGTTCTTATTAATAATATCTTTCAGGACACTTTCCTCCATTTTATGAGCTGTCAAAGAGAAGTTCCTGTAAAACAGTCTAATACAGGGTACAAGTGTTGTGTTAGTTGACTCTTCAGAGGAGTCGCTGCCGCTGCCACCATTGTAATAACCTGACCTGCTCTTCCCCTTTTCCCACTCAATACCCCAGCTTAACACTGCTTGCAGATCACTGTGACCTTCAATGAACTCCCCATTGTTATTAAGACTGAAATATTAAATTAGGGGGGAGCAACAAATGAAGGGTTTATTAATTTAAAAATAAGGAATAAAAACTTACTTTTACACTGCCACCGGGCAGAACTGGCCGACCCCTCACAGTGTTCAAGAGAGAACTGGATAAGCACCTCCAAAGGATACCTGATCAACCAGGCTGTGACTCATACGTCAGGCTGCGAGCAGCTGCGTCCAACAGCCTGGTTGATCAGTCCGGCAACCAGGAGGCCTGGTCGACGACCGGGCCGCGGGGACGCTAAGCCCCGGAAGCACCTCAAGGTAACCTCAAGGTAACCTTCCTGCTAGAATAACTTGAATGTGTCTAGATTACTAATCACCCAGGAAGGACAGAAATCAATAATCATGAACTCAAGGGCCATAGTGACTTCAGTAATAAAACTTGGGAATTAATTACAGCAAATGTTAATTTACTTATTGAAAATATAGGGTTACCAATACCGCACATGAATACCGCATATGAAAAGGAATAACAAAGCAATAATAACCAAAATGGGGGAGGGAGAAATTAACTAAACACCACTAGATCAAAAGTATTCACTTTCTTGAAACAGGCACATAATTTTATAACAAATGAACATGTATCCTACTCTAATAAAACCTCCAAAGGGCAATGGTCTGAAATACTGAATATACATGAATGCTCGAAGCACACTTTACTTTAATCCTGCAGTCAGCCAAGATGTTGAATGGCTTGCCCTCCAGGTCAGTAGACCTGTACCCTAATGAAGCCCCGAGACACACTGACTACAATTTCTCAAGCTTTTCCAGTGGAACAAGCTCCACTCACTTCTAAGTTTTCCTAAGGTCCAATAAGCCCCGCCTCTCAAGACTCGAGGCAATGGGTTCAAAGTCTTACTCTAGGCCAGCCAAATACCCTGACTAGCTCCGCCCACTAAAGCCCTGTTCTCAAAGTTGTTTTATTCCTGTAGAATTCTGAATCGTTCCCACTCTACATCCAGGGAAACCCGGCCAGGGAGTATATGACACCAGCTGAGGCCGAGTTTATTAGCTCTCCAATTAGTCACTGGCTGGTGGAGACCAGAGGAAGAGGGGAATGGTTGGAAAGGGGATTTGGACAGGGAATTGGAAAGAGGATATGGTGACTAAAAGATTAGGGAATAGAGGATTGGAAGAGGACTGGCCTGGGGGTGGTCTCCCTACTTAAGGAACCTGACCCCAAGTTTTATGGCAGGAAGGACGGCTGGACAACAGGGGAGGGGGAATGACGAACGAGGGAGAGGGAGAATGAACAAGGGAGGGGGAGGGAGAGCTATGGTCTGACAGATAACTACATTGCAGGCATACCACTAGGCCTGGTTGTGGCTCACTGTTTGCTTGTCTTACTAAGGATCTCTCTAAAGACACTTGTTTTCCCTACATTTTAACACTTGTCTATAGTGAGACACCACATTCATTCACTATGAATGATCTCTTTTTTCTCTATGGTCATCCTCGCATGGTTGAACCTTACCACTGACTTTCATGGCATGCTATATAATAATTACTTTTATGTTTAGAAACCAAAAAAGCTGAAAAACAATGAAATTCTTTATAAAGAATTCAAGTGCGATCGTCACTACACGGGAGGCACGGTCGCCCATGCCACCATGAAACACGCGCTTGGACAACCATACGTGTATCAACAAAGTCATAACTCGAGGCAAAGCTCATAAACTTATTCAAATTTTATGAAGAAATTGGGCTCGTAACCCGAAAAATTTGTAAAAAGAGGGCCATTTGTAAGCTGAGGTCCCACTGTAGATGAAAGAGAGATGTATATGTTTTTATCGCAAATATCCCTTTACAGCATTCTATTGTGAACAATTTGATACAAATTGAACAACGTAACATGAAAATTAGGGTCAGAAAGCTGAAGAGTTTGAACATTTTTGTGTTGTGGCGAGCTCTGGGCCTGCCTTGCAGTGTGTGGTGGGTCTAAAGTATAGGAAAGTGAGACTTATATATTCTTATATGTACATATTCCTTTAGAACAGTCTATTGTGTAAACTTGATAGTAAATTGAACGAGGTAGTACTAAAATTGAGGTCAGAAAGCTGAAAAGAGTATAAACACTTTAGTGTGGTGGTGAGCTCTCGGCCTAACTTGCAGTGCGCAGCGGGTCTAAAGTATAGGAAAGTGAGACATATATGCTCTTATATGTACATATTCCTTTAGAGCATTCTATTGCGAATAATGTTATACCAAATTGAACAACGTAGCATGAAAATTGAGGTCAGAAAATTAAGAAGAGTACAGTATAAACATTTGTGGGGTGGTGGTGAGTTAGCGCGCACCGCTTGGCCTATCTTGAGGTGAGCGGTGGGTCGCCTGTCGGGGCAGCAAAAGTGTTAAGGTTATTGCATTACACTTGTTTATTGTTTGGTTTAATTATAAATTTGTTTACATAGCTGTCATGTTAGCAGCATCACTTACTTGTGGCTTAAATTCAACACATGTCCTTTGTTAGGAAAAATATTGTCAATGTTTGTGGTTTGAAACCTGGGAAGCTTGTGAATACTGTGCATTTGTATGTTCTCTTGGTATATGACTTGAGTAAGCTTCATTGAGACAAATGAAGTCAGTGTAGTCTTGGTCAATAAAATTTCTAAAAATACAACCTAAATATTTGAATGTCATAAAGCGTTTTGATCCTACTTGCAAAGTTTTGCAAGACCTTGACCCACATGGTAAAGGCTTCTTCCCCTCCTATGGTTATGAAACGCCTTTTTCTAGAACATTTTTCTTCGTACAGTGGAGCCTCGATTAACGAATTTAATCCGTTCTGGCACCGAGCTCGCCATGTGAAACGCTCGTCTTTAGAAACGAATTTCCCCATTTAAAATAATGGAAATAAAATTAATCTGTTCCACCCCAAAAACATCAATGTGACATTTTATAATGTAAATATAATTTATGTACAGTGGTACCTCGGTTTAAGAGTTTAATCCGTTTCTGGAGGAAACGAGCTGTATTCCGAAAACTCGTAATCCGAAGCTAATTTCCCCATAAGAAATAATGGGAAATGAATTAATCCGTTCCTGACTACCCCAAAAACCTCACTTCAAACTAAATTTTATATCTAATTCATCTAAATAAACCTACAAAACTATGTTCAAGTTATTACTTACCCTTGCTGATGAATGCTGTAGGCGTATGGAAGATGGTGAGAACGGGGGAGGAGGAGAGGTGTTACTGTTTGGAAGGGGAGTCCCCTTCCATTATAACATCAGGTAGTGAGGACCTTTCTGGTGTGCACACTCTGGCACGTTTTGCCTGCATACCACTTGGTCCTGGTTGTGGCTCGCTGCTTGATTTTCTCACAACAAATCTGTCCATGGAAGCTTGTTTTTCCTTCTTCGCAAGCTGTCTCTGTAATACGGCTACACATTGTTGTTGAAAAGATTAAGGCAACAGCCTACTACAGCTTTCTCTGGGTGAGTCTTTTCAATAAAAGTTTACATATCTTCCCACATCTGACACACCTTCTTAATTTCTGCAGAAGGGACATTCGCTACTGCTTCATCCTCCTCCACTGGAGAAACATTCTTAGCTGGGTCTTCTTGCTGTTCCTTTTGAAGGGCTTGGAGTTCTTCGATGGTCAGTTCTCCGTTGTGTTCTTCCACCTGGGGAGCCGGTCGGCCGAGCGGATAGCACGCAGGACTGTGATCCCGGGTTCGATCCCGGGCGCCTGCGAGAAACAATGGGCAGAGTTTCTTTCACCCTATGCCCCTGTTACCTAGCAGTAAATAGGTACCTGGGTGTTAGTCAGCTGTCACGGGCTGCTTTCTGGGGGTGGAGGCCTGGTCGAGGACCGGGCCGCGGGGACACTAAAGCCCCGAAATCATCTCAAGATAACCTCAAGATAACCAACTCCTCCACATCATCACCATCCAGTTCCAAGCCCATTTGCCAGCCCAGAGTAACAATTTCCTCTACAATAGGAGCATCATTTGCAGGCTCAAACCCCTCAAAAGTCTAGTTCTGTCACACATTCAGGTCACCATTTTCTCCAGCCAGGAATCAGAGTTCTCCGAGTCACTTCTTGCCAGGCTTTGTCAACGAGTTTTAAAGAACTACAAATGTTAAAATGGTCTTTCCAGAACTCTTTGAGAGTGAGATTTGTGGCTTCAGTCACTCCAAAACATTTCCGGAAAAGTGCCCTTTCATACAGTTTCTTAAAATTCGCTATGATTTTCTGGTCCATAGGCTGAATTAGAGGAGTGGTGTCAGGAGGAAGGAACTTTATTGTGAGAAATTTCCTGTATCTGTGCATCAGTTCATCTTCCAATCCTGGAGAATGAGCAGGAGCATTGTTGAGGAGAAGCACGGCCTTGAGTGGCAAATGTTTCTCCTGCAGATATTTTTCTATGGCAGGGCACACCACTTCATTCACTCACTCCGAAAAAAAAATCCTAGTCACCCATGCCCTTTTATTAGCCTTCCACATCATACACATTTGGGTTTTCTGCACTTTATACTGTTTGAAAACCCTTAGATTTTCAGAATGATATACTAGCAAGGGTTTAATTTTCAAATCGCCACTCGCATTTGAACATAGCACAAGCGTAAACCTATCTTTCATAGGCTTGTGTCCGGGCAAGGATTTTTCCTCCTTGGTAATGTATGTCCTCTTAGGCAATCTTTTCCAGAACAGTCCTGTTTCATCACAATTAAACACTAGTTGCGGTAAGTATCCCTCAGCCTCTGCAAACTCTTTAAATTCTTCAATAAATCGTTCAGCGGCTGGTTTGTCTGAGCTGGCTGCCTCCCTATGCCTTGCAACACTATGGATACCACTTCTTTTTCTAAATTTTTCAAACCATCCCCAGCTTGCCTTAAACTCTTTCGTATCTGCATCACTCATTGCAGGGGTTTTCTTTACAAGGTCTTCGTGCAATACCCTGGCTTTCTCACAAATGATGGCCTCTGAAACACTATCACCCTTTAACTCTTTGTCGTGTATCCAAATTAATAACAATTCCACTTCTTCAAGTATTTGTGGTCTTTGTTTCGTGATTGTTCTTGCGCCTTTCACCACTTTAGCACTTATAATGTCCTTTTTCTTGCTAAGTATAATGAATATTGTTGACGTGGCTTTGTTGTACTGCCTACAAAGTTCAACAACACGTGTACCATTTTCATGCTTCCAAATGATCTCTTTATTTTTCCTCTATTATCATCCTCACATGAGCTTTCTTGCCTTGATCCTTACCACTGGCTTTTGGCTTTCTTGGGACCCATGGTGAGATATATAATAACAACTTTTATGGTCAAATGACCAAAAATCCAACAAAACACTGAAAATCCGGGTGAAGAATTGATGTGGGATAGTCACTGGGCGCCAGGCACTGGTAAACTGAGGGGTGAGGAGCGACGATCGTCGTACCACCACGCGCTAGGTCGGCCTGTACGCGTATCAACAAACTCATGTTCCGAGGTAACCCTCGCCTTCTGAAGCACATTTTCCGAGCAAATCCTGCTCGTATTCTGAAAAACTCGTATTCCGAGGTACCACTGTACTTAATTTAACGGTTTTGTTTTTCTGTTTTCAGTTGTACTTTACCTAATGAAGAGTCGTTACTGGATTGAGGGAGACAATGGGGAGGAGGAGAGGGGTTATGGTGTGGAAGGAGAATCCATCTCTGAGTCAGGCGATTTCCTTCTTCAAATCTACAGTAATTGTGTCTTTCTTCCTCTTGACAACACTATTTTTAGCAAGTAGCTTCTTTGGGGACATCGGGGGTTACAAATTGTAGTCACAAAACTATAAAATACCCAAAGAAAAGCACAAATAAATGCAGAGGGATGCTTATCCTGCACCATAAAACAGCTACACAATCGTCGGAGGCGTCCGAGAATTTGTGAGAACCAGCGGGAACGCTAGGAGGCACCATGTGATTTTCTCGTTAGTGGAGCGAAAGCTCATCAATCGAGACAAATTTCCTGCGAGTGGCTTGCGCATTACTCGAAATGCTCATAGATGAAGCCACTCGTCACTCGAGGCTCCACTGTACTTGTGCTCCATTGGCCTTTTCACAGATGGGTGTATGTCTGCCAATGGTGTAGGCTACCCCCATTGTCTTTCCTAACCAAATCTGCCGGCCTCCCGAGGTTTGAACCTTTATGGCTGAATTTTACGCAGTCTTGTATGCATTTCGTCAACTGCTTTCCCGACATTAACGTTCCTTTGATGTTTATTGTCGTTGTGGTTGACACCTGCAATGCGTTCTTGACATGGATTGGGTTAAATTAACACTGTGTATCCTGTGGTAGTCGAAATTCAGCATTGACTATTTTTTGTTTCTTGCAGATTTACGATAGTTGAGTTTTTGCTGGGTTCCCAGCCATATTGGTATTACAGTACCTTAAATTGGTATTACAGTACCTTAAATGAAAGTGGTGACACTGACACTGAAGAGGCTGTCCACACTTGCCCTATTTACAAAAAAGACATTCCTTATTTAGACTTCTACCCAGTCATTTATTCCTCTATGCAAGACCACTGGTCTGAGGTTACAGGTAACAAACCATGTTCTTTCAAAAGTAACATGTTTCCTTGGCCTAAGTATTGGCTATAGACACTTAACTCTTAAATTGCGCATCGCATCATATAATGCTTTGGAGTACTACGCAAGATTTAAACGGCCCGCGGATACACGGGGTTGACCACATTTTCATCAGGGCTCTTGTAAACAGATGCCATTTTTTTTAAAAATCGTGGGCCAAATTCCCGGGTGTTAGGGGCCTCAGTATTGAGTGAGCTACCAAGCCTGACGCACGCAGCATGAGCTCACAGCACTGCTATTCAGCTTGTGACCACAGCATCGCCTAAAAATGCCATAATATACTTGTTCATGCTATTATGTTGTGATGATATTATTACAGAAGACCCCTGACTGTGATAAAACTGACCAGGGTTCTGATAATAGCAGGATTGTGGTGATATTTAGCACTGTGCTGCATGGAAGGAGGAGTAATGCTGTGGGAGGGGAGGGTAGTGGCATTGTCTTCTGACTGTGTGTGGCCACCTTTTATTGACTGCACTCACCATACCAGCTTAGTGGTTCGCTATGGTGAATACAAATGTAGATACTTATATATAACGTGTGTATAGAGGGTATAAACTGCAAGAGGAGTAGGTTGGGAGCCGCCATTTTGGTGAGGGCAGTGGCGTCGTCTGCACGATTTATCATGTTGTTTACTGGTAACCACGATGGTCTTTGGGCACCATACCAGTTTACTTGTACAAGTATGGTGAATAAAACAGGTAGATATTTATATATAATGTGTGTTTATAGCATAATAACACCACAAACAGTATTGTTGGAGGAGAAATATTAGTGCGTCTGGCCTTGAGGGCGGCAGCCAGCTGACTGTGTGAGGTCCTACGTCTTTGTGCCTTTACTCACCATACAAGCTTAGATGTACAGTTATGGTGAATAAAACATGTAAATACTTATATATAACGTCTATATAAAAGCAAAAACAGTATGGTGGGTGGAGAATGGTGGCAAGTCAGGTGAGGTGAGGGAGGGAGGGAGTGGCAGCCAGTGGCGGGCTGCCACTGGCTGCCACTGCCACTCAGCATACCAACTTAGTGGTTCGTTATGGTGAACACGAATGTAGATACTTATATATAGCGTCTGTATATAGTGAATAAAAGCAAAAACAGTATTGTGGGAGGAGAGTGTGGGTGAGTCAGGTGACTTGAGGGAGGGAGCAAGTAGCAGCCAGTGGCGGGCTGCCACTTCCACTGCCACTCAACATGCCAACATTAGTGGTTCGTTATGGTGAACACGAATGTAGATACTTATATATAACGTCTGTATATAGTGAATAAAAGCAAAAACAGTATGGTGGGAGGAGAATGTGGGTGAGTGAGGTGTTGAGGGAGGGCGTGAGTGGCAGGCTGGTACACGGCGGTCACTCCTCGTTACTTTTTGACTCATAATAGCAACTTAGTGGTTCGTTATGGTGAACAAAACATGCAGATACTTATATATGACCTGTGTATATAGTGTAATAACCGACAAAGTATTTGTTCACTGTTTGATGAATATAATTGAATCAACAATATGCACACCATATTTTTGAGTACAGCGATGATTCACTCATTTTATTATATAAATATATCACACTACACACTATTGAATAATATTACAGCAAAAAAACTACGAAAAATCAATCAGAGACATTGAAATAATTAGGTAATTATCTCTTTGTGGCAACTCCGGCCTGACAGCTGGCAAGCAACAGACCGCCTGGGACACATGCTGAGTCAGCGCCTGTTTTTTGCCAGACTTCTCCGCCCTATAGCGGGCAATATATGCCACTTACGATTTTTTTTTTATTTTTCCCATGATCAGAGAACACAAATTAACAGGTTAGGAAGAAAAAAGATTTTTTTTTTGTATGCGCCTGTGGGTGTCAAATGGTATATAGCCATGCGCCATTTAAGGGTTAATTCACAAACATTTACTGGAATACCGCCCTGTTCCTTACTGTCCATACTGTATTGTCCTACTTAGTTGTGCACCTCCTTGTGCAATGTCCCAATTTTCATGACAATCATATATCTTGCTTTTTTTTTGTCCTGCAGGGACATTTGTTCCTCAATAAATCTTTTCTAGGGGAGGGGAGCCCCTATGGCTCCCCGGAGCTTAATAGGCTGATATGCTAATGTCAGACTTTGGCATCAGTCATGTGTATGGAGTTCTTATGGGCCTACCAGGGACCACGAGCCAGAACCTGGCCCCCTCTGGAGAGGCATGGGGAGCAATGGCCTATTGAAACCCCCGTGTGGTTGGAAGCATTCTATGTCTGCCATCGACCGGGTCAGGCACTCAGAAAGGTAAGCATTCCAAAACAAACCCCTATTCTGGTGAAAATTGCAACCAAAAGCCGAACGAGTAGATAGAACTCCAAAAACAAAAATTAGTATGATATCACCCGTTGCCGCGCTGCTGTCTGCGCAGCTTCCCCCTCCCCAGGAGGGGAGAGGGTGAGCCCCAGACCTTCCGCGCCGGCTATCCACACCCCAGTTCTTGAGGCTGATGCTATCGGCTCAGTTGTGTGCTCTGGCTCCAGACTTTTTGCGGCGCTGTGCCTAGTGTGTGGCGGCTGTTCTCCAGGGGTGTGAGAGCCAGGAGTTACTCTTCAGTACTCGAACTGCATGCGCCTAGGGTTTCCTTCCCTAGGTGCCCTGTAAGTACTGCCCTTGGAGCTTGGGGGTTACCTTCCACAAGTTCCTCGGGGTCTGCCTCTGTGGGTCCGTTTAACTGCTCGGTTTCTAGGCCGCCCTTTGAGTCCTTGGGTGTTTTGTCTCCATTGGTTACCTTAGGGTAAGAGGCAGTTTTACACTAGTCAGGGGTGCAGGGTACTGTGCAGCTTGTTGTCACCTGTGCATGATGTGCAGAATAACCCCGTTGAAAAGCGGAGGTGCAACAGGTACTCTGAGAGAGAACTTTATCAACATTAGAGGCCCGAGACTGTTCAACACGCTTCTACTACACATAAGGGGCATAACTGGTCGACCCCTCACAGTGTTCAAGAGAGAACTGGATAAGCACCTCCAAAGGATACCTGATCAACCAGGCTGTGACTCATACGTCAGGATGCGAGCAGCCGTGTCCAACAGCCTGGTTGATCAGTCCAGCAACCAGGAGGCCTGGTCGACGGGCCGCGGGGACGCTAAGCCCCGGAAGCACCTCAAGGTAACCTCAAGGTAACCTCAAGGTAAGGTAACCTATCATAGCGGCCGGCTCTGTTCCTTGGGGTACGCTGTCCTCTTGTGGGGCATTGTTTTTCTTTTTGTTTTGCCTTGGTAGGGGGTTCTGCCCTATTTGACATTGGTGTTTGGCCTCATCCTGATATTCAGTGATGCCCCCTGCTTGGTCCCCGTGAGCGGACACGTCCCTGGGGTTCAGCTGTAGACAGTTTGTTTGGTAGTTTTGAGCTCCGGGTTAGCAGTACCCTGCCTGGGTTTACCTGGGCGCGAGTCCTCCTCAAGTAAACGTTCAGGACCCTGGGAATCCCCTAGGGGATGCGTGGGTCCCATGGATGTGACTTCAGGTTCCCCCCCCCCCCCCTCGCTTCATGCGAGTTTGAGGGTTGTTCGGTACCCCTTGTCTCAGGGCGACCTTCATTGATTTTGCCTCCGTCATGCAACCTGTTGGGTCGGTGACACTTTCGACCCGGAGTCCTGTGAGTTTTCTTGCTTGCTGGTAACTCAATTTACCCAATCTGCGGATGATCTTCGGGTACAGGCTGCGCATGCGTTGCATTCTAGGTTTCGTTTGTTGCAACGCGCTAGGTTGGTTGCTCACGCGGATGCCCTGGGGCTGCCCCGTTTTGCTTATAGGGACCCGGACTTTGGGGTGGAGGTGACTTCGACACTGGTTCAGTCCACCCCTCCTCTAGCACTAGAGATATGTTCAAACCGCATACCCCTAAGAAAAAAGAGAAAGAGATGCAGATTGGAACGGGAACGTCGTTCCCTATATAGGCGAAGAAAACGAATCGCGGAACAACTTGAGAGTCGCACCCTATCTCAAGAACGGCGAAGAAGGTTAGGTAGAGAAATAGAAACAATTGAACTCAAGCTACAAGAATCATACAAAACCCAGGAGAGGCAAAGAGAGCAAAAGGCCATCAGTGAAATAGAGAGAAATCCGAAATATTTTTTCTCCTATGCAAAATCAAGATCAAAAACCACATCTAGTATCGGGCCCCTGCGAAAGGGAGATGGAACTTTCACAGATGACAACAAAGAAATGAGCGAGTTACTGAGGAAGCAGTACGACTCTGTTTTCAGTGAGCCATTAAATGCACTAAAGATTGATAACCCAAATGAATTTTTCATGGATATGATACCAACATCAAATCATATATCAGACGTCGCCCTATCCCCACTAGATTTTGAAGAAGCCATAAACAGTATGCCTATGCACTCTGCACCAGGCCCGGATTCTTGGAACTCCATATTCATCAAGAACTGTAAAAAACCACTATCGCAGGCCCTTCACATTCTGTGGAGACAAAGCCTAGATACTGGCGTTATCCCTGACATACTAAAAACAGCAGATATAGCACCACTCCATAAAGGAGGAAATAAGGCAGAGGCAAAAAATTACAGACTGATAGCACTAACATTGCACATCATAAAATTTTTTGAGAGAGTGCTAAGAAGTAAGATCACAAAATACATGGAATCACAGCATCTCCATAACCCCGGACAACATGGTTTCAGAACAGGGCGCTCTTGCCTGTCGCAGTTGCTGGACCACTATGATATGGCATTAGATGCTATGGAAGACAAACAAAACGCTGATGTAATTTACACAGATTTCGCAAAAGCTTTTGATAAATGTGACCGTGGTGTTATTGCACATAAAATGCGTTCAAAAGGAATTACCGGGAAAATAGGCAGATGGATCTACAATTTCCTGACTGACAGAACCCAATGTGTAATAGTCAACAAAATAAAATCCAGCCCATCAACCGTGAAGAGCTCAGTCCCCCAGGGTACTGTGCTTGCTCCAGTACTTTTTCTCATCCTCATATCGGACATAGACCAGAACACAACCTATAGCACTGTATCATCCTTTGCAGATGACACTAGGATTTTCATGAGAGTTGGCAACATAGAGGACACGGCAAACCTCCAATCAGATGTAGATCAGGTCTTTCTATGGGCTACAGAAAATAATATGGTATTCAACGAGGATAAGTTTCAGCTCATGCGCTACGGAAAAATTGAAAATATAAAAACAGAAACCACGTACAAAACGCAGGCAAATCATAACATAGAACGAAAAGGCAATGTAAAGGACCTGGGTGTACTCATGTCGGAACACCTTACCTTTAAAGAACACAATAAAGTAGCCGTCACAACTGCAAGAAAAATGACAGGTTGGATAACAAGAACTTTTCACACTAGAGATGCTATACCGATGATGATACTTTTCAAAACGCTTGTGCTCTCTAGAGTGGAGTACTGCTGCACAATGACAGCCCCTTTCAAAGCTGGAGAAATTGCTGACCTAGAGAGCGTGCAGAGATCCTTTACTGCTAGAATCCACTCAGTAAAACATCTAAATTACTGGGACCGACTAAAGAGCCTAAATCTGTACTCCCTTGAACGCAGGCGGGAGAGATACATAATAATTTACACGTGGAAAATAATTGAGGGGCTGGTCCCAAACCTGCACACAGAAATAACACCACATGAGACCAGAAGACATGGCAGGATGTGCAGAATACCCCCGTTGAAAAGCAGAGGTGCAACAGGTACTCTGAGAGAGAACTCTATCAACATCAGAGGCCCGAGACTGTTCAACACGCTTCCACTACACATAAGGGGCATAACTGGCAAACCCCTCACAGTGTTCAAGAGAGAACTGGATAAGCACCTCCAAAGGATACCTGATCAACCAGGCTGTGACTCATACGTCAGGCTGCGAGCAGCCGCGTCTAACAGCCTGGTTGATCAGTCCAGCAACCAGGAGGCCTGGTCGACGACCGGGCCGCGGGGACACTAAGCCCCGGAAACCCCTCAAGGTAGCCTCAAGGTAGGTAGCCTCGTCCTTCTCCTTCTGTTGTTTGCTCTGGTCCCCTAATCTTGGGGTTGGGGAGGAGCTGACTTGGGGGCCTTGGATCCCGCCTGGGTTTTCCTGCCCTCTGAGCGGGATTTGTTGTTACAAGGAGTGGGGTTCTCTCCCCCCCCCCCCTCTGCGTACGAATTGGACTTGGTGTCTGCCCCTACCTGGGTTCGGTTCCATGTTCCCCCAGGTGCTTCAGTTCCGTCTTTCCGGAGGTTTTTGGCTTATCGCATCCAACCTGCTGCTGTGCGGGCGGCCCTTGCGGGGAACCTCCTGCGTGACCCGGATTATGTCACGGAAATGGATCCCTCAACTTTCAGGTTTGGGACTTCGTTCCCTTTCTGGCTCCGTTACGAGGTTCCGGATTTGTCCTGGCTGGCAGACTGTCCTGTCTTTACCTTGGAGGCTTGGCACTCCTGCCGTTCCCGCACACTTAAGTGACGGGAGGCTTTGACGGTGCTGCAGGTTCCTGGGGGGGTGGGGGCGACCTTGAGCTCCTCAATGGGTGCTTGTTTGCTCCTGCCGTTTCCCGAGATGTTGGTGTCTTCAGCTCCATGTGCAGGTTCCTTCCCTTTTGGCGGTGCAGGTAGCTGAGGACTTGCGTGCTCGGGTCCTTTTGGCTTCGGCCTTGCGTTTCTTTTCCCTCCTGTAGCTCTCTTCGGACTGGCTCAAGGAGGATGTAGGGGCGCTTGGGGCTGTTCTTGGTTCTGGCGCCTTGGCCTCAGCGGCTCGCTCGTTGGCTGTCTTGCTGAAGCTTTTCGCACTCATCTTGCAGGATGCGGTTGCTCTGTTTTATGCTTCCCGGCTCGCGTGTCAGCAGATGGTACTTGCCTCCTCTGTGGAATCTGCTTGGGCCTTGGCTCTTAGGATGTCTTCGCACTTTTGTCCTCTCCTGTTTGAGGCTTCGGCTATTGCACAGTATTTAGGCTGCTTCGGCTTCTTGTCGTATTATGTCGGACTTGCTGTTTCTCTGGGGGTCCCATGGTGGGCTTTCCCGGAAGGGTCGTGCCAAGGCCCGGGGTTCCTAGCTCTCGTTGTAATTACCTAAGTGTAATGTTGTGGTAGGCCACTGGTGTCAGGTTCGGGTTCGACTCCTCCTTCGGACCCACCTTCGTTTGGTCGGCGAGGTGTTCGCTCTGTGCGAGGTTCTAGGTCTCGTAAGACGTGATGGAGGGGGAGGCTTTCTCTGTTTGCTCATGCCTGGTCCCACGATTCGTTGGCACTTCGGGTTGTTTCGTGCGTCCTCAAGATGGTGTTGGGTGGCCCCCCCCCCCTCTTCGGAGGGTTTGGGGGCTGGCGGGACAGACCTCTTCCCCTACGCTCTGTCAGGTCATCTTGGAGTGGGTTCACTTAGAGTGTGGTCAAAACAACGACGTCCCTCATATGGGTTTCCTGTCTGTTTCCGGTCCCGAAATGGGACTGTGCAGACCAGCTGTTCATTCTGGACTTGTCCCATCTTAACCCCTGGGTTCATTGCCCCTCCTTTCGGATGACTACGCTGTCCCAGGTTCGGCTTCAAGCTTCAACATCCTGTTGGAGCCAGGCACTTGAATGGTGTCCCTGGACCTCCGGGACGCTTATTGGCATGTCCCAATTCATCCGGGATTCAGGGACTGGCTTGGTTTTGTTGTCGAGCGCCAAGGTTACCGCTTTGGTTGTCTCCCGTTCGGGTTGAACTTGGCACCTCGCGTGTTCATGCGCCTTACACAGGTTATGGTAGTCCATCTGCGTCTGTTAGGTGTTTGGGCGTTGGCCTACCTCGACAACTGGGTGGTTTGGGCTCCCAGCTGGTCATCTTGTCTGCTATCCAGGGATGTGGTTCTTTCTCAGCTCGCCGGGTTTGAGTTCTTGGTGAATTGTAGGAAGTCCCATCAGGTTTCCCTCCCAGATTCGGACATGGCTGCTTCTTTGTCTCTCTCCCTCCGGAGTCTCTCCTGCGGCTGCGGTCCCGCTTGCGCCTGTTTCTGGGGGGCTCCCGGGTCACCCGGCAGTTGCTCGAGGGTCTGTGCGGGAGCCTGAACTTAGCGATGCTGGTCTACCTGCCGGGTCGGGTTTGGCTACGTCGGCTGTTCTGGTTCCTTCGGGGACGTCCCTTCCGCCTCTCTCGCGATTGCTGGGTTCGGACCCCGGGGGCCTTGTGTCAGTTGCTGTTTCGCCGGCTTCCTCTTCGGGTTTTTCGGGGTTCAGTGCCTTGGCGCCTACCTGAGCCCTCGCTCAATGTGTTCACGTACGCTTCATCTCTTGGCTGGGACTTTGTGACCAGTGCTTACCAGACTGGCCAGGGACAGTGGGGTCCGTTCTTCCGTCGAGTCCTCAGCACGGTGCAGGAGTTCGCGGCTATGTGGTTTGCTCCTTGGAGGCTTCGAGTCGCCCGCGGGTCGACGATCCGGCTCCATTCGGACTGCTCCCCAGTGGCTCATTGCCTGAACTGAGGGGGTTCGATGCGGTCCTTGGCTCTTTGGCGCTGGTTGCTTCCGGTGACTTGTCTGCTAAGTTCTTGGGGTTTGGCTCTCCTGGCAGTTCACGTGCAGGGAGTATCCAACGTCTTGGCCGACGGCCTGTTTCGTTTCGTTCCCCTTTCCACGAAATGGACGGTCGATGTCGACTCCTTCAGTTGGCTTTGCCAGATGTTCGGTCACCCTGAGGTGGACCTCTTCTCGTAGGTGTGGTCACGGCACCTTCCCCTGTCTGTGGCGCCCTTTCCCAACTGCAAGGCCGCCAGGGTTGATGCCTTTTGGCAGGACTGGTCGAGGTGGGGGTTCCTGTACCTCTTTTCCCCAGTTCAGCTGTTGCTCCAGGTCCTGACTCGCTTGGAGACTATCCAGGGGTGAGTTGTCCTCTTGGCCCTGTGGTGGTTTCAGGTGCTGCTTGCTCGGTGTCCAAACCCGGAGGTTTTCCCACGGCTCCTCTTCTTCCAGCAGATCAGACCGGAACGTCACGTGGCTGGTTCGATCTTCTCCTCGAGTCTTTGCGTATGATATTTTTTACTCGAGTTTATCATAATCTCTTTGGTGATCAGGTGACTTCCTTGTTAGTGTCCCACCTGTGGGCTTTGCCTCGGCGGCAGTATGAAGTTTCCTGGCGGTTCTTCCATTTTTTCTTGCGTCTTCTTCGTTGTACTTCGCTTTCTGTTAGGATGGTGTTGTCCTTTCTCTCTTGGTTGTTCCAGGACCGTCATCTTATGCTGTGGTGTCGTGTGGCACTGGCGGAGCCGCTTCAGCTTGCTTTCGGTATTGATGTTACTTCTGCGCCGTTTCACAAGCTGTCTCGTGCATTGTTTTACCTCCGCCTTCTCATGTGCCCCCTGAACCGTCCTGGTCTTTGGACAGAGTGCCCTCTTTTTTTTTTTCTCCTCAGTTTATTGTGGCCCCTTCGGTTCAGGATTGTTTCTCCAAGGCTCTTTTTCTGCTGGTATTGGCCTCTGGGGGTCAGGTTGGGGAGCTTCATGCTCTCCTCCGGCGCAGGGGTTTCTGCTCCTTCGGTCTTCGTGATGATTTTGTTTGTCTACAGCCGTCTCCTCCTTTTCTGGCGAAGAATGAGACTGCTGCTTTCCGGAGGGGTTCTTGAGTTGTTGATGCTCGGTTGGTCAGGCCGGGGGGGTGCATCATGTTTGTGTCCGGTTGCGGCTCTTCGCCATTATTTGTGCGCCACGGTTTCTGTGTCTGGGGGACGCACTTTGGGTTAATCCGGTTTCCCTTCTTCCCTGTTTGCAGGTGTGGGTCTCCCAGGTCGTCCGCAGAGTTGTTAAGGCTAGCCAGCCTGCGGTCTATCCCCGTGCCCATGACGTTCGTAAGTTCTCTGCTCATGTTGCCATCTTTGGCAACATGTCCTGGGCTGACATTCGGGCACGGGGCTATTGGCAGTCGAACAGGGTCCTGGTTGCCCATTACCTCGTGAACGTTCCTGGGCCTAATTGGGCCTGTATCGCTTTGGGTCGGCGGCTGCAGTCTGTTGTATCAACTTCGAGTTAAGGAGTGAGCAGCGACCGCCTCCCGGGTAGGTCCCTGTGTTTTTCCTCTGTGGGTAGTTAGCTCCGGGGAGCCAAAGGGGCTCCCCCCAAAAAAACAGCATTGAATGTAATGAAACGCCATTTTCTGGGTGAGACCTGGAGGCTCTTTGGCATCCCTCCCTCCCTCCCTCCGGTCGTTGGTTTTTCGTGTGTTTTTGACATCCAGCCTCTGAACTGACGGGTGGATAGCCGGTGTGGGGGGGGTCTGGAGCTTCCCCTTCCCCCTCCCTGGGGAGGGGGGAGTTACGCATACAGCGGCGCGGCGACGTGTGACGTCATGCTCATTTGCTAGTTTCTTTTAGAGGAGTTCTATCCACTTGTTCGGCTTTTGGTAGCAATATTTTCACCAGAATATGGGTTTGTTTTGGGATACTTACCTTTCTGGGTGCCTGACCCGGTCGATGGCAGACATAGAATGCTTCCAACCACATGGTGTTTTCTATAGGCCATGCTCCCCATGCCTCTCTGAGGGAGCCAGGTTCTGGCTTGTGGTCCCCAGTAGGCAAGTAGCTCCGGCAAGCCTTCAGGTCTCACCCAGAAAATGGTGTTTCATTACATTCAACGCTGATTTTTCTAGTGTTTTGCAGGATGGGTACAACATTATCCCAGATGTTCTCTCCTATTTCCATTCCATAGCCACAGAGAGGACCATCAACATCATGTTCTTCCATTGGCTTTGTGTGCTTTCAGCTGCCTTCAGGTGGACCTCTTTGCAGCTATGTGAAACCGGCAGCTTCTGTCCTACGTGACCCCATTCTTGAGACTTTGGTGGTAGATGCCTTTTAGCTGGATTGGAGTCGGTGAAAATTTCTACATCTCTTCCCACTGGTTCACTTGCTGCTGCTACTGGTGCTTTCCATTTCCAGACTGATAACATTTGCTGGCTGAGAGAACTTTTTGTCTCCTGGTGGCCTGTGCAGCCTTGGTTTTCATACCTGTGATTTTTTTCTATGGCTTCGCCTGTTTCAGTGGATCGTTCCGGAGATGTTTCTCAATGATTCAATGCTCTCCTCCAATCTTCATGTCTGTTCTATTGGCATTTGTATGGTCTGCAAGTGGCAGATGTCTTAGGGTCCTTACATCTCTCATCTCAGCAACAATATGTGGTCTTTTGGTGCTCAGTTTGTCAAAGATACTTTTCACTTTTATTTTTTGTCTCATCCTATAAATACACTTAGTGATTACACCAAAGTAATCACTATGGAGGCTGGAGAAAAGGTATGGAGTCTTTGCTTTTGTTACCTTTAACTTCCTAGAGCATTATGTTCTCTCTTGGGAATGGGGATTGTGTTCTGGCATTGGCAGGCAGTTTCTTCGTCTGCCCCCTTCTCCTTCTATTGTTTGTTGGTTTGTTTGGCTGAGGTGTGTCATTTGTTATGTTAGGTTGAGGCGTTAATTCAGTATTTTCATGGCACACTGGATACCTTGAGTGATGTGTGTTGATTCGGTGGTTTTGGCTTCTTGTTCCAAGGCTCATTTGTCCCAGGTTGTCAGCAGTGTCGTCAAGTTGAGCTGTCGTGTGGCCTACCCTTGGGCCCGTGATGTTCATGAGTTCACTGCTGGGGTTTCTATTGTCTTGGGCTGATATTCAAGCTCAAAACTTCTGACTTTTCAACAGGGCGTTTGCAACAAAATAGCTTGTCAATGTGCCTGAGCCACTCTGGGCTTGTATGGCATTGGGTGGGGTTACCCAGAGAGGATTTTCCCTTCCTTTGGGGTCATATATTTTTGTTATTCTGTGCTACTGGAAGGTTCCAATTGCTTCTAGAAAGTCCCTGGACTCTGGTGACAGAAGTTTGCTGACAAGCCAAGTGAAGGAGCAAGCTGTGATGGTCATCTTAGAGACTCTTTATATTTATATTTTCATTTTAGTTTACACAATGTGGCTTAAATAAATAACGCTACAATGTATTATGTGCTCCGTGTTGCATACAAATCTGTTCCTGGCACAACTCAAAAGAAGTGTCTTGCAACACACTTTTCTGGGGGGAGCCCCATAGGCTCCGGGGAGCCTCCGGGTCACACCCAGAAAAAGGCGTTTCATTATATTCAATGCTGTTTTTTTGCTGTTATTCTGTTTGATAATGTCCAGAATTGGATTCATATACCAGTGGGAAACGCCAAATTGTGATTTGACAATAATTCCTTGCCGTTACCTTGCTCTGATTTTGGGTCTCAATGTCCCCGTAACCCTGTTCCCGACCAGGCCTCTACCATCTACCTCTAGTCGGTGCACTTGTGGTAAAAGATTACCTCATCTACCATAATTTATGCAATTTAAAATTATAGCAGATTCTGTTCATGGGTCTAGGTAAACTTTATTTCACCCACATAGGTGAAAATATATATACAAGCCTATATATATGTATGTTTGCATCATATATATGTATAAAAGCCAGGTGATAATAACTAAAATGACCATATGATGATACCCACATTACCCCTGAGGATAAACATACGACAATAACCGCACTTTAATG
The DNA here is from genome assembly GCF_040958095.1 of Procambarus clarkii. Lineage (NCBI taxonomy): Eukaryota > Metazoa > Arthropoda > Malacostraca > Decapoda > Cambaridae > Procambarus > Procambarus clarkii. The sequence continues at coordinate 16,294,263 of NC_091199.1, read as the reverse complement.
GTCACAACAACCACTACCTGGCTGGCCATCAGTCTTTGTATGAGGTATTTGTAGGCTAGATCTATCAGCACCTCTGTTTAAAGCATATGGTGTTGATCTTTATCCTCTTTGAGCATTCCATCAGTGTCTGGCTTTTAATCAGCTTTTGTCTCTGTCCCATTGCTTGTGCTTTTTCTTAGTTCTTATCTAATAAGAAGCTTGTGACCACTTTTTTGGGTTGTTCTAGTAGAACTTCTGACCCTGCCATCAGATGCCTCGAGCATTCTACTCCCTGGTTCTGGTAGAATTTCTGACCCTGCCATCAGACGCCTCGAGCATTCTACTCCCCGGTTCTGGCAGAACCTCTACCCCTGCCATCAGATGCCTCGAGCTCTGGTTCCTAAACGTACCAAAACTTACTTCAATGTCCATTCTTCCCCCATGTACCTCTTTAACCTTGCCTGTCTCTGATAGCAATTGGAGGTACTGTAGTGGTCAAGTATGTGATTTTGTGGTGCTTGCCTTATGTTCTTTTGTTTTGGCATCTTGAGTGACATTTAGCACATTTTGAATATCCAGCGATTCAGTGCTACATAGTCTTCCTAGCTTGGTACATTTTGATATTGACTTTCAATGCAACTTTGACTGGTTACGAATATTGAACAAAGTTATTTGTGAGTTTAACCAATTAACTGTACCTACCAAGTATTCTTAGTCGGCGGGAAACTGCGGCAACCAAGAAAACTTTTTTTTATTTTTCTGTACCCATTCTAAATGTGTGCGAGGTTAGTTGTGTACGAAATGGACTCTTAGGACCTCCAGTGAGAGGCGGCCATCTTGGAAAAAATTCCCAGAATGCCCTAGGGCTGCTGGCTTGGTTAATTCAGAGTGAGCAACCATGGGTGGTTGCAAGTGATACAACATCTATGAGGATGATACAGCGAGCGTATCCAGTTGTAGCTCTGAGAGTCACCCTTGCAATCCTAGGCTATCTCCAATATATTTAGATGATACATAGATGAATCGTTTTCTGCGTTCAGTGATGATGCATCTGATACAAGTAGCACAGATGAACAGTGTTAGCGGCTTCCATAGTGGTGTTTTCCATAGATATTTTCAAGAATACCTGAATCTCTTCCTGACTGAAAAACACATTTGAGGCAAGCTGAATCTCTTCCTGTGTGGGACCATATAAAGCGATCTTTTCAAAACTACCTTACAAATTGATATTTTCCTATAATCTTTTCAATACTACCTTATGCTTTACAAGCTTGGCTAAATACAACCTACAAGTACAAAAGCCAAGGGTGTACGTGAGTGCGTTATTTGCAAGCACACAGAATGAAGAAACAGGATGTGAAAATTTATCTGTATCTGGTGCAACGAGAGCAAAGTCGCGCTGTGTACCATGGACTACTTCATTGATTATTACTCACTTCCGAAGTACTGAGTGTGTAATACTGTGTGTTACTGTGTAAATAATGTGTAAAACTGTACATATTGTAATTTTAGTGAATTTTTAACACGTAATATTGCGACAATAAACATTTATTGTGGACACATTACTGACACATGAATCACAATTCCGTAGAACATTATGAACGTTCTACTGTATACATATTGTAAAGGACACAAATATGCATCATATACGATAAAAACAAAAACAAATAAAACCGCATTGGAAATACATAGAACAAATAATTGAAAATATATTTGTGGCAACACCTGGTGTTGAATGGCCCGTGCGACCGTGTCTGGGCGACTCATGCACGGACGACCAGGCCCTGATGACATCACAGCGCACCTTGTCCACGTCCTCACAGCCAAAGTAAGTGGAATTTGGTATTTATTTTTACAAAGACATGCGCAGGGAAGGGAATTTATAATTTTATGAAAAAAAAAAGAATTTTTGGAGAACATTTTATTTCATGCGCACCGGGGGAATTTCACAATAAATGCGGCGCAGCACGGTGGTTAAGCAATAAAAATTTCTTAGTTTTCTCACAGAGACTACCAGTGTTCCAGGAGAAGGTTGAGAAGATGGTAGAGCTCTGGAGCATTGGGTTCTGTACCATTAATTTTTCGTTACCTATAATAACTTGCATAAAAACACAGTACAGTGTACAAAGATGGCTTTACATAAGATGTAATAATTTTCTTACTAATACAGTATAGCATACAAAGCTGAGATTCTACACAGTATTATGTGTTATACAGAGCACTACAATATACACTTATGTTACTGTGAATGTGCAGTGTCATAAACTGTAGAGAGGAATTTGACTGGATGATACTGTATACTGTATTATATGTAGAGATTAGATATATGTGTACGAAGTGTATACCTTATATGTGCTCATTAGATGGAATTGTATGCAGTACTTCATTGTACTTAAGTGTGTGTAAAGTCTTAATCTTGAACAAGCTCAGTGGAATATGTTACATACTGTGTTAAACTAACTGCTTTATACTGTGTGTCCAGTAATTCTTTGTATTATGCATAGTAGACTGGAATTGTAATTTGCTTTATGTATTGTATTTATTTGTAAGTGTAAAGTTATTTTTATAGAATTGGGCACATTTTCATGTATGAAGACTCATTATATAAAGTGTGTAGATGAGTTGCAAATTGTGTGTGTGTGTGTGTGTGCAAGGATAACAAGAGCACCTGTATGATTCATTGCTACCAAATCTATTACTTTCATGTGGAAGTTGGATCTTTAGTGTGTTATTGACCACATTCCTCTTCACCTGAGACTTGTAATGGTTCAGCGGTGGATTGAAACAACTTCATATTTTATATCTTCAATTAGTGGGCTGCACATATTTAGGAGAATTGTGATGTTTTCATAGTGTCTTCATGATAGCTTTTATGGTAGTGTGTGACCATCTTATTTTAAGATTTATAGGAAATGGCTGAGCAGCTTCACATAATGTTAGTTGATATGACTATTATTGTATTGGGCTAAAAGTGACAGTTCAAATGACAGATGCTGTGAGAACTTCTGCCATGGTGCATTTTACAGTTAACTGCTTTATCAGTTTTGTTGTCATCTCGGCTTAGCACTTTATTTTGGTAATGACTTAATCTGATAAATTTTAAATGTATGGTTAAACATTTTAAATAACATTAATATATGTGTTTAGCAATCCTTGTATGGGGGTGGTGCTATTTTGTTTATTGATTAATTTTATTTACTATATTTTTATTTTCCTGATGCTTTATTTCAAGATAACCTTGGTGGTATGCCATTTTATTTATTCTGATTGTTATTTATTTCCTCTGACATTTTCTTATGCTTTGTTTCCTGATAATAATTTTAGAATGCCTTTTCACAATGACTAAAGCTTCAAACACTCATTAATAGTCATAAAACAAAACTTTGCATTGAAATAACAGTGTAGACCTCTGCTGGTCTTTTTGGAATAAAATATGCTCTTCTTCAGCAAGTTGAATTGTTTGTGTGAGGCTGCCATCCAGAACACTCTTCCTGAGCAAGTTGAGTTGTTTGTGTGAGGCTGCCATCCAAAACATTCTTCTTGGGCAAGTTGAGTTGTTTGTGTGAGGCTGCCATCCAAAACATTCTTCTTGGGCAAGTCGAGTTGTTTGTGTGAGGCTGCCATCCAAAACATTCTTCTTGGGCAAGTTGAATTGTTTGTGTGAGGCTGCCATCCAAAACATTCTTCTTGGGCAAGTTGAGTTGTTTGTGTGAGGCTGCCATCCAGAACATTCTTCTTGGGCAAGTTGAGTTGTTTGTGTGAGGCTGCCATCCAAAACATTCTTCTTGGGCAAGTTGAGTTGTTGTGTGAGGCTGCCATCCAAAATAAAGAGAATATGATGCTGCAAGGCAGAGTATACTGTGAACGCAACAAAAGAACAAACACACAGAGCAAGGAGCTTGTTTACTTGATGTTTTGCCAAGATGCCTCGAGTTCTGGATATGAGAAATAAGAAGCATTGCAAACTTTGATATTGTTTCATTACAAAGGTTCTGACAAATGTTTGACTACTGTTTTACATAAGATATTGTATGCAGATGATTACCTACTTGTACTAGCAAATGATTTTCTTAAGCTTATTCAATTATAATTATAATACACTCTTCAATGGAGCCACAGTCTGATATTGCAACTCTCTCTCCATCATTAGAAGCATGTTGATTGAATTTATTATGAAGACTGCAAATATTGAAATACAATGACCTATAATGTATGAACCTACTATGAATTATAAAATGTTTGCAGTCATTGCTCAGATGTTTCTGTCTAATTCTTAGACATTTTAAGAAAATTATACAAGTACATTCAGTACACAAAACTAATATCTTTGATTTATTTTCCCACTGTAAAATGAATTCTTTGGTAGGGGTAACTTCTGGATGCTACACTGAGGAATGCCCTTCAGAGTGTCGCCTTGTGGTGGTGAGGGGCTCATGTACGACTCCCTGGGGTTGGTGAAGGTTGCCTTGGCCCCCCCCCCTCTCCTGCCCCTCTCCAGTTGTTGTATGTGTTAAGGTACACACTCGTAGATGTCTTGTTCAGGTCAATGGACCTTATGCTGGAGTGGCTGCCCTTGATTAATAATTGGGTGTCTTGGCTGGGGTGAAAGGGAGACTTTGCATCAGTGTGGGAGAATGTACGAGGCAGTAGGACATCCTTGTTAAAAAAGGGGGAGCACTGCTAAGGAAGACGCACCCCCTTCCTGCACTGGCCATCGCTGATCCTCCCTGGCCGCCTTTGTAGATGGTTTTCCTTGGCTCCGAGACCCAGACTTGAAATTAATGCTGTATGTACACTGAACTGACGTCTCGTACACAGGCTTGTGGAATGGGCAACCAGACTCCCAAGTCAGCTGGTGATGGATGATCGGGCTCCAAATCCCCGACTACATTGAACCCAAACCAGACTACTTTGATGGTTCTCCCAACTGACCCTCTCTGCTTCCCTCCATCTTCTGTGGCAGGGATGAACCCCAAGCCCCCAGTGGTGACCACCTCATCACCTGGAGTAGCTCCATCTCTCATTGTGACAATGGCACCTCTTAACCCCCCTCATATTTAGGGACCCCAGCACTGTAACTCCTGCACTTGAACATGAATGATTCCTCCCAACTCATCTTTATGCCCGAAACGCTTTGCGTAATAGTGGCTTTAGGCATTGTATGTACTAGCTCTATCTATAAGTCCACCAATCTTTGTAAAAATTTCTTGTATGTATGTACCTTACCTAAATAAACATTTATTTATTTATTTATATTATCTACATTTCAGGATTTGTTTGGTCCTGCCAAGTGGACTAAGTATTTTGATCTTTTTCACATTAATTGTACACATCCTGATTATTTACACACAAACACCTGGTTGATTCAGTTGATACCCATGTCACTTAACTTCACCCAGACTAGCACACGTGTAGCTGTAGCCCCTTCTCAGGAAGCAGCATGAGACCCCAGGTCTCCAAAAATGGCCGGTTAAAGACCAGCATTGGCACAGTCATTCTCCTGCACCATGTCATGAGCTGAAAGACTGCCTTGAGGATATTAAATATATTCTCAAGACCTAAGACCATTCTATCCTCCAGATTGATAAGTTCACTCAACCCTCTCGTGGTTGTCATCATCAGCCTCTTATGGTAGTCAAAATCACTTTTTGTTGCTAGGTCCTTTCTATCTTCCATTATTCTTGCAGATGCTCCATTCAGGAATACTGTACATACATGTCCTCGCCTCTGCAATAGTTGTTGGAAATTAGGACCTGGTCTCTTGCGATGATCAAGAGAGATGTCCTTGTGCCTCTTACGTGGAGTCCCAGGACATTCTAAGACTGAGTGCTCTTCTCCCCAGCCTCATTGCATCAACTGTGATGATGGCCACCTTGCATGTTCCTCCTTGTGCATACTATACAAATTTGCAGAAGCCATTCTCAATTTAAAAAATCATGATCGGATTTCTTTCCCCAAGGCATGATACCAGAAAAAAACTCTGACATTGATGCTCATGTGTTGCATCACAACTTTCTCAGTTCCACAACCATTTCCGGGCCTTAAACCCAATACAGTGCACTTCTACCAGATTCTCGTCTTCTGCTCTTCTCCATTCTGACTTCCAGAATCTTCCTCACAGTTCACCGTCTGGTGTTTCCACCCTTTCCCCCGCCCTCCCAGTCTTCTCCTGCTGTTCAGTTCCGTGTTACCTCTTCACCTCCTCCCTCTTTTCTGTCCCCTGTGGCCTATCCTTCCCAACCCTGTATTTCTTCTCGGCCCTTCCCTCTGTCTTTCGGCCCTCAACGACACCTGCCCCTCCTGGCTGATGTCCATCCACCTCCCAGTCATCTTCGTGTTGTTCGCTCTTGTTCTTCCTCTCCTGTCAAGACTATAGAGGCTGTTGCACAATACATTACTGCTGGCACGCCTGTATCTCGGTGAAAAGCATAGACCTGGTTCCTCTCTTTTCCTCCTCAGCTGGTAAGGAGGCGTCAGTCCATTCCCTGCTTTCCACCTGCAGCTCTGTCTCTGCATATCCTACCATCTCTGTGGCAGAATCAATTGACCTACTATGGAGATTCCCGTGACCCATGATTTTTCCTCTGATGCTGTCTTTGATCAAGTGCACTCCCATATTTCTGTCCATTTCCCATCCCCTCGACTAGCCATCTCCAAGGCCTCCTCCCACTCTGAACCAGGTCAGTCTTTATTTTATTTACCTATGCCCCCACACCCTGATTTCACTGAATCTGAGCATGATCCTCCCTAGTATCCTGTGTTTATCTTCAACTTTTTTCTGTGGAGAGCCCCTCTGTCTCCCCGGGGCTACAGTATATGTATGTATTAGACCGTGGCATCAGTTAATTCGATTGGAGTCCTAGCCTACTGGGGACCACGAGCCAGAACCTGGCTCCCTTAGAGAAGCACGAGGAGCAGTGGCTTTTAGAAACCCCCATGTGGTTGGAAACATTCTATGTCTGCCACCTATCAGGTTAGGCACCCAGAAAGGTAGGCATCCTAAAACAGGCCCCAACTGGGGGAAACATAGCTACCAAAAACCGAACTGCTAAGCATCTGAAAACAAGCAAGCAAGCATGACGTCACACCTGCCAATGCGCCACTTTCTGTGCAGCTTTCCCCCTCTCTGGGAGGGGGAAGAGGGAGCCCCAGACCCACCGTGCCAGCTATCCAACCCCTTTTCCGAGGCTGATGTGTTGAGTGGTGGTCATTTGACTCTGGCTCCTGACTCTGAGCAGTGCTGTGTCTTGCGGGGTTGTTCTGCTGTGTTGTGGTGTGCAAGCCAGGAGTAATTCAAGAAGTACTGGGGCTACATGCACCTTGGGCCTTCTTCCCTAGGTGCCCTGTAAGTACTGCCCTTGCGGCTTGGGGTTCTCTTCCACAAGTCGTTCCGGAACTACCTCCATAGGAATCTTTTCCTACTTGGTGATTGCCTGCCCATGGGGTCAGCTGGGGATTTCTTAGCCACTGTTTGACCTTGGGTAGGAGGTAGGTGGTAAGACACTGTGCAACTTGTCCACCATTATCATAGCAGCCAGTTCTGTTCCTCCTGGAGACATACTTTTGTGGGGGTTTCTTTTATTTTTATTTTTGCCTGGTGGGGATCTACCTCTTGGTTATAGCTCACCCTGTTATTCTGGTGGTCCCCCAATAGGTCCTCATAATTGTACACGTCGCAGGGGTTCAGCTTTAATTGTTCTCTTCATAGTTTTTGTCCAAACGGTTAGCAGTACCTTGCCTGGGCTTCCCTTAGCAGTCAGCCTAAGGGCCCTGGAAAACCCCACTGGGTCCCATTGGTCCAATGGATGTGTCCTCTGGGTTGCATCTCGCTTCGTGTGAGTTCGAAGGTTGCTCTGTCCCCTTGTCTCAAGGTGACACTCAACGTTTTTGCCTCCATCATGCTGCCTGTTGGGTTGACGACACATTTGACCCGGAGTCCTGCGAGTAGTGTTCTTTGCTGGTTCTCCAATTCACCTAGTCCGATAATACTGTTGTTCTGGTGCAGGCAGCATCGGCGTTGCATGCAAGGTTTAGGTTGCTGCAACGTTCTTGGTTGGTTGCCTTTCCGGATGCACCACGGCTGCCCCGCTTTGGTTATAGGGACCCGGACTTAGGGGTGTTAGTCGCTTTGACTTTGGTTTCATTCATGCTCTCCAGTCCTTTTCCCTGTTGTTTGTCCTGCTCATCCCTGCTACCTGTGCAGGGATGAGCAGGAGCATCCCTGTGGAAAATATTAGAGGGGCTGGTCCCAAATCTGCACACAGAAGTAACATCACATGAGACCAGAAGACATGGCAGGATGTGCAGAATACCCCCGTTGAAAAGCAGAGGTGCAACTGGTACTCTGAGAGAGAACTCTATCAACATCAGAGGTCCGAGACTGTTCAACACGCTTCCCCCACACATAAGGGGCATAACTGGCCGACCCTTCACAGTGTTCAAGAGAGAACTGGATAAGCACCTCCAAAGGATACCTGATCAACCAGGCTGTGACTCATATGTCAGGCTGCGAGCAGCCACGTCCAACAGCCTGGTTGATCAGTCCAGCAACCAGGAGGCCTGGTCGACGACCGGGCCGCAGGGACGCTAAGCCCCGGAAGCACCTCAAGGTAACCTCAAGGTAAGGTACCAGCTCCCAAATGTGAGGGTTTCGGAGTCGGGGCAGGGTTTAGCTGGTGGCGAGACTCGGGTGGTTTCGGGTGCCTCCTTATCCAGTTTGGTGACAAAGGCATTTGAGCCAGCTCCTGCTGCAGCTTCTGGGTCTGACCAGTGGGTCCCCCCTTCTTCCAAGCCTTTCCGGTGAATTCAGTTTGTGTTGACTGTCTCTCCTGGTGTCTTTCCATTCTTATCTCCTTGGTGGGTCCCATTTGTGAAGTTTTGCAAGTCTTTGACCATGTGGTAAAGGCTCCTACCCCTCCTGTTGTTCTGAAACTCCATTTTCTTGAACATATTTCTTGGCACTGACATTCGCTTGCCGTCTTCACTGAAGGGTCCAAGTCTGCAGACGGTGTTGGATACTTTGTTGTCTTCCCATGACCAAACCTCTATGTGCAGCCTACCTTCAGAGGCTAGCTTCTTCATGGCTGAACAGTATGCCATTCAGTATGAACAGTAGGGTATGATTTTGTATGCCCTTCATCGATTGTTCATCATACATGCTCTTTTAAGGGTAGCGTGTCCCCATGGCCTTCCTTCTATTACCATAACCGGCAGTGGGAAACGGCTCTGGCGAGGTTACGTATTTGCCATACCTGTTTAACTCACGAGCACTTAAATTAATTAATAGAACACCTGGTTGATACCTGGTTGATGGGGTTCTGGGAGTTCTTCTACTCCCCAAGCCCGGCCCGAGGCCAGGCTCGACTTGTGAGAGTTTGGTCCACCAGGCTGTTGCTTGGAGCGGCCCGCAGGGCCACGTACCCACCACAGCCCGGCTGATCCGGAACTTCTCTTAGAAAACCGTCCAGTTTTCTCTTGAAGATGTCCACGGTTGTTCCGGCAATATTTCTTATGCTCGCTGGGAGGACGTTGAACAACCGCGGACCCCTGATGTTTATACAGTGCTCTCTGATTGTGCCTATGGCACCTCTGCTCTTCACAGGTTCAATCTTGCATTTTCTTCCATATCGTTCACTCCAGTACGTTGTTATTTTACTGTGTAGATTTGGGATCTGACCCTCCAGTATTTTCCATGTGTATATTATTTGGTATCTCTCTCGTCTCCTTTCTAGAGAGTACATTTGGAGAGCTTTGAGACGATCCCAATAATTTAGGTGTTTTATCGCGTCTATGCGTGCAGTATATGTTCTCTGTATTCCCTCTATTTCAGCAATCTCTCCTGCTCTGAAGGGGGAAGTGAGTACTGAGCAGTACTCGAGACGGGACAACACAAGTGACTTGAAGAGTACAACCATTGTGATGGGATCCCTGGATTTGAAAGTTCTCGTAATCCATCCGATCATTTTTCTGGCTGACGCGATATTTGCTTGGTTATGCTCCCTAAACGTTAGATCGTCGGACATCATTATTCCCAAATCCTTGACATGCTGTTTTTCTACTATGGGAAGATTCGATTGTGTTTTGTACCCTGTATTATGTTTCAGATCCTCATTTTTGCCGTACCTGAGTACCTGAAATTTATCACTGTTAAACATCATGTTATTTTCTGCTGCCCAATCAAAAACTTTGTTGACATCTGCTTGTAGTTTTTCAATGTCTTCAGCAGAGGTAATTTTCATGCTGATTTTTGTGTCATCTGCAAAGGACGACACGAAGCTGTGGCGTGTATTTTTGTCTATATCAGATATGAGAATAAGGAATAGTAGCGGTGCGAGGACTGTACCTTGAGGTACAGAGCTTTTAACATCGCTTGGACTCGATTTTATCTGATTGACTGTTACTCTTTGTGTTCTGCTCGACAGGAAATTGAGTATCCAGCGTCCTACTTTTCCAGTTATTCCCATTGACCTCATTTTGTGAGCTATCACCCCATGGTCACATTTGTCGAACGCCTTTGCAAAGTCTGTTTCACCAAAGTCACCACCCTGCTTCTTATTGTCTGAATTGCATTGTCCCTCTTACAGTCATGCATATCCTTGTTGAATGTCCTCACTTCCAGGACGTGCATGTGTCTTGCTTCCTGACTGTCCATCACGGTCACTTGTCATTCTGTTGAATCCTTGTTGACTCCGATTCCTTTTATATCATTTGCCTTATGCACTTTTGTTCTCGTACTGGCATCCTTAGTGATATTTAGCGCCTTTTGATTATCCTGTGACTTTGACGGTGCTACATGGTCTCCTCGGCTTGGTGTCTTCTTTCGGAAATTACTTACACTGAGGAGAGGTAACTCCTGGGTGTTACACTGAGGAGAGGTAACTCCTGGGTGTTACACTGAGGAGAGGTAACTCCTGGGTGCTACACTGAGGAGAGGTAACTCCTGGGTGCTACACTGAGGAGAGGTAACTCCTGGGTGCTACACTGAAGAGAGGTAACTATTGGGTTCTACACTGAGGAGAGGTAACTCCTGGGTTCTACACTGAGGAGAGGTAACTCCTGGGTTCTACACTGAGGAGAGGTAACTCCTGGGTGCTACACTGAGGAGAGGTAACTCTTGGGTTCTACACTGAGGAGAGGTAACTCCTGGGTGTTACATTGAGAGATAACTCCTGGGTGTTACATTGAGAGGTAACTCCTGGGTGCTACACTGAGGAGAGGTAACTCCTGGGTGCTACACTGAGGAGAGGTAACTCCTGGGTGCTACACTGAGGAGAGGTAACTCCTGGGGTGCTACACTGAGGAGAGGTAACTCCTGGGTGCTACACTGAGGAGAGGTAACTCCTGGGTGCTACACTGAGGAGAGGTAACTCCTGGGTGCTACACTGAGGAGAGGTAACTCCTGGGTGTTACACTGAGGAGAGGTAACTCCTGGGTGCTACACTGAGGAGAGGTAACTCCTGGGTGTTACACTGAGGAGATGTAACTCCTGGGTGTTACACTGAGGAGAGGTAACTCCTGGGTGTTACACTGAGGAGAGGTAACTCCTGGGTGCTACACTGAGGAGAGGTAACTCCTGGGTGCTACACTGAGGAGAGTTAACTCCTGGGTGCTACACTGAGAGGAGGTAACTCCTGGAAGTTAACTCTTCTCAGCGGTGAGGAAAGTTTCTTAATCAGCTTACCGAGACAGACTGCGGCCGGGGATATTATTGAATGTCTTCACCAATTTGCCGTAAATGTCACTCTTGCAGTAGTGGGCTGTTTTGTGTTAATTTTTTGTGATAGTGTGCATAATAGATGCTAGGGTACATGAGTTGGCAGTGGAGCCTACAGTCCTATTAAGGGATTAATTAAAAATAGTCTAGTGTTATTGGGGAAATGAGTTCAGGCTGGACCTTCAAATAGTCTTCATCTAGCAAATATCTTCAAATATCTTCAAATAGTCTTAAATATGAGAGAGTAAATGAGATTTTGGTGCACCTGCTCGAGCAGGAACTTTTCCCAGAAGACACCGAGTTACTCCAGCACAGTGAGGCAGTGTTTTCATCACAATAGAGTTGGAATAGAGAGGATAGCAGAGCAGGAGAGTAAAGTAAGGATAGCAGAGCAGGAGAGTAAAGTAAGGATAGCAGAGCAGGAGAGTAAAGTAAGGATAGCAGAGCAGGAGAGTAAAGTAAGGATAGCAGAGCAGGAGAGTAAAGTAAGGATAGCAGAGCAGGAGAGTAAAGTAAGGATAGCAGAGCAGGAGAGTAAAGTAAGGATAGCAGAGCAGGAGAGTAAAGTAAGGATAGCAGAGCAGGAGAGTAAAGTAAGGATAGCAGAGCAGGAGAGTAAAGTAAGGATAGCAGAGCAGGAGAGTAAAGCAAGGATAGCAGAGCAGGAGAGTAAAGTAAGGATAGCAGAGCAGGAGAGTAAAGTAAGGATAGCAGAGCAGGAGACTAAAGTAAGGATAGCAGAGCAGGAGAGTAAAGTAAGGATAGCAGAGCAGGAGACTAAAGTAAGGATAGCAGAGCAGGAGAGTGAAACTAGGAGAGTAGAGGCAGAGAGTAATGTTAAGATAGCCGAGGAGGAAAGACTGAAAGTAGAGTCAAGTCAGATTGACAGGAATTCAATTAGAAGAGCAAAAGCTCAAGTTGCAGAGAAATGGTAAAGTGACCAATAAAGATTCTAACTCCAGACCTTTTCAGAAATAGCCTAATTTGGCCGCGTTACATGAGCAAGATTCTGAGAGTTTTTTTCACACATTTTGAACGACTTGCCAAGTCCAAGAAATGGCCAGAGGATAGCTCGGTCAACATTATTCAGGTACAATTTAAGGGCATGACCAAAGAGACTTTTATTAACACTTTCGCGCTGCCGGCATGTGCACCGCAAACTTAGAGGTCATGCCCCCGAGAGGTCATGACCCTATGAGGTCATGCCCCCGAGAGGTCATGACCCCGTGAGGTCATGCCCCATTATTTATTACTTTTTTGGTATTGTTTATCGATTTACTCTGATAGAATATATATATATAATACAAACAGGTGGATACAGGAACAGACGACTGCTGAGTCATGTTAGCAGGCTGAGAGCCGTCGCTTCCCAGAGCCTTACCCACTATGTATAGTTCCCCTGAAATATTACCTGCCAATCGTTTAACAACTAGGTACACAGTGCTGCATGAATAGAGGAGTACATTTAAGGATAGGCGCCTAGTCCATTCTCCCCAGCCACAATGCGAAACTTTGTGAAGAATATTTGTGTTCTATTTGTAAAGAATACCTTGCAAGAATTAACTATTTATTTTTCAGACATATTGAGAAATACGTGACTCGCCAGCCAGCCAGCCAGCCAGCCAGCCACAATCAAAGATTATTGGGATCAAAGAAGTCTTTAAATAACAAACCGACTCTCCTGTCTAATAACGATGGTCAGCTTTCAGCCTCTGATTCTGCTATTGAGTTCAATAGGTTCTTCTCTTCCATTGGTTCATCCCTTGCTAATGATATTCCATCTTCCAGTACTGACATTAAGGACTATCTTACAGGTAACTATCCACAGTCTCTGTACCTAAAGCCTATCAATTCCACTGACGTCAATGAGATAATCCTTTCCCTTAAAACCAAGTCTGGTGCCCTTGAGGAGATACCAACTTTAATCTACAAAAAAGCCTCCAGATCTTTAGCCCCTGCTATTGCTTTGCTCTTCAACAAGTCACTTGAACTCCAAACCTTTCCAGATATTCTAAAAAAAGCGAGAGTAACGCCTGTCCACAAATGTGGTGATCTCACAGATGTTAACAACTACAGACCTATATCAATCCTGCCAAACTTGTCAAAAATTTTTGAAAAACTAATCTATAAGCAGCTTTACTCATATCTAGCCAAACTCAATATACTTAGCCCTTGCCAATATGGCTTCAGGCCCAAAAAAAGCACTAACGATGCACTTATTAGTATGCTTAACTCGATTCATACAGCTCTTGATAAAAATGAGTTCCCTGTTGGGTTATTTGTGGACCTGCGTAAAGCTTTCGATACTGTCAACCACCAAAACCTTCTTCTTAAATTACATCATTATGGTGTCAGAGGACACTCCCTACAATACCTCAAGTCCTACCTTACTGACAGGCTCCAATGTGTTTCTGTGAATAATACAATTTCTCCCACCCTACCCATCAACATTGGTGTTCCCCAGGGCAGCATACTTGGCCCTCTCCTCTTTCTCATCTACATTAATGACCTTCCAAATGCCTCCCAACACCTCAAACCAATTCTATTTGGTGACGACACAACCTTCATTTACTCCAGTCCTGATCCCCTTGCTCTAAATGCCACAGTAAATACTGAGCTAAATAAAGTCCATCTGTGGCTAACTGCCAACAAACTCACCCTTAACATTGACAAAACTTTCTATATTCTGTTTGGTAATAAATCCTCTAATCAAATAAATCTCAAAATAAACAATACCCAAATTTGTAACAAATTTGATGGCAAATTCCTTGGCATTCTCATTGACCACAAGCTGAATTTCCAGGGACACATTCTAAACATATCAAAAAGAGTTTAAAAAACTGTGGGCATTCTTTCTAAGATCAGATATTATATACCACGCCCTGCCCTGGTGACTCTCTATTACTCCCTTATCTATCCATATCTCAACTATGGTATTTGTGCTTGGGGCTCTACTACCCAAAATCACTTACGTCCTCTAATTACTCAACACAAAGCTGCTATTAGGACAATATCCAATTCTGGCCCCAGACATCACTCGGTACCCCTACTCAAATCTCTGAATATGTTAGACATTAAGTCACTGCACATTCTCTCATGTGTATTATACATATATAAAACGTTAAACTATAATGCCAATCCTGATCTCAAAAGCTTCATAGAAGGTTGTAACAGAACCCATGAGCACCACACCAGAAATAAATACAGTTTTGATATTCCTAGAGTACGACTTAATCAAACCAGAAATGCTCTACAAATCAAGGGGCCCAGAATGTGGAATGACCTTCCCAACCATGTTAAAGACTGTACCTCTCTCAACCAGTTTAAGATAAAAACGAAGCTATACCTAATAAATTCCCTGTAACCTACCTTACCCCTCTGTTGTCAACCCATGTATGTTTTTTGTTTTTTTTTGTTTTTCAAATCAACGCTGTTTGAATGTAATTTTCTGTAATAATTTGTAATTGTATTTGTGCTGCTTTTTCAGCCATGTTCCCCCTCTTTTACCTCTATTTTTATTTGTTCTCAACACATTTTATTCTTTTTACCCATTAGTTTTAAACTTTAGTCATTAATGTTTTTCCTGCCCGAAACGCTTTGCGTAATAGTGGCTTTAGGCATTGTATGTACTAGCTCTATCTATTAAGCCAACAAACTTTGTAAAATCTCTTTATGTATGTACCTTACCTAAATAAAAATTATTATTATTATTATTATAAATTATTATTATTATAATCGTGACTACCTCCCAGCCGTTATGCGACTGCGTCAGTCTCTTATTTTGTCTGCCTTATCTTCAGTTCGTCTCACTCTCTTTCACTCTCTAACTCCTTCTGTCTCTCTCTCTAGTTCTCTCTAGCTGTCGCTCTCTCTTTCTAGCTCTCTCTCTCTCAACTCACTCTCTAGCTCTCACTGTCTCGCTCTCACTGCATGTTTTCTTACTGTCTCTCTGTCTCTCTGTATCTCTTTATCATATATTATATATATTATATATATATAATATATATTATATATATATTATATATATATTATATATATATATAATATATATATATAATATATATATGTATATAATATATATATATATATATATATATATACACAATATGGGCCGGGGTTCATCGACGTTAAACTCGTTTAATTACGCTCACTAATTCACACTTAACAGTCTACATATTTAAGAGGCATTCATGTTACGTGTCAATATTATCAGGGCTCTTAATTGTGAATGTGTATATAATACCGGCATAATAAATTGCTGGTGTAACTTGTCAAGTTATCGTTGGCTTCTGCTTTTTTTTTTTTTTTTTAGTTGGGGGGGGGGGAAATCGGTCGTGATCATGCCTTTCTCTGCACTCACTCCCTCCTACACGTCTGGTAGGCTTGGCTACTGTTCCTATACATATCTTTATGTGCTTATACATATCCCGCGTTCGATTCCCGGTCGGAACTGAAATGGTTGGGCACCTTTTCCTTCTTCTCTTATCTATAAAGCCAACAAACTTTGTAAAATCTCTTTATGTATGTACCTTTGCCTAAATAAAAATTATTATTATTATTATTATCAGATGCATCTGTTCACCTTGTATTAAATAAGTTTCCATGAGTTGAACAATTGGTGACGTGGGTTGCCTCGTGGGAGAAGTTGATTAATAGTTGGGCTGTTATAGGGCGACCCGGATAGCTCTACTTAATGGCTTCCTTTCCCCGACTATGGAGAAATGTTGAGAGATGCACCATATATATCTTCAGTTCCCGGAAACCACTGATTTTTCTACTAAAAAAAAAACAAGCAACGAATTAGATAATTATTTATGAGAAATTAAAAATTTTAAGGCATACAACGCATCATACAGAACATATTCATGTGAATATATCATGCCCGAAACGCTTTGCGTAATAGTGGCTTTAGGCATTTTATGTACTAGCCCTATCTATAAATCCATCACTCTGTAAAATCTCTTGTATGTATGTACCTTACCTAAATAAACATTTGATTTGATTTGATTTGATAACACATTAATAATGATTATTTTGTACAGTTGCACAGTCAGCCCTAAGAAAATGATGGATTCTGTGTATGTACAACTAAAAGTTTGTGATTTATTGCTCTAGGAAGCCAACACAGAGGCTAAATGAAGTGTTACATAAAGTGCAAGCATTAATTGCCAGTCACAATGAGAAAAATATGCACGTTGCTGAGTGCTGTCGCGCGCACACTTACACAAATGTGCTTAATTGAACAGTCTTTGTGGCGCAGTGGTTTGCAGTGCACTTGTCCGGCGCTTTGCAAACCCTTTGGCCAGGGGTTCTTATCCTACCCGGGGAGGATTGATAGTGTGCAAGGCCTTAATTAATAACTGTAGCCTATGTTCACCCAGCAGTGAATGTGTGCCTGGTTGTTAAACGATTTAGCGGGTCGTATTCCAAAGGATAATTAGGATTAAGGACCTGCCCGAAACGCTATGCTTACTAGTGACTTTACAAGAATATGAGAACTTTTGTATATTGAAAAAATAATAAAAACAATTGCATTTCTCATTGATAATAGGAATTTAGGATTCGATGAGTCCCTCATCAAATTGAAACGCCGAACAGAAAACGGTAGAATTGTAGGTGGGACAAACGCTTTGCTCCAACACTAGTTAATTCGTCTTTCGATGTAAATGAAGTGAAATTCCTATGTTTGTGTGCCCTCTGAGGGACGCATAACATAGAAGACGGTTAATGAACTACTTGCGCTCACCTGTGGGATGGTAATTTAATTTTCCTTCCCACTTATTAGCTAATTATTTGAATAGGCAACTCGAAGCACTCTGTGTTCCATATCACTACTGTATTGAATTCCTATCTTGATTTTCTTGATGTAAATAAGATGTAACGTCCTATTTCTTGTATCAAGCTTACCCATGATAAATTCCAAAACAAATAAAAATCAATGTTTTAAATGCCAGTTCAATTGGAGGGCGGCCCTAACATAAAGATAACTGTGAGTATGGTGGTACCCAGTCGTGGCAGGTGCGTGTTGCGTGTTAGAATGTCTTGGCATACTTACCTGGCACAGGAGACACGGTGATCACGAAGGCCGTTTTCCCAGGGCGAGGCTCACCATTGCACTCCGGTGGCGCTGACCCTTGCGATTAACCCAAATGTGGTTAACTCGGGTGCGAAATTTTTTTTAGCGGGGGACTGCGTTCGCGCTATCCCCCTTTGTAATTGCCCATGTGTTCGTAAAGGTGGTAAATGACATAACAGCTATACTACTCTCATTTGTTTCTTTAGCTAATGTTCAAACCTCTCGCAAGGTACTTTTTTCACAAATATGCATATATTTGGTGTGGTTTCATCTTTTAAGCATGATACCCCTTGAAAATGCACAATTCAAGACTTCGTGTGTAGAAACGTCGATGTGGAGCCGTCCCAAATTCGTTTTCTCAAAGTTAGTGAGGAATTGGAAGCCTGTAACTATGCTTATATGGAGGTTTCCCTTTGCTAATGATTAACCTTCGTCCCCCAGGATGCTTGTCAATTGCGCTACATGGTCACCTGCCTCAACATTCAATAATTACGTCTGTGAAATACACTGACAAGAAGGACAGACGACTCTGAGGGAGGTCTGTGCTCAATGGAAAAAAGTGCTTGTAGCAGTGTCAAACGAGCATTAGTTTGCCTTCCTTTCCAGCTTTTGGCCAGGTAAAGCAATAACTTTTTAATTCAAAAGGGTTCCTCTCCCTATTTCGTTTAGAAGCTGATTACGAAATTTGCCTCGACAAATTTTAATTTGTTTCTTGTTGTCCATTCCACTTGATTGCCTTGCTTCTTTGTTCACTGCCTTGTTATAAATATCTTGTATTTATAACAAGATATGTGTGAAACATCCTGTACTTTATCAGTGTTAAAGAGGAGAGTGATTATAGCTAAAGCTCTATTATCTCATTGATATGCATTTAGCGCTATCAAAGAACTTGTGCCACATAGCGTTTCTCTTCATGTTTTACTGTTTAAAAGTCAAAACATGAGTTAAAAGGCCGCTGCACCAAACCCAAAATTTAGATGATTATACGTTCATGCGGCGCCAATATCTTGATCTAGAGCAGGTAAAAATATTGACGTGTCTGCTTTCCCTTGACCTTGATCATTTACAATTAAGAGCCCTGATAATATTGACAAGTAACATGAATGCCTCTTAAATGTAGGCTGTTGGTGTGAATCAGTAAGCGTAATTAAACGAGTATAACGTCGATGAACCCCGGCCCATATTGGGGGGGAGGGGGGGGGGGGTGGAAAGGAGTATTTTCAGTGCCTGTAAATTCGCCATATATCCCTGATAGTAAGCCTTTGGTCGTAGCTAAGCGGAAAAAAAACAAAAAAATACCTTGATCTCAGGAGAGTTGCTCATACACAATTTATCTGTCTTTGTTAAGTGGGATCTTACAAGTTCTAACCGAACACTTAACAGAGAAATAGGGGGATGATTTTAGACGGGTATCAGTTATTAATAATAATTGAAAATAGAACAAAAAACATTGCGTATTTTGTACTTTCCTACGTGTGACCCCTCTAAACAGTAGTTTTTACTAATTAAATACGTTTTGTTTATGCACATATTATATTCGATATACTTTACATAACGAGAATATTATGTCTCCCCTCGGGGAGAGGACCAATCCTAGAGGTATTGCAATTCCGGGTCACCCACGACATAGTTAGAGCAAGCACTTCCCTCAAGATCCAGAAACCGGATAAATGTCTAGGATTCTACATAAGGATCGTATCAAACACTTAGCCGAGAAGCGATAAGAATCGCCAGCCGTTACAAATGTACGACCGCCAAATTTTGTTCGCATGCTACAAGTGTACTCACCTATTTGTGCTTGCGGGAGTTGAGCTCTGGCTCTTTGGTCGTGTGTGTGTGCGCGCGTGTTTAAAAATGATTAAAAGTCACGATTGTGCTTAAACGTAAACGCATTCGAATCACAGCCTAAAGGTCCCGGATTCGTTTGCAGGGGTAGGACACGAGTGCTTAGGCAAAGCTCGCTTCTTTTCACCTGTTGCCACTGTTCACCTTGCAGTAAATAAGCTCCTAACACTTTGGAGTTAGGTAACTGCATCCAAGGGAATGACCAACTGACACCATTGTTCAGCTGCTAGTGGAAGAGGAGAAGGAGAATTAGGGAGGGTTGCCAGATGGGGAATTAATGATTTAATTTTGAAAGATAGGTAATATAATTTAGTTTTGCTTCTAGTATATGTCTGTGTTTGTATGTACGTACGTACCCAATTGAAGAAGACTGATGGTGACAGTAAAGAAGTGTAAATATTATGTTAATAACAAGAGAGGATATTGCCGGAATAGTTAGTGTTTATGAATCTATTTTGCAAATATAAATATCTAACGGATTATGTTTTACTTTTTTGGTACTGTTTATCGATTTGCTCTGATAGACCATTCCAACTAGGTTACTTATAAATATAAATACACACAGGTGGATACAGGAACAGAAGACTGCCGAGTCATGTTAATTAGCAGGCTGAGAGCCGTCGCTTCCCAGAGCCTTACCCACTATGTATAGTTCCCCTGAAATATTACCTGCCAATCGTTTAACAACTAGGTACACAGTGCTGCATGAATAGAGGAGTACATTTAAGGATAGGCGCCTAGTCCATTCTCCCCAGCCACAATGCGAAACTTTGAAGAATATTTGTGTTCTATTTGTAAAGAATACCTTGCAAGAATTAACTATTTATTTTTCAGACATATTTAGAAATACATGATTCGCCAGCCACAATCGTGACTACCTCCCAGCCGTTATGCGACTGCGTCAGTCTCTTATTTTGTCTGCCTTATTTTCAGTTCGTCTCACTCTCTTTCTCTATCTCTCTTTCACTCTAACTCTTTCTGTCTCTCTCTCTAGCTGTCGCTCTCTCTAACTCTCTCTCTAGCTCTCACTCACTCTCTAGCTGTCTAGCTCTCACTGCATGTTTTCTTACTCTCTCTCTGTATCTCTATCATATCATATATATATATATATATATATATATATATATATATATATATATATATATATATATATATATATATATGTAATATATATATATTATATATACACACACACACAATATGGGCCGGGGTTCATCGACGTTATACTCGATTAATTGCGCTCACTAATTCACACTAACAGTCTACATTTAATAGGCATTCATATTACGTGTCAATATTATCAGGGCTCTTAATTGTGAATGTGTATATAATACCGGCATAATAAATTGCTGGTGTAACTTGTCAAGTTATCGTTGGCTTCTGCTTTTTTTTTTTTTTTTTTAGTTGGGGGGGGGGGGGAAATCGGTCGTGATCATGCCTTTCTCTGCACTCACTCCCTCCTACACGTCTGGTAGGCTTGGCTACTGATCCTATACATATCTTTATGTGCTTATACATATCCCGCGTTCTATTCCCGGTCGGAACTGAAATGGTTGGGCACCTTTTCCTTCATCAGATGCATCTGTTCACCTTGTATTAAATAAGTTTCCATGAGTTGAACAATTGGTGACGTGGGTTGCCTCGTGGGAGAAGTTGATTAATAGTTGGGCTGTTATAGGGCGACCCGGATAGCTCTACTTAATGGCTTCCTTTCCCCGACTATGGAGAAATGTTGAGAGATGCACCATATATATCTTCAGTTCCCGGAAACCACTGATTTTTCTACTAAAAAAAAAACAAGCAACGAATTAGATAATTATTTGTGAGAAATTAAAAATTTTAAGGCATACAACGCATCATACAGAACATATTCATGTGAATATATCATGCCCGAAACGCTTTGCGTAATAGTGGCTTTAGGCATTTTATGTACTAGCCCTATCTATAAATCCATCACTCTGTAAAATCTCTTGTATGTATGTACCTTACCTAAATAAACATTTGATTTGATTTGATTTGATAACACATTAATAATGATTATTTTGTACAGTTGCACAGTCAGCCCTAAGAAAATGATGGATTCTGTGTATGTACAACTAAAAGTTTGTGATTTATTGCTCTAGGAAGCCAACACAGAGGCTAAATGAAGTGTTACATAAAGTGCAAGCATTAATTGCCAGTCACAATGAGAAAAATATGCACGTTGCTGAGTGCTGTCGCGCGCACACTTACACAAATGTGCTTAATTGAACAGTCTTTGTGGCGCAGTGGTTTGCAGTGCACTTGTCCGGCGCTTTGCAAACCCTTTGGCCAGGGGTTCTTATCCTACCCGGGGAGGATTGATAGTGTGCAAGGCCTTAATTAATAACTGTAGCCTATGTTCACCCAGCAGTGAATGTGTGCCTGGTTGTTAAACGATTTAGCGGGTCGTATTCCAAAGGATAATTAGGATTAAGGACCTGCCCGAAACGCTATGCTTACTAGTGACTTTACAAGAATATGAGAACTTTTGTATATTGAAAAAATAATAAAAACAATTGCATTTCTCATTGATAATAGGAATTTAGGATTCGATGAGTCCCTCATCAAATTGAAACGCCGAACAGAAAACGGTAGAATTGTAGGTGGGACAAACGCTTTGCTCCAACACTAGTTAATTCGTCTTTCGATGTAAATGAAGTGAAATTCCTATGTTTGTGTGCCCTCTGAGGGACGCATAACATAGAAGACGGTTAATGAACTACTTGCGCTCACCTGTGGGATGGTAATTTAATTTTCCTTCCCACTTATTAGCTAATTATTTGAATAGGCAACTCGAAGCACTCTGTGTTCCATATCACTACTGTATTGAATTCCTATCTTGATTTTCTTGATGTAAATAAGATGTAACGTCCTATTTCTTGTATCAAGCTTACCCATGATAAATTCCAAAACAAATAAAAATCAATGTTTTAAATGCCAGTTCAATTGGAGGGCGGCCCTAACATAAAGATAACTGTGAGTGTGGTGGTACCCAGTCGTGGCAGGTGCGTGTTGCGTGTTAGAATGTCTTGGCATACTTACCTGGCACAGGAGACACGGTGATCACGAAGGCCGTTTTCCCAGGGCGAGGCTCACCATTGCACTCCGGTGGCGCTGACCCTTGCGATTAACCCAAATGTGGTTAACTCGGGTGCGAAATTTTTTTTAGCGGGGGACTGCGTTCGCGCTATCCCCCTTTGTAATTGCCCATGTGTTCGTAAAGGTGGTAAATGACATAACAGCTATACTACTCTCATTTGTTTCTTTAGCTAATGTTCAAACCTCTCGCAAGGTACTTTTTTCACAAATATGCATATATTTGGTGTGGTTTCATCTTTTAAGCATGATACCCCTTGAAAATGCACAATTCAAGACTTCGTGTGTAGAAACGTCGATGTGGAGCCGTCCCAAATTCGTTTTCTCAAAGTTAGTGAGGAATTGGAAGCCTGTAACTATGCTTATATGGAGGTTTCCCTTTGCTAATGATTAACCTTCGTCCCCCAGGATGCTTGTCAATTGCGCTACATGGTCACCTGCCTCAACATTCAATAATTACGTCTGTGAAATACACTGACAAGAAGGACAGACGACTCTGAGGGAGGTCTGTGCTCAATGGAAAAAAGTGCTTGTAGCAGTGTCAAACGAGCATTAGTTTGCCTTCCTTTCCAGCTTTTGGCCAGGTAAAGCAATAACTTTTTAATTCAAAAGGGTTCCTCTCCCTATTTCGTTTAGAAGCTGATTACGAAATTTGCCTCGACAAATTTTAATTTGTTTCTTGTTGTCCATTCCACTTGATTGCCTTGCTTCTTTGTTCACTGCCTTGTTATAAATATCTTGTATTTATAACAAGATATGTGTGAAACATCCTGTACTTTATCAGTGTTAAAGAGGAGAGTGATTATAGCTAAAGCTCTATTATCTCATTGATATGCATTTAGCGCTATCAAAGAACTTGTGCCACATAGCGTTTCTCTTCATGTTTTACTGTTTAAAAGTCAAAACATGAGTTAAAAGGCCGCTGCACCAAACCCAAAATTTAGATGATTATACGTTCATGCGGCGCCAATATCTTGATCTAGAGCAGGTAAAAATATTGACGTGTCTGCTTTCCCTTGACCTTGATCATTTACAATTAAGAGCCCTGATAATATTGACAAGTAACATGAATGCCTCTTAAATGTAGGCTGTTGGTGTGAATCAGTAAGCGTAATTAAACGAGTATAACGTCGATGAACCCCGGCCCATATTGGGGGGGAGGGGGGGGGGGTGGAAAGGAGTATTTTCAGTGCCTGTAAATTCGCCATATATCCCTGATAGTAAGCCTTTGGTCGTAGCTAAGCGGAAAAAAAACAAAAAAATACCTTGATCTCAGGAGAGTTGCTCATACACAATTTATCTGTCTTTGTTAAGTGGGATCTTACAAGTTCTAACCGAACACTTAACAGAGAAATAGGGGGATGATTTTAGACGGGTATCAGTTATTAATAATAATTGAAAATAGAACAAAAAACATTGCGTATTTTGTACTTTCCTACGTGTGACCCCTCTAAACAGTAGTTTTTACTAATTAAATACGTTTTGTTTATGCACATATTATATTCGATATACTTTACATAACGAGAATATTATGTCTCCCCTCGGGGAGAGGACCAATCCTAGAGGTATTGCAATTCCGGGTCACCCACGACATAGTTAGAGCAAGCACTTCCCTCAAGATCCAGAAACCGGATAAATGTCTAGGATTCTACATAAGGATCGTATCAAACACTTAGCCGAGAAGCGATAAGAATCGCCAGCCGTTACAAATGTACGACCGCCAAATTTTGTTCGCATGCTACAAGTGTACTCACCTATTTGTGCTTGCGGGAGTTGAGCTCTGGCTCTTTGGTCGTGTGTGTGTGCGCGCGTGTTTAAAAATGATTAAAAGTCACGATTGTGCTTAAACGTAAACGCATTCGAATCACAGCCTAAAGGTCCCGGATTCGTTTGCAGGGGTAGGACACGAGTGCTTAGGCAAAGCTCGCTTCTTTTCACCTGTTGCCACTGTTCACCTTGCAGTAAATAAGCTCCTAACACTTTGGAGTTAGGTAACTGCATCCAAGGGAATGACCAACTGACACCATTGTTCAGCTGCTAGTGGAAGAGGAGAAGGAGAATTAGGGAGGGTTGCCAGATGGGGAATTAATGATTTAATTTTGAAAGATAGGTAATATAATTTAGTTTTGCTTCTAGTATATGTCTGTGTTTGTATGTACGTACGTACCCAATTGAAGAAGACTGATGGTGACAGTAAAGAAGTGTAAATATTATGTTAATAACAAGAGAGGATATTGCCGGAATAGTTAGTGTTTATGAATCTATTTTGCAAATATAAATATCTAACGGATTATGTTTTACTTTTTTGGTACTGTTTATCGATTTGCTCTGATAGACCATTCCAACTAGGTTACTTATAAATATAAATACACACAGGTGGATACAGGAACAGAAGACTGCCGAGTCATGTTAATTAGCAGGCTGAGAGCCGTCGCTTCCCAGAGCCTTACCCACTATGTATAGTTCCCCTGAAATATTACCTGCCAATCGTTTAACAACTAGGTACACAGTGCTGCATGAATAGAGGAGTACATTTAAGGATAGGCGCCTAGTCCATTCTCCCCAGCCACAATGCGAAACTTTGAAGAATATTTGTGTTCTATTTGTAAAGAATACCTTGCAAGAATTAACTATTTATTTTTCAGACATATTTAGAAATACATGATTCGCCAGCCACAATCGTGACTACCTCCCAGCCGTTATGCGACTGCGTCAGTCTCTTATTTTGTCTGCCTTATTTTCAGTTCGTCTCACTCTCTTTCTCTATCTCTCTTTCACTCTAACTCTTTCTGTCTCTCTCTCTAGCTGTCGCTCTCTCTAACTCTCTCTCTAGCTCTCACTCACTCTCTAGCTGTCTAGCTCTCACTGCATGTTTTCTTACTCTCTCTCTGTATCTCTATCATATCATATATATATATATATATATATATATATATATATATATATATATATATATATATATATATATATATATATATATATATATATATATATATATATTATATATACACACACACACAATATGGGCCGGGGTTCATCGACGTTATACTCGATTAATTGCGCTCACTAATTCACACTAACAGTCTACATTTAATAGGCATTCATATTACGTGTCAATATTATCAGGGCTCTTAATTGTGAATGTGTATATAATACCGGCATAATAAATTGCTGGTGTAACTTGTCAAGTTATCGTTGGCTTCTGCTTTTTTTTTTTTTTTTTAGTTGGGGGGGGGGGGGGAAATCGGTCGTGATCATGCCTTTCTCTGCACTCACTCCCTCCTACACGTCTGGTAGGCTTGGCTACTGATCCTATACATATCTTTATGTGCTTATACATATCCCGCGTTCTATTCCCGGTCGGAACTGAAATGGTTGGGCACCTTTTCCTTCATCAGATGCATCTGTTCACCTTGTATTAAATAAGTTTCCATGAGTTGAACAATTGGTGACGTGGGTTGCCTCGTGGGAGAAGTTGATTAATAGTTGGGCTGTTATAGGGCGACCCGGATAGCTCTACTTAATGGCTTCCTTTCCCCGACTATGGAGAAATGTTGAGAGATGCACCATATATATCTTCAGTTCCCGGAAACCACTGATTTTTCTACTAAAAAAAAAACAAGCAACGAATTAGATAATTATTTGTGAGAAATTAAAAATTTTAAGGCATACAACGCATCATACAGAACATATTCATGTGAATATATCATGCCCGAAACGCTTTGCGTAATAGTGGCTTTAGGCATTTTATGTACTAGCCCTATCTATAAATCCATCACTCTGTAAAATCTCTTGTATGTATGTACCTTACCTAAATAAACATTTGATTTGATTTGATTTGATAACACATTAATAATGATTATTTTGTACAGTTGCACAGTCAGCCCTAAGAAAATGATGGATTCTGTGTATGTACAACTAAAAGTTTGTGATTTATTGCTCTAGGAAGCCAACACAGAGGCTAAATGAAGTGTTACATAAAGTGCAAGCATTAATTGCCAGTCACAATGAGAAAAATATGCACGTTGCTGAGTGCTGTCGCGCGCACACTTACACAAATGTGCTTAATTGAACAGTCTTTGTGGCGCAGTGGTTTGCAGTGCACTTGTCCGGCGCTTTGCAAACCCTTTAGGCCAGGGGTTCTTATCCTACCCGGGGAGGATTGATAGTGTGCAAGGCCTTAATTAATAACTGTAGCCTATGTTCACCCAGCAGTGAATGTGTGCCTGGTTGTTAAACGATTTAGCGGGTCGTATTCCAAAGGATAATTAGGATTAAGGACCTGCCCGAAACGCTATGCTTACTAGTGACTTTACAAGAATATGAGAACTTTTGTATATTGAAAAAATAATAAAAACAATTGCATTTCTCATTGATAATAGGAATTTAGGATTCGATGAGTCCCTCATCAAATTGAAACGCCGAACAGAAAACGGTAGAATTGTAGGTGGGACAAACGCTTTGCTCCAACACTAGTTAATTCGTCTTTCGATGTAAATGAAGTGAAATTCCTATGTTTGTGTGCCCTCTGAGGGACGCATAACATAGAAGACGGTTAATGAACTACTTGCGCTCACCTGTGGGATGGTAATTTAATTTTCCTTCCCACTTATTAGCTAATTATTTGAATAGGCAACTCGAAGCACTCTGTGTTCCATATCACTACTGTATTGAATTCCTATCTTGATTTTCTTGATGTAAATAAGATGTAACGTCCTATTTCTTGTATCAAGCTTACCCATGATAAATTCCAAAACAAATAAAAATCAATGTTTTAAATGCCAGTTCAATTGGAGGGCGGCCCTAACATAAAGATAACTGTGAGTGTGGTGGTACCCAGTCGTGGCAGGTGCGTGTTGCGTGTTAGAATGTCTTAGCATACTTACCTGGCACAGGAGACACGGTGATCACGAAGGCCGTTTTCCCAGGGCGAGGCTCACCATTGCACTCCGGTGGCGCTGACCCTTGCGATTAACCCAAATGTGGTTAACTCGGGTGCGAAATTTTTTTTAGCGGGGGACTGCGTTCGCGCTATCCCCCTTTGTAATTGCCCATGTGTTCGTAAAGTTGGTAAATGACATAACAGCTATACTACTCTCATTTGTTTCTTTAGCTAATGTTCAAACCTCTCGCAAGGTACTTTTTTCACAAATATGCATATATTTGGTGTGGTTTCATCTTTTAAGCATGATACCCCTTGAAAATGCACAATTCAAGACTTCGTGTGTAGAAACGTCGATGTGGAGCCGTCCCAAATTCGTTTTCTCAAAGTTAGTGAGGAATTGGAAGCCTGTAACTATGCTTATATGGAGGTTTCCCTTTGCTAATGATTAACCTTCGTCCCCCAGGATGCTTGTCAATTGCGCTACATGGTCACCTGCCTCAACATTCAATAATTACGTCTGTGAAATACACTGACAAGAAGGACAGACGACTCTGAGGGAGGTCTGTGCTCAATGGAAAAAAGTGCTTGTAGCAGTGTCAAACGAGCATTAGTTTGCCTTCCTTTCCAGCTTTTGGCCAGGTAAAGCAATAACTTTTTAATTCAAAAGGGTTCCTCTCCCTATTTCGTTTAGAAGCTGATTACGAAATTTGCCTCGACAAATTTTAATTTGTTTCTTGTTGTCCATTCCACTTGATTGCCTTGCTTCTTTGTTCACTGCCTTGTTATAAATATCTTGTATTTATAACAAGATATGTGTGAAACATCCTGTACTTTATCAGTGTTAAAGAGGAGAGTGATTATAGCTAAAGCTCTATTATCTCATTGATATGCATTTAGCGCTATCAAAGAACTTGTGCCACATAGCGTTTCTCTTCATGTTTTACTGTTTAAAAGTCAAAACATGAGTTAAAAGGCCGCTGCACCAAACCCAAAATTTAGATGATTATACGTTCATGCGGCGCCAATATCTTGATCTAGAGCAGGTAAAAATATTGACGTGTCTGCTTTCCCTTGACCTTGATCATTTACAATTAAGAGCCCTGATAATATTGACACGTAACATGAATGCCTCTTAAATGTAGGCTGTTGGTGTGAATCAGTAAGCGTAATTAAACGAGTATAACGTCGATGAACCCCGGCCCATATTGGGGGGGAGGGGGGGGGTGGAAAGGAGTATTTTCAGTGCCTGTAAATTCGCCATATATCCCTGATAGTAAGCCTTTGGTCGTAGCTAAGCGGAAAAAAAACAAAAAAATACCTTGATCTCAGGAGAGTTGCTCATACACAATTTATCTGTCTTTGTTAAGTGGGATCTTACAAGTTCTAACAGAACACTTAACAGAGAAATAGGGGGATGATTTTAGACGGATATCAGTTATTAATAATAATTGAAAATAGAACAAAAAACATTGCGTATTTTGTACTTTCCTACGTGTGACCCCTCTAAACAGTAGTTTTTACTAATTAAATACGTTTTGTTTATGCACATATTATATTCGATATACTTTACATAACGAGAATATTATGTCTCCCCTCGGGGAGAGGACCAATCCTAGAGGTATTGCAATTCCGGGTCACCCACGACATAGTTAGAGCAAGCACTTCCCTCAAGATCCAGAAACCGGATAAATGTCTAGGATTCTACATAAGGATCGTATCAAACACTTAGCCGAGAAGCGATAAGAATCGCCAGCCGTTACAAATGTACGACCGCCAAATATTGTTCGCATGCTACAAGTGTACTCACCTATTTGTGCTTGCGGGAGTTGAGCTCTGGCTCTTTGGTCGTGTGTGTGTGCGCGCGTGTTTAAAAATGATTAAAAGTCACGATTGTGCTTAAACGTAAACGCATTCGAATCACAGCCTAAAGGTCCCGGATTCGTTTGCAGGGGTAGGACACGAGTGCTTAGGCAAAGCTCGCTTCTTTTCACCTGTTGCCACTGTTCACCTTGCAGTAAATAAGCTCCTAACACTTTGGAGTTAGGTAACTGCATCCAAGGGAATGACCAACTGACACCATTGTTCAGCTGCTAGTGGAAGAGGAGAAGGAGAATTAGGGAGGGTTGCCAGATGGGGAATTAATGATTTAATTTTGAAAGATAGGTAATATAATTTAGTTTTGTTTCTAGTATATGTCTGTGTTTGTATGTACGTACGTACCCAATTGAAGAAGACTGATGGTGACAGTAAAGAAGTGTAAATATTATGTTAATAACAAGAGAGGATATTGCCGGAATAGTTAGTGTTTATGAATCTATTTTGCAAATATAAATATCTAACGGATTATGTTTTACTTTTTTGGTACTGTTTATCGATTTGCTCTGATAGACCATTCCAACTAGGTTACTTATAAATATAAATACACACAGGTGGATACAGGAACAGAAGACTGCCGAGTCATGTTAATTAGCAGGCTGAGAGCCGTCGCTTCCCAGAGCCTTACCCACTATGTATAGTTCCCCTGAAATATTACCTGCCAATCGTTTAACAACTAGGTACACAGTGCTGCATGAATAGAGGAGTACATTTAAGGATAGGCGCCTAGTCCATTCTCCCCAGCCACAATGCGAAACTTTGAAGAATATTTGTGTTCTATTTGTAAAGAATACCTTGCAAGAATTAACTATTTATTTTTCAGACATATTTAGAAATACATGATTCGCCAGCCACAATCGTGACTACCTCCCAGCCGTTATGCGACTGCGTCAGTCTCTTATTTTGTCTGCCTTATTTTCAGTTCGTCTCACTCTCTTTCTCTATCTCTCTTTCACTCTAACTCTTTCTGTCTCTCTCTAGCTGTCGCTCTCTCTAACTCTCTCTCTAGCTCTCACTCACTCTCTAGCTGTCTAGCTCTCACTGCATGTTTTCTTACTCTCTCTCTGTATCTCTATCATATCATATATATATATATATATATGTAATATATATATATTATATATACACACACACACAATATGGGCCGGGGTTCATCGACGTTATACTCGATTAATTGCGCTCACTAATTCACACTAACAGTCTACATTTAATAGGCATTCATATTACGTGTCAATATTATCAGGGCTCTTAATTGTGAATGTGTATATAATACCGGCATAATAAATTGCTGGTGTAACTTGTCAAGTTATCGTTGGCTTCTGCTTTTTTTTTTTTTTTTTTAGTTGGGGGGGGGGGGGGAAATCGGTCGTGATCATGCCTTTCTCTGCACTCACTCCCTCCTACACGTCTGGTAGGCTTGGCTACTGATCCTATACATATCTTTATGTGCTTATACATATCCCGCGTTCTATTCCCGGTCGGAACTGAAATGGTTGGGCACCTTTTCCTTCATCAGATGCATCTGTTCACCTTGTATTAAATAAGTTTCCATGAGTTGAACAATTGGTGACGTGGGTTGCCTCGTGGGAGAAGTTGATTAATAGTTGGGCTGTTATAGGGCGACCCGGATAGCTCTACTTAATGGCTTCCTTTCCCCGACTATGGAGAAATGTTGAGAGATGCACCATATATATCTTCAGTTCCCGGAAACCACTGATTTTTCTACTAAAAAAAAAACAAGCAACGAATTAGATAATTATTTGTGAGAAATTAAAAATTTTAAGGCATACAACGCATCATACAGAACATATTCATGTGAATATATCATGCCCGAAACGCTTTGCGTAATAGTGGCTTTAGGCATTTTATGTACTAGCCCTATCTATAAATCCATCACTCTGTAAAATCTCTTGTATGTATGTACCTTACCTAAATAAACATTTGATTTGATTTGATTTGATAACACATTAATAATGATTATTTTGTACAGTTGCACAGTCAGCCCTAAGAAAATGATGGATTCTGTGTATGTACAACTAAAAGTTTGTGATTTATTGCTCTAGGAAGCCAACACAGAGGCTAAATGAAGTGTTACATAAAGTGCAAGCATTAATTGCCAGTCACAATGAGAAAAATATGCACGTTGCTGAGTGCTGTCGCGCGCACACTTACACAAATGTGCTTAATTGAACAGTCTTTGTGGCGCAGTGGTTTGCAGTGCACTTGTCCGGCGCTTTGCAAACCCTTTAGCCAGGGGTTCTTATCCTACCCGGGGAGGATTGATAGTGTGCAAGGCCTTAATTAATAACTGTAGCCTATGTTCACCCAGCAGTGAATGTGTGCCTGGTTGTTAAACGATTTAGCGGGTCGTATTCCAAAGGATAATTAGGATTAAGGACCTGCCCGAAACGCTATGCTTACTAGTGACTTTACAAGAATATGAGAACTTTTGTATATTGAAAAAATAATAAAAACAATTGCATTTCTCATTGATAATAGGAATTTAGGATTCGATGAGTCCCTCATCAAATTGAAACGCCGAACAGAAAACGGTAGAATTGTAGGTGGGACAAACGCTTTGCTCCAACACTAGTTAATTCGTCTTTCGATGTAAATGAAGTGAAATTCCTATGTTTGTGTGCCCTCTGAGGGACGCATAACATAGAAGACGGTTAATGAACTACTTGCGCTCACCTGTGGGATGGTAATTTAATTTTCCTTCCCACTTATTAGCTAATTATTTGAATAGGCAACTCGAAGCACTCTGTGTTCCATATCACTACTGTATTGAATTCCTATCTTGATTTTCTTGATGTAAATAAGATGTAACGTCCTATTTCTTGTATCAAGCTTACCCATGATAAATTCCAAAACAAATAAAAATCAATGTTTTAAATGCCAGTTCAATTGGAGGGCGGCCCTAACATAAAGATAACTGTGAGTGTGGTGGTACCCAGTCGTGGCAGGTGCGTGTTGCGTGTTAGAATGTCTTAGCATACTTACCTGGCACAGGAGACACGGTGATCACGAAGGCCGTTTTCCCAGGGCGAGGCTCACCATTGCACTCCGGTGGCGCTGACCCTTGCGATTAACCCAAATGTGGTTAACTCGGGTGCGAAATTTTTTTTAGCGGGGGACTGCGTTCGCGCTATCCCCCTTTGTAATTGCCCATGTGTTCGTAAAGTTGGTAAATGACATAACAGCTATACTACTCTCATTTGTTTCTTTAGCTAATGTTCAAACCTCTCGCAAGGTACTTTTTTCACAAATATGCATATATTTGGTGTGGTTTCATCTTTTAAGCATGATACCCCTTGAAAATGCACAATTCAAGACTTCGTGTGTAGAAACGTCGATGTGGAGCCGTCCCAAATTCGTTTTCTCAAAGTTAGTGAGGAATTGGAAGCCTGTAACTATGCTTATATGGAGGTTTCCCTTTGCTAATGATTAACCTTCGTCCCCCAGGATGCTTGTCAATTGCGCTACATGGTCACCTGCCTCAACATTCAATAATTACGTCTGTGAAATACACTGACAAGAAGGACAGACGACTCTGAGGGAGGTCTGTGCTCAATGGAAAAAAGTGCTTGTAGCAGTGTCAAACGAGCATTAGTTTGCCTTCCTTTCCAGCTTTTGGCCAGGTAAAGCAATAACTTTTTAATTCAAAAGGGTTCCTCTCCCTATTTCGTTTAGAAGCTGATTACGAAATTTGCCTCGACAAATTTTAATTTGTTTCTTGTTGTCCATTCCACTTGATTGCCTTGCTTCTTTGTTCACTGCCTTGTTATAAATATCTTGTATTTATAACAAGATATGTGTGAAACATCCTGTACTTTATCAGTGTTAAAGAGGAGAGTGATTATAGCTAAAGCTCTATTATCTCATTGATATGCATTTAGCGCTATCAAAGAACTTGTGCCACATAGCGTTTCTCTTCATGTTTTACTGTTTAAAAGTCAAAACATGAGTTAAAAGGCCGCTGCACCAAACCCAAAATTTAGATGATTATACGTTCATGCGGCGCCAATATCTTGATCTAGAGCAGGTAAAAATATTGACGTGTCTGCTTTCCCTTGACCTTGATCATTTACAATTAAGAGCCCTGATAATATTGACACGTAACATGAATGCCTCTTAAATGTAGGCTGTTGGTGTGAATCAGTAAGCGTAATTAAACGAGTATAACGTCGATGAACCCCGGCCCATATTGGGGGGGAGGGGGGGGGTGGAAAGGAGTATTTTCAGTGCCTGTAAATTCGCCATATATCCCTGATAGTAAGCCTTTGGTCGTAGCTAAGCGGAAAAAAAACAAAAAAATACCTTGATCTCAGGAGAGTTGCTCATACACAATTTATCTGTCTTTGTTAAGTGGGATCTTACAAGTTCTAACAGAACACTTAACAGAGAAATAGGGGGATGATTTTAGACGGATATCAGTTATTAATAATAATTGAAAATAGAACAAAAAACATTGCGTATTTTGTACTTTCCTACGTGTGACCCCTCTAAAAAGTAGTTTTTACTAATTAAATACGTTTTGTTTATGCACATATTATATTCGATATACTTTACATAACGAGAATATTATGTCTCCCCTCGGGGAGAGGACCAATCCTAGAGGTATTGCAATTCCGGGTCACCCACGACATAGTTAGAGCAAGCACTTCCCTCAAGATCCAGAAACCGGATAAATGTCTAGGATTCTACATAAGGATCGTATCAAACACTTAGCCGAGAAGCGATAAGAATCGCCAGCCGTTACAAATGTACGACCGCCAAATATTGTTCGCATGCTACAAGTGTACTCACCTATTTGTGCTTGCGGGAGTTGAGCTCTGGCTCTTTGGTCGTGTGTGTGTGCGCGCGTGTTTAAAAATGATTAAAAGTCACGATTGTGCTTAAACGTAAACGCATTCGAATCACAGCCTAAAGGTCCCGGATTCGTTTGCAGGGGTAGGACACGAGTGCTTAGGCAAAGCTCGCTTCTTTTCACCTGTTGCCACTGTTCACCTTGCAGTAAATAAGCTCCTAACACTTTGGAGTTAGGTAACTGCATCCAAGGGAATGACCAACTGACACCATTGTTCAGCTGCTAGTGGAAGAGGAGAAGGAGAATTAGGGAGGGTTGCCAGATGGGGAATTAATGATTTAATTTTGAAAGATAGGTAATATAATTTAGTTTTGTTTCTAGTATATGTCTGTGTTTGTATGTACGTACGTACCCAATTGAAGAAGACTGATGGTGACAGTAAAGAAGTGTAAATATTATGTTAATAACAAGAGAGGATATTGCCGGAATAGTTAGTGTTTATGAATCTATTTTGCAAATATAAATATCTAACGGATTATGTTTTACTTTTTTGGTACTGTTTATCGATTTGCTCTGATAGACCATTCCAACTAGGTTACTTATAAATATAAATACACACAGGTGGATACAGGAACAGAAGACTGCCGAGTCATGTTAATTAGCAGGCTGAGAGCCGTCGCTTCCCAGAGCCTTACCCACTATGTATAGTTCCCCTGAAATATTACCTGCCAATCGTTTAACAACTAGGTACACAGTGCTGCATGAATAGAGGAGTACATTTAAGGATAGGCGCCTAGTCCATTCTCCCCAGCCACAATGCGAAACTTTGAAGAATATTTGTGTTCTATTTGTAAAGAATACCTTGCAAGAATTAACTATTTATTTTTCAGACATATTTAGAAATACATGATTCGCCAGCCACAATCGTGACTACCTCCCAGCCGTTATGCGACTGCGTCAGTCTCTTATTTTGTCTGCCTTATTTTCAGTTCGTCTCACTCTCTTTCTCTATCTCTCTTTCACTCTAACTCTTTCTGTCTCTCTCTAGCTGTCGCTCTCTCTAACTCTCTCTCTAGCTCTCACTCACTCTCTAGCTGTCTAGCTCTCACTGCATGTTTTCTTACTCTCTCTCTGTATCTCTATCATATCATATATATATATATATATGTAATATATATATATTATATATACACACACACACAATATGGGCCGGGGTTCATCGACGTTATACTCGATTAATTGCGCTCACTAATTCACACTAACAGTCTACATTTAATAGGCATTCATATTACGTGTCAATATTATCAGGGCTCTTAATTGTGAATGTGTATATAATACCGGCATAATAAATTGCTGGTGTAACTTGTCAAGTTATCGTTGGCTTCTGCTTTTTTTTTTTTTTTTTTAGTTGGGGGGGGGGGGGGAAATCGGTCGTGATCATGCCTTTCTCTGCACTCACTCCCTCCTACACGTCTGGTAGGCTTGGCTACTGATCCTATACATATCTTTATGTGCTTATACATATCCCGCGTTCTATTCCCGGTCGGAACTGAAATGGTTGGGCACCTTTTCCTTCATCAGATGCATCTGTTCACCTTGTATTAAATAAGTTTCCATGAGTTGAACAATTGGTGACGTGGGTTGCCTCGTGGGAGAAGTTGATTAATAGTTGGGCTGTTATAGGGCGACCCGGATAGCTCTACTTAATGGCTTCCTTTCCCCGACTATGGAGAAATGTTGAGAGATGCACCATATATATCTTCAGTTCCCGGAAACCACTGATTTTTCTACTAAAAAAAAAACAAGCAACGAATTAGATAATTATTTGTGAGAAATTAAAAATTTTAAGGCATACAACGCATCATACAGAACATATTCATGTGAATATATCATGCCCGAAACGCTTTGCGTAATAGTGGCTTTAGGCATTTTATGTACTAGCCCTATCTATAAATCCATCACTCTGTAAAATCTCTTGTATGTATGTACCTTACCTAAATAAACATTTGATTTGATTTGATTTGATAACACATTAATAATGATTATTTTGTACAGTTGCACAGTCAGCCCTAAGAAAATGATGGATTCTGTGTATGTACAACTAAAAGTTTGTGATTTATTGCTCTAGGAAGCCAACACAGAGGCTAAATGAAGTGTTACATAAAGTGCAAGCATTAATTGCCAGTCACAATGAGAAAAATATGCACGTTGCTGAGTGCTGTCGCGCGCACACTTACACAAATGTGCTTAATTGAACAGTCTTTGTGGCGCAGTGGTTTGCAGTGCACTTGTCCGGCGCTTTGCAAACCCTTTAGCCAGGGGTTCTTATCCTACCCGGGGAGGATTGATAGTGTGCAAGGCCTTAATTAATAACTGTAGCCTATGTTCACCCAGCAGTGAATGTGTGCCTGGTTGTTAAACGATTTAGCGGGTCGTATTCCAAAGGATAATTAGGATTAAGGACCTGCCCGAAACGCTATGCTTACTAGTGACTTTACAAGAATATGAGAACTTTTGTATATTGAAAAAATAATAAAAACAATTGCATTTCTCATTGATAATAGGAATTTAGGATTCGATGAGTCCCTCATCAAATTGAAACGCCGAACAGAAAACGGTAGAATTGTAGGTGGGACAAACGCTTTGCTCCAACACTAGTTAATTCGTCTTTCGATGTAAATGAAGTGAAATTCCTATGTTTGTGTGCCCTCTGAGGGACGCATAACATAGAAGACGGTTAATGAACTACTTGCGCTCACCTGTGGGATGGTAATTTAATTTTCCTTCCCACTTATTAGCTAATTATTTGAATAGGCAACTCGAAGCACTCTGTGTTCCATATCACTACTGTATTGAATTCCTATCTTGATTTTCTTGATGTAAATAAGATGTAACGTCCTATTTCTTGTATCAAGCTTACCCATGATAAATTCCAAAACAAATAAAAATCAATGTTTTAAATGCCAGTTCAATTGGAGGGCGGCCCTAACATAAAGATAACTGTGAGTGTGGTGGTACCCAGTCGTGGCAGGTGCGTGTTGCGTGTTAGAATGTCTTAGCATACTTACCTGGCACAGGAGACACGGTGATCACGAAGGCCGTTTTCCCAGGGCGAGGCTCACCATTGCACTCCGGTGGCGCTGACCCTTGCGATTAACCCAAATGTGGTTAACTCGGGTGCGAAATTTTTTTTAGCGGGGGACTGCGTTCGCGCTATCCCCCTTTGTAATTGCCCATGTGTTCGTAAAGTTGGTAAATGACATAACAGCTATACTACTCTCATTTGTTTCTTTAGCTAATGTTCAAACCTCTCGCAAGGTACTTTTTTCACAAATATGCATATATTTGGTGTGGTTTCATCTTTTAAGCATGATACCCCTTGAAAATGCACAATTCAAGACTTCGTGTGTAGAAACGTCGATGTGGAGCCGTCCCAAATTCGTTTTCTCAAAGTTAGTGAGGAATTGGAAGCCTGTAACTATGCTTATATGGAGGTTTCCCTTTGCTAATGATTAACCTTCGTCCCCCAGGATGCTTGTCAATTGCGCTACATGGTCACCTGCCTCAACATTCAATAATTACGTCTGTGAAATACACTGACAAGAAGGACAGACGACTCTGAGGGAGGTCTGTGCTCAATGGAAAAAAGTGCTTGTAGCAGTGTCAAACGAGCATTAGTTTGCCTTCCTTTCCAGCTTTTGGCCAGGTAAAGCAATAACTTTTTAATTCAAAAGGGTTCCTCTCCCTATTTCGTTTAGAAGCTGATTACGAAATTTGCCTCGACAAATTTTAATTTGTTTCTTGTTGTCCATTCCACTTGATTGCCTTGCTTCTTTGTTCACTGCCTTGTTATAAATATCTTGTATTTATAACAAGATATGTGTGAAACATCCTGTACTTTATCAGTGTTAAAGAGGAGAGTGATTATAGCTAAAGCTCTATTATCTCATTGATATGCATTTAGCGCTATCAAAGAACTTGTGCCACATAGCGTTTCTCTTCATGTTTTACTGTTTAAAAGTCAAAACATGAGTTAAAAGGCCGCTGCACCAAACCCAAAATTTAGATGATTATACGTTCATGCGGCGCCAATATCTTGATCTAGAGCAGGTAAAAATATTGACGTGTCTGCTTTCCCTTGACCTTGATCATTTACAATTAAGAGCCCTGATAATATTGACACGTAACATGAATGCCTCTTAAATGTAGGCTGTTGGTGTGAATCAGTAAGCGTAATTAAACGAGTATAACGTCGATGAACCCCGGCCCATATTGGGGGGGAGGGGGGGGGTGGAAAGGAGTATTTTCAGTGCCTGTAAATTCGCCATATATCCCTGATAGTAAGCCTTTGGTCGTAGCTAAGCGGAAAAAAAAACAAAAAAATACCTTGATCTCAGGAGAGTTGCTCATACACAATTTATCTGTCTTTGTTAAGTGGGATCTTACAAGTTCTAACAGAACACTTAACAGAGAAATAGGGGGATGATTTTAGACGGATATCAGTTATTAATAATAATTGAAAATAGAACAAAAAACATTGCGTATTTTGTACTTTCCTACGTGTGACCCCTCTAAACAGTAGTTTTTACTAATTAAATACGTTTTGTTTATGCACATATTATATTCGATATACTTTACATAACGAGAATATTATGTCTCCCCTCGGGGAGAGGACCAATCCTAGAGGTATTGCAATTCCGGGTCACCCACGACATAGTTAGAGCAAGCACTTCCCTCAAGATCCAGAAACCGGATAAATGTCTAGGATTCTACATAAGGATCGTATCAAACACTTAGCCGAGAAGCGATAAGAATCGCCAGCCGTTACAAATGTACGACCGCCAAATATTGTTCGCATGCTACAAGTGTACTCACCTATTTGTGCTTGCGGGAGTTGAGCTCTGGCTCTTTGGTCGTGTGTGTGTGCGCGCGTGTTTAAAAATGATTAAAAGTCACGATTGTGCTTAAACGTAAACGCATTCGAATCACAGCCTAAAGGTCCCGGATTCGTTTGCAGGGGTAGGACACGAGTGCTTAGGCAAAGCTCGCTTCTTTTCACCTGTTGCCACTGTTCACCTTGCAGTAAATAAGCTCCTAACACTTTGGAGTTAGGTAACTGCATCCAAGGGAATGACCAACTGACACCATTGTTCAGCTGCTAGTGGAAGAGGAGAAGGAGAATTAGGGAGGGTTGCCAGATGGGGAATTAATGATTTAATTTTGAAAGATAGGTAATATAATTTAGTTTTGTTTCTAGTATATGTCTGTGTTTGTATGTACGTACGTACCCAATTGAAGAAGACTGATGGTGACAGTAAAGAAGTGTAAATATTATGTTAATAACAAGAGAGGATATTGCCGGAATAGTTAGTGTTTATGAATCTATTTTGCAAATATAAATATCTAACGGATTATGTTTTACTTTTTTGGTACTGTTTATCGATTTGCTCTGATAGACCATTCCAACTAGGTTACTTATAAATATAAATACACACAGGTGGATACAGGAACAGAAGACTGCCGAGTCATGTTAATTAGCAGGCTGAGAGCCGTCGCTTCCCAGAGCCTTACCCACTATGTATAGTTCCCCTGAAATATTACCTGCCAATCGTTTAACAACTAGGTACACAGTGCTGCATGAATAGAGGAGTACATTTAAGGATAGGCGCCTAGTCCATTCTCCCCAGCCACAATGCGAAACTTTGAAGAATATTTGTGTTCTATTTGTAAAGAATACCTTGCAAGAATTAACTATTTATTTTTCAGACATATTTAGAAATACATGATTCGCCAGCCACAATCGTGACTACCTCCCAGCCGTTATGCGACTGCGTCAGTCTCTTATTTTGTCTGCCTTATTTTCAGTTCGTCTCACTCTCTTTCTCTATCTCTCTTTCACTCTAACTCTTTCTGTCTCTCTCTAGCTGTCGCTCTCTCTAACTCTCTCTCTAGCTCTCACTCACTCTCTAGCTGTCTAGCTCTCACTGCATGTTTTCTTACTCTCTCTCTGTATCTCTATCATATCATATATATATATATATATATGTAATATATATATATTATATATAACACACACACACAATATGGGCCGGGGTTCATCGACGTTATACTCGATTAATTGCGCTCACTAATTCACACTAACAGTCTACATTTAATAGGCATTCATATTACGTGTCAATATTATCAGGGCTCTTAATTGTGAATGTGTATATAATACCGGCATAATAAATTGCTGGTGTAACTTGTCAAGTTATCGTTGGCTTCTGCTTTTTTTTTTTTTTTTTTAGTTGGGGGGGGGGGGGGGAAATCGGTCGTGATCATGCCTTTCTCTGCACTCACTCCCTCCTACACGTCTGGTAGGCTTGGCTACTGATCCTATACATATCTTTATGTGCTTATACATATCCCGCGTTCTATTCCCGGTCGGAACTGAAATGGTTGGGCACCTTTTCCTTCATCAGATGCATCTGTTCACCTTGTATTAAATAAGTTTCCATGAGTTGAACAATTGGTGACGTGGGTTGCCTCGTGGGAGAAGTTGATTAATAGTTGGGCTGTTATAGGGCGACCCGGATAGCTCTACTTAATGGCTTCCTTTCCCCGACTATGGAGAAATGTTGAGAGATGCACCATATATATCTTCAGTTCCCGGAAACCACTGATTTTTCTACTAAAAAAAAAACAAGCAACGAATTAGATAATTATTTGTGAGAAATTAAAAATTTTAAGGCATACAACGCATCATACAGAACATATTCATGTGAATATATCATGCCCGAAACGCTTTGCGTAATAGTGGCTTTAGGCATTTTATGTACTAGCCCTATCTATAAATCCATCACTCTGTAAAATCTCTTGTATGTATGTACCTTACCTAAATAAACATTTGATTTGATTTGATTTGATAACACATTAATAATGATTATTTTGTACAGTTGCACAGTCAGCCCTAAGAAAATGATGGATTCTGTGTATGTACAACTAAAAGTTTGTGATTTATTGCTCTAGGAAGCCAACACAGAGGCTAAATGAAGTGTTACATAAAGTGCAAGCATTAATTGCCAGTCACAATGAGAAAAATATGCACGTTGCTGAGTGCTGTCGCGCGCACACTTACACAAATGTGCTTAATTGAACAGTCTTTGTGGCGCAGTGGTTTGCAGTGCACTTGTCCGGCGCTTTGCAAACCCTTTAGCCAGGGGTTCTTATCCTACCCGGGGAGGATTGATAGTGTGCAAGGCCTTAATTAATAACTGTAGCCTATGTTCACCCAGCAGTGAATGTGTGCCTGGTTGTTAAACGATTTAGCGGGTCGTATTCCAAAGGATAATTAGGATTAAGGACCTGCCCGAAACGCTATGCTTACTAGTGACTTTACAAGAATATGAGAACTTTTGTATATTGAAAAAATAATAAAAACAATTGCATTTCTCATTGATAATAGGAATT
This sequence comes from Procambarus clarkii, assembly GCF_040958095.1. Taxonomy (NCBI): domain Eukaryota; kingdom Metazoa; phylum Arthropoda; class Malacostraca; order Decapoda; family Cambaridae; genus Procambarus; species Procambarus clarkii. The sequence goes on along the minus strand of NC_091199.1, from coordinate 16,252,514 downwards.
TAGGATTCGATGAGTCCCTCATCAAATTGAAACGCCGAACAGAAAACGGTAGAATTGTAGGTGGGACAAACGCTTTGCTCCAACACTAGTTAATTCGTCTTTCGATGTAAATGAAGTGAAATTCCTATGTTTGTGTGCCCTCTGAGGGACGCATAACATAGAAGACGGTTAATGAACTACTTGCGCTCACCTGTGGGATGGTAATTTAATTTTCCTTCCCACTTATTAGCTAATTATTTGAATAGGCAACTCGAAGCACTCTGTGTTCCATATCACTACTGTATTGAATTCCTATCTTGATTTTCTTGATGTAAATAAGATGTAACGTCCTATTTCTTGTATCAAGCTTACCCATGATAAATTCCAAAACAAATAAAAATCAATGTTTTAAATGCCAGTTCAATTGGAGGGCGGCCCTAACATAAAGATAACTGTGAGTGTGGTGGTACCCAGTCGTGGCAGGTGCGTGTTGCGTGTTAGAATGTCTTAGCATACTTACCTGGCACAGGAGACACGGTGATCACGAAGGCCGTTTTCCCAGGGCGAGGCTCACCATTGCACTCCGGTGGCGCTGACCCTTGCGATTAACCCAAATGTGGTTAACTCGGGTGCGAAATTTTTTTTAGCGGGGGACTGCGTTCGCGCTATCCCCCTTTGTAATTGCCCATGTGTTCGTAAAGTTGGTAAATGACATAACAGCTATACTACTCTCATTTGTTTCTTTAGCTAATGTTCAAACCTCTCGCAAGGTACTTTTTTCACAAATATGCATATATTTGGTGTGGTTTCATCTTTTAAGCATGATACCCCTTGAAAATGCACAATTCAAGACTTCGTGTGTAGAAACGTCGATGTGGAGCCGTCCCAAATTCGTTTTCTCAAAGTTAGTGAGGAATTGGAAGCCTGTAACTATGCTTATATGGAGGTTTCCCTTTGCTAATGATTAACCTTCGTCCCCCAGGATGCTTGTCAATTGCGCTACATGGTCACCTGCCTCAACATTCAATAATTACGTCTGTGAAATACACTGACAAGAAGGACAGACGACTCTGAGGGAGGTCTGTGCTCAATGGAAAAAAGTGCTTGTAGCAGTGTCAAACGAGCATTAGTTTGCCTTCCTTTCCAGCTTTTGGCCAGGTAAAGCAATAACTTTTTAATTCAAAAGGGTTCCTCTCCCTATTTCGTTTAGAAGCTGATTACGAAATTTGCCTCGACAAATTTTAATTTGTTTCTTGTTGTCCATTCCACTTGATTGCCTTGCTTCTTTGTTCACTGCCTTGTTATAAATATCTTGTATTTATAACAAGATATGTGTGAAACATCCTGTACTTTATCAGTGTTAAAGAGGAGAGTGATTATAGCTAAAGCTCTATTATCTCATTGATATGCATTTAGCGCTATCAAAGAACTTGTGCCACATAGCGTTTCTCTTCATGTTTTACTGTTTAAAAGTCAAAACATGAGTTAAAAGGCCGCTGCACCAAACCCAAAATTTAGATGATTATACGTTCATGCGGCGCCAATATCTTGATCTAGAGCAGGTAAAAATATTGACGTGTCTGCTTTCCCTTGACCTTGATCATTTACAATTAAGAGCCCTGATAATATTGACACGTAACATGAATGCCTCTTAAATGTAGGCTGTTGGTGTGAATCAGTAAGCGTAATTAAACGAGTATAACGTCGATGAACCCCGGCCCATATTGGGGGGGAGGGGGGGGTGGAAAGGAGTATTTTCAGTGCCTGTAAATTCGCCATATATCCCTGATAGTAAGCCTTTGGTCGTAGCTAAGCGGAAAAAAAAACAAAAAAATACCTTGATCTCAGGAGAGTTGCTCATACACAATTTATCTGTCTTTGTTAAGTGGGATCTTACAAGTTCTAACAGAACACTTAACAGAGAAATAGGGGGATGATTTTAGACGGATATCAGTTATTAATAATAATTGAAAATAGAACAAAAAACATTGCGTATTTTGTACTTTCCTACGTGTGACCCCTCTAAAAAGTAGTTTTTACTAATTAAATACGTTTTGTTTATGCACATATTATATTCGATATACTTTACATAACGAGAATATTATGTCTCCCCTCGGGGAGAGGACCAATCCTAGAGGTATTGCAATTCCGGGTCACCCACGACATAGTTAGAGCAAGCACTTCCCTCAAGATCCAGAAACCGGATAAATGTCTAGGATTCTACATAAGGATCGTATCAAACACTTAGCCGAGAAGCGATAAGAATCGCCAGCCGTTACAAATGTACGACCGCCAAATATTGTTCGCATGCTACAAGTGTACTCACCTATTTGTGCTTGCGGGAGTTGAGCTCTGGCTCTTTGGTCGTGTGTGTGTGCGCGCGTGTTTAAAAATGATTAAAAGTCACGATTGTGCTTAAACGTAAACGCATTCGAATCACAGCCTAAAGGTCCCGGATTCGTTTGCAGGGGTAGGACACGAGTGCTTAGGCAAAGCTCGCTTCTTTTCACCTGTTGCCACTGTTCACCTTGCAGTAAATAAGCTCCTAACACTTTGGAGTTAGGTAACTGCATCCAAGGGAATGACCAACTGACACCATTGTTCAGCTGCTAGTGGAAGAGGAGAAGGAGAATTAGGGAGGGTTGCCAGATGGGGAATTAATGATTTAATTTTGAAAGATAGGTAATATAATTTAGTTTTGTTTCTAGTATATGTCTGTGTTTGTATGTACGTACGTACCCAATTGAAGAAGACTGATGGTGACAGTAAAGAAGTGTAAATATTATGTTAATAACAAGAGAGGATATTGCCGGAATAGTTAGTGTTTATGAATCTATTTTGCAAATATAAATATCTAACGGATTATGTTTTACTTTTTTGGTACTGTTTATCGATTTGCTCTGATAGACCATTCCAACTAGGTTACTTATAAATATAAATACACACAGGTGGATACAGGAACAGAAGACTGCCGAGTCATGTTAATTAGCAGGCTGAGAGCCGTCGCTTCCCAGAGCCTTACCCACTATGTATAGTTCCCCTGAAATATTACCTGCCAATCGTTTAACAACTAGGTACACAGTGCTGCATGAATAGAGGAGTACATTTAAGGATAGGCGCCTAGTCCATTCTCCCCAGCCACAATGCGAAACTTTGAAGAATATTTGTGTTCTATTTGTAAAGAATACCTTGCAAGAATTAACTATTTATTTTTCAGACATATTTAGAAATACATGATTCGCCAGCCACAATCGTGACTACCTCCCAGCCGTTATGCGACTGCGTCAGTCTCTTATTTTGTCTGCCTTATTTTCAGTTCGTCTCACTCTCTTTCTCTATCTCTCTTTCACTCTAACTCTTTCTGTCTCTCTCTAGCTGTCGCTCTCTCTAACTCTCTCTCTAGCTCTCACTCACTCTCTAGCTGTCTAGCTCTCACTGCATGTTTTCTTACTCTCTCTCTGTATCTCTATCATATCATATATATATATATATATATGTAATATATATATATTATATATACACACACACACAATATGGGCCGGGGTTCATCGACGTTATACTCGATTAATTGCGCTCACTAATTCACACTAACAGTCTACATTTAATAGGCATTCATATTACGTGTCAATATTATCAGGGCTCTTAATTGTGAATGTGTATATAATACCGGCATAATAAATTGCTGGTGTAACTTGTCAAGTTATCGTTGGCTTCTGCTTTTTTTTTTTTTTTTTAGTTGGGGGGGGGGGGGGAAATCGGTCGTGATCATGCCTTTCTCTGCACTCACTCCCTCCTACACGTCTGGTAGGCTTGGCTACTGATCCTATACATATCTTTATGTGCTTATACATATCCCGCGTTCTATTCCCGGTCGGAACTGAAATGGTTGGGCACCTTTTCCTTCATCAGATGCATCTGTTCACCTTGTATTAAATAAGTTTCCATGAGTTGAACAATTGGTGACGTGGGTTGCCTCGTGGGAGAAGTTGATTAATAGTTGGGCTGTTATAGGGCGACCCGGATAGCTCTACTTAATGGCTTCCTTTCCCCGACTATGGAGAAATGTTGAGAGATGCACCATATATATCTTCAGTTCCCGGAAACCACTGATTTTTCTACTAAAAAAAAAACAAGCAACGAATTAGATAATTATTTGTGAGAAATTAAAAATTTTAAGGCATACAACGCATCATACAGAACATATTCATGTGAATATATCATGCCCGAAACGCTTTGCGTAATAGTGGCTTTAGGCATTTTATGTACTAGCCCTATCTATAAATCCATCACTCTGTAAAATCTCTTGTATGTATGTACCTTACCTAAATAAACATTTGATTTGATTTGATTTGATTTGATAACACATTAATAATGATTATTTTGTACAGTTGCACAGTCAGCCCTAAGAAAATGATGGATTCTGTGTATGTACAACTAAAAGTTTGTGATTTATTGCTCTAGGAAGCCAACACAGAGGCTAAATGAAGTGTTACATAAAGTGCAAGCATTAATTGCCAGTCACAATGAGAAAAATATGCACGTTGCTGAGTGCTGTCGCGCGCACACTTACACAAATGTGCTTAATTGAACAGTCTTTGTGGCGCAGTGGTTTGCAGTGCACTTGTCCGGCGCTTTGCAAACCCTTTAGCCAGGGGTTCTTATCCTACCCGGGGAGGATTGATAGTGTGCAAGGCCTTAATTAATAACTGTAGCCTATGTTCACCCAGCAGTGAATGTGTGCCTGGTTGTTAAACGATTTAGCGGGTCGTATTCCAAAGGATAATTAGGATTAAGGACCTGCCCGAAACGCTATGCTTACTAGTGACTTTACAAGAATATGAGAACTTTTGTATATTGAAAAAATAATAAAAACAATTGCATTTCTCATTGATAATAGGAATTTAGGATTCGATGAGTCCCTCATCAAATTGAAACGCCGAACAGAAAACGGTAGAATTGTAGGTGGGACAAACGCTTTGCTCCAACACTAGTTAATTCGTCTTTCGATGTAAATGAAGTGAAATTCCTATGTTTGTGTGCCCTCTGAGGGACGCATAACTTAGAAGACGGTTAATGAACTACTTGCGCTCACCTGTGGGATGGTAATTTAATTTTCCTTCCCACTTATTAGCTAATTATTTGAATAGGCAACTCGAAGCACTCTGTGTTCCATATCACTACTGTATTGAATTCCTATCTTGATTTTCTTGATGTAAATAAGATGTAACGTCCTATTTCTTGTATCAAGCTTACCCATGATAAATTCCAAAACAAATAAAAATCAATGTTTTAAATGCCAGTTCAATTGGAGGGCGGCCCTAACATAAAGATAACTGTGAGTGTGGTGGTACCCAGTCGTGGCAGGTGCGTGTTGCGTGTTAGAATGTCTTAGCATACTTACCTGGCACAGGAGACACGGTGATCACGAAGGCCGTTTTCCCAGGGCGAGGCTCACCATTGCACTCCGGTGGCGCTGACCCTTGCGATTAACCCAAATGTGGTTAACTCGGGTGCGAAATTTTTTTTAGCGGGGGACTGCGTTCGCGCTATCCCCCTTTGTAATTGCCCATGTGTTCGTAAAGTTGGTAAATGACATAACAGCTATACTACTCTCATTTGTTTCTTTAGCTAATGTTCAAACCTCTCGCAAGGTACTTTTTTCACAAATATGCATATATTTGGTGTGGTTTCATCTTTTAAGCATGATACCCCTTGAAAATGCACAATTCAAGACTTCGTGTGTAGAAACGTCGATGTGGAGCCGTCCCAAATTCGTTTTCTCAAAGTTAGTGAGGAATTGGAAGCCTGTAACTATGCTTATATGGAGGTTTCCCTTTGCTAATGATTAACCTTCGTCCCCCAGGATGCTTGTCAATTGCGCTACATGGTCACCTGCCTCAACATTCAATAATTACGTCTGTGAAATACACTGACAAGAAGGACAGACGACTCTGAGGGAGGTCTGTGCTCAATGGAAAAAAGTGCTTGTAGCAGTGTCAAACGAGCATTAGTTTGCCTTCCTTTCCAGCTTTTGGCCAGGTAAAGCAATAACTTTTTAATTCAAAAGGGTTCCTCTCCCTATTTCGTTTAGAAGCTGATTACGAAATTTGCCTCGACAAATTTTAATTTGTTTCTTGTTGTCCATTCCACTTGATTGCCTTGCTTCTTTGTTCACTGCCTTGTTATAAATATCTTGTATTTATAACAAGATATGTGTGAAACATCCTGTACTTTATCAGTGTTAAAGAGGAGAGTGATTATAGCTAAAGCTCTATTATCTCATTGATATGCATTTAGCGCTATCAAAGAACTTGTGCCACATAGCGTTTCTCTTCATGTTTTACTGTTTAAAAGTCAAAACATGAGTTAAAAGGCCGCTGCACCAAACCCAAAATTTAGATGATTATACGTTCATGCGGCGCCAATATCTTGATCTAGAGCAGGTAAAAATATTGACGTGTCTGCTTTCCCTTGACCTTGATCATTTACAATTAAGAGCCCTGATAATATTGACACGTAACATGAATGCCTCTTAAATGTAGGCTGTTGGTGTGAATCAGTAAGCGTAATTAAACGAGTATAACGTCGATGAACCCCGGCCCATATTGGGGGGGAGGGGGGGGTGGAAAGGAGTATTTTCAGTGCCTGTAAATTCGCCATATATCCCTGATAGTAAGCCTTTGGTCGTAGCTAAGCGGAAAAAAAAACAAAAAAATACCTTGATCTCAGGAGAGTTGCTCATACACAATTTATCTGTCTTTGTTAAGTGGGATCTTACAAGTTCTAACAGAACACTTAACAGAGAAATAGGGGGATGATTTTAGACGGATATCAGTTATTAATAATAATTGAAAATAGAACAAAAAACATTGCGTATTTTGTACTTTCCTACGTGTGACCCCTCTAAAAAGTAGTTTTTACTAATTAAATACGTTTTGTTTATGCACATATTATATTCGATATACTTTACATAACGAGAATATTATGTCTCCCCTCGGGGAGAGGACCAATCCTAGAGGTATTGCAATTCCGGGTCACCCACGACATAGTTAGAGCAAGCACTTCCCTCAAGATCCAGAAACCGGATAAATGTCTAGGATTCTACATAAGGATCGTATCAAACACTTAGCCGAGAAGCGATAAGAATCGCCAGCCGTTACAAATGTACGACCGCCAAATATTGTTCGCATGCTACAAGTGTACTCACCTATTTGTGCTTGCGGGAGTTGAGCTCTGGCTCTTTGGTCGTGTGTGTGTGCGCGCGTGTTTAAAAATGATTAAAAGTCACGATTGTGCTTAAACGTAAACGCATTCGAATCACAGCCTAAAGGTCCCGGATTCGTTTGCAGGGGTAGGACACGAGTGCTTAGGCAAAGCTCGCTTCTTTTCACCTGTTGCCACTGTTCACCTTGCAGTAAATAAGCTCCTAACACTTTGGAGTTAGGTAACTGCATCCAAGGGAATGACCAACTGACACCATTGTTCAGCTGCTAGTGGAAGAGGAGAAGGAGAATTAGGGAGGGTTGCCAGATGGGGAATTAATGATTTAATTTTGAAAGATAGGTAATATAATTTAGTTTTGTTTCTAGTATATGTCTGTGTTTGTATGTAAGTACGTACCCAATTGAAGAAGACTGATGGTGACAGTAAAGAAGTGTAAATATTATGTTAATAACAAGAGAGGATATTGCCGGAATAGTTAGTGTTTATGAATCTATTTTGCAAATATAAATATCTAACGGATTATGTTTTACTTTTTTGGTACTGTTTATCGATTTGCTCTGATAGACCATTCCAACTAGGTTACTTATAAATATAAATACACACAGGTGGATACAGGAACAGAAGACTGCCGAGTCATGTTAATTAGCAGGCTGAGAGCCGTCGCTTCCCAGAGCCTTACCCACTATGTATAGTTCCCCTGAAATATTACCTGCCAATCGTTTAACAACTAGGTACACAGTGCTGCATGAATAGAGGAGTACATTTAAGGATAGGCGCCTAGTCCATTCTCCCCAGCCACAATGCGAAACTTTGAAGAATATTTGTGTTCTATTTGTAAAGAATACCTTGCAAGAATTAACTATTTATTTTTCAGACATATTTAGAAATACATGATTCGCCAGCCACAATCGTGACTACCTCCCAGCCGTTATGCGACTGCGTCAGTCTCTTATTTTGTCTGCCTTATTTTCAGTTCGTCTCACTCTCTTTCTCTATCTCTCTTTCACTCTAACTCTTTCTGTCTCTCTCTAGCTGTCGCTCTCTCTAACTCTCTCTCTAGCTCTCACTCACTCTCTAGCTGTCTAGCTCTCACTGCATGTTTTCTTACTCTCTCTCTGTATCTCTATCATATCATATATATATATATATATATGTAATATATATATATTATATATACACACACACACAATATGGGCCGGGGTTCATCGACGTTATACTCGATTAATTGCGCTCACTAATTCACACTAACAGTCTACATTTAATAGGCATTCATATTACGTGTCAATATTATCAGGGCTCTTAATTGTGAATGTGTATATAATACCGGCATAATAAATTGCTGGTGTAACTTGTCAAGTTATCGTTGGCTTCTGCTTTTTTTTTTTTTTTTTTAGTTGGGGGGGGGGGGAAATCGGTCGTGATCATGCCTTTCTCTGCACTCACTCCCTCCTACACGTCTGGTAGGCTTGGCTACTGATCCTATACATATCTTTATGTGCTTATACATATCCCGCGTTCTATTCCCGGTCGGAACTGAAATGGTTGGGCACCTTTTCCTTCATCAGATGCATCTGTTCACCTTGTATTAAATAAGTTTCCATGAGTTGAACAATTGGTGACGTGGGTTGCCTCGTGGGAGAAGTTGATTAATAGTTTGGCTGTTATAGGGCGACCCGGATAGCTCTACTTAATGGCTTCCTTTCCCCGACTATGGAGAAATGTTGAGAGATGCACCATATATATCTTCAGTTCCCGGAAACCACTGATTTTTCTACTAAAAAAAAAACAAGCAACGAATTAGATAATTATTTGTGAGAAATTAAAAATTTTAAGGCATACAACGCATCATACAGAACATATTCATGTGAATATATCATGCCCGAAACGCTTTGCGTAATAGTGGCTTTAGGCATTTTATGTACTAGCCCTATCTATAAATCCATCACTCTGTAAAATCTCTTGTATGTATGTACCTTACCTAAATAAACATTTGATTTGATAACACATTAATAATGATTATTTTGTACAGTTGCACAGTCAGCCCTAAGAAAATGATGGATTCTGTGTATGTACAACTAAAAGTTTGTGATTTATTGCTCTAGGAAGCCAACACAGAGGCTAAATGAAGTGTTACATAAAGTGCAAGCATTAATTGCCAGTCACAATGAGAAAAATATGCACGTTGCTGAGTGCTGTCGCGCGCACACTTACACAAATGTGCTTAATTGAACAGTCTTTGTGGCGCAGTGGTTTGCAGTGCACTTGTCCGGCGCTTTGCAAACCCTTTGGCCAGGGGTTCTTATCCTACCCGGGGAGGATTGATAGTGTGCAAGGCCTTAATTAATAACTGTAGCCTATGTTCACCCAGCAGTGAATGTGTGCCTGGTTGTTAAACGATTTAGCGGGTCGTATTCCAAAGGATAATTAGGATTAAGGACCTGCCCGAAACGCTATGCTTACTAGTGACTTTACAAGAATATGAGAACTTTTGTATATTGAAAAAATAATAAAAACAATTGCATTTCTCATTGATAATAGGAATTTAGGATTCGATGAGTCCCTCATCAAATTGAAACGCCGAACAGAAAACGGTAGAATTGTAGGTGGGACAAACGCTTTGCTCCAACACTAGTTAATTCGTCTTTCGATGTAAATGAAGTGAAATTCCTATGTTTGTGTGCCCTCTGAGGGACGCATAACTTAGAAGACGGTTAATGAACTACTTGCGCTCACCTGTGGGATGGTAATTTAATTTTCCTTCCCACTTATTAGCTAATTATTTGAATAGGCAACTCGAAGCACTCTGTGTTCCATATCACTACTGTATTGAATTCCTATCTTGATTTTCTTGATGTAAATAAGATGTAACGTCCTATTTCTTGTATCAAGCTTACCCATGATAAATTCCAAAACAAATAAAAATCAATGTTTTAAATGCCAGTTCAATTGGAGGGCGGCCCTAACATAAAGATAACTGTGAGTGTGGTGGTACCCAGTCGTGGCAGGTGCGTGTTGCGTGTTAGAATGTCTTAGCATACTTACCTGGCACAGGAGACACGGTGATCACGAAGGCCGTTTTCCCAGGGCGAGGCTCACCATTGCACTCCGGTGGCGCTGACCCTTGCGATTAACCCAAATGTGGTTAACTCGGGTGCGAAATTTTTTTTAGCGGGGGACTGCGTTCGCGCTATCCCCCTTTGTAATTGCCCATGTGTTCGTAAAGTTGGTAAATGACATAACAGCTATACTACTCTCATTTGTTTCTTTAGCTAATGTTCAAACCTCTCGCAAGGTACTTTTTTCACAAATATGCATATATTTGGTGTGGTTTCATCTTTTAAGCATGATACCCCTTGAAAATGCACAATTCAAGACTTCGTGTGTAGAAACGTCGATGTGGAGCCGTCCCAAATTCGTTTTCTCAAAGTTAGTGAGGAATTGGAAGCCTGTAACTATGCTTATATGGAGGTTTCCCTTTGCTAATGATTAACCTTCGTCCCCCAGGATGCTTGTCAATTGCGCTACATGGTCACCTGCCTCAACATTCAATAATTACGTCTGTGAAATACACTGACAAGAAGGACAGACGACTCTGAGGGAGGTCTGTGCTCAATGGAAAAAAGTGCTTGTAGCAGTGTCAAACGAGCATTAGTTTGCCTTCCTTTCCAGCTTTTGGCCAGGTAAAGCAATAACTTTTTAATTCAAAAGGGTTCCTCTCCCTATTTCGTTTAGAAGCTGATTACGAAATTTGCCTCGACAAATTTTAATTTGTTTCTTGTTGTCCATTCCACTTGATTGCCTTGCTTCTTTGTTCACTGCCTTGTTATAAATATCTTGTATTTATAACAAGATATGTGTGAAACATCCTGTACTTTATCAGTGTTAAAGAGGAGAGTGATTATAGCTAAAGCTCTATTATCTCATTGATATGCATTTAGCGCTATCAAAGAACTTGTGCCACATAGCGTTTCTCTTCATGTTTTACTGTTTAAAAGTCAAAACATGAGTTAAAAGGCCGCTGCACCAAACCCAAAATTTAGATGATTATACGTTCATGCGGCGCCAATATCTTGATCTAGAGCAGGTAAAAATATTGACGTGTCTGCTTTCCCTTGACCTTGATCATTTACAATTAAGAGCCCTGATAATATTGACACGTAACATGAATGCCTCTTAAATGTAGGCTGTTGGTGTGAATCAGTAAGCGTAATTAAACGAGTATAACGTCGATGAACCCCGGCCCATATTGGGGGGGAGGGGGGGGTGGAAAGGAGTATTTTCAGTGCCTGTAAATTCGCCATATATCCCTGATAGTAAGCCTTTGGTCGTAGCTAAGCGGAAAAAAAACAAAAAAATACCTTGATCTCAGGAGAGTTGCTCATACACAATTTATCTGTCTTTGTTAAGTGGGATCTTACAAGTTCTAACAGAACACTTAACAGAGAAATAGGGGGATGATTTTAGACGGATATCAGTTATTAATAATAATTGAAAATAGAACAAAAAACATTGCGTATTTTGTACTTTCCTACGTGTGACCCCTCAAAACAGTAGTTTTTACTAATTAAATACGTTTTGTTTATGCACATATTGTATTCGATATACTTTACATAACGAGAATATTATGTCTCCCCTCGGGGAGAGGACCAATCCTAGAGGTATTGCAATTCCGGGTCACCCACGACATAGTTAGAGCAAGCACTTCCCTCAAGATCTAGAAACCGGATAAATGTCTAGGATTCTACATAAGGATCGTATCAAACACTTAGCCGAGAAGCGATAAGAATCGCCAGCCGTTACAAATGTACGACCGCCAAATTTTGTTCGCATGCTACAAGTGTACTCACCTATTTGTGCTTGCGGGAGTTGAGCTCTGGCTCTTTGGTCGTGTGTGTGTGCGCGCGTGTTTAAAAATGATTAAAAGTCACGATTGTGCTTAAACGTAAACGCATTCGAATCACAGCCTAAAGGTCCCGGATTCGTTTGCAGGGGTAGGACACGAGTGCTTAGGCAAAGCTCGCTTCTTTTCACCTGTTGCCACTGTTCACCTTGCAGTAAATAAGCTCCTAACACTTTGGAGTTAGGTAACTGCATCCAAGGGAATGACCAACTGACACCATTGTTCAGCTGCTAGTGGAAGAGGAGAAGGAGAATTAGGGAGGGTTGCCAGATGGGGAATTAATGATTTAATTTTGAAAGATAGGTAATATAATTTAGTTTTGTTTCTAGTATATGTCTGTGTTTGTATGTACGTACGTACCCAATTGAAGAAGACTGATGGTGACAGTAAAGAAGTGTAAATATTATGTTAATAACAAGAGTGGATATTGCCGGAATAGTTAGTGTTTATGAATCTATTTTGCAAATATAAATATCTAACGGATTATGTTTTACTTTTTTGGTACTGTTTATCGATTTGCTCTGATAGACCATTCCAACTAGGTTACTTATAAATATAAATACACACAGGTGGATACAGGAACAGAAGACTGCCGAGTCATGTTAATTAGCAGGCTGAGAGCCGTCGCTTCCCAGAGCCTTACCCACTATGTATAGTTCCCCTGAAATATTATCTGCCAATCGTTTAACAACTAGGTACACAGTGCTGCATGAATAGAGGAGTACATTTAAGGATAGGCGCCTAGTCCATTCTCCCCAGCCACAATGCGAAACTTTGAAGAATATATGTGTTCTATTTGTAAAGAATACCTTGCAAGAATTAACTATTTATTTTTCAGACATATTTAGAAATACATGATTCGCCAGCCACAATCGTGACTACCTCCCAGCCGTTATGCGACTGCGTCAGTCTCTTATTTTGTCTGCCTTATTTTCAGTTCGTCTCACTCTCTTTCTCTATCTCTCTTTCACTCTAACTCTTTGTCTCTCTCTCTAGCTGTCGCTCTCGCTAACTCTCTCTCTAGCTCTCACTCACTCTCTAGCTGTCTAGCTCTCACTGCATGTTTTCTTACTCTCTCTCTGTATCTCTATCATATCATATATATATATATATATATATATATATATATATATATATATATATATATATATATATATATATATATATATATATATGTAATATATATATATTATATATACACACACACACAATATGGGCCGGGGTTCATCGACGTTATACTCGATTAATTGCGCTCACTAATTCACACTAACAGTCTACATTTAATAGGCATTCATATTACGTGTCAATATTATCAGGGCTCTTAATTGTGAATGTGTATATAATACCGGCATAATAAATTGCTGGTGTAACTTGTCAAGTTATCGTTGGCTTCTGCTTTTTTTTTTTTTTTTTTTAGTTGGGGGGGGGGGGGAAATCGGTCGTGATCATGCCTTTCTCTGCACTCACTCCCTCCTACACGTCTGGTAGGCTTGGCTACTGATCCTATACATATCTTTATGTGCTTATACATATCCCGCGTTCGATTCCCGGTCGGAACTGAAATGGTTGGGCACCTTTTCCTTCATCAGATGCATCTGTTCACCTTGTATTAAATAAGTTTCCATGAGTTGAACAATTGGTGACGTGGGTTGCCTCGTGGGAGAAGTTGATTAATAGTTGGGCTGTTATAGGGCGACCGGGATAGCTCTACTTAATGGCTTCCTTTCCCCGACTATGGAGACATGTTGAGAGATGCACCATATATATCTTCAGTTCCCGGAAACCACTGATTTTTCTACTAAAAAAAAACAAGCAACGAATTAGATAATTATTTGTGAGAAATTAAAAATTTTAAGGCATACAACGCATCATACAGAACATATTCATGTGAATATATCATGCCCGAAACACTTTGCGTAATAGTGGCTTTAGGCATTTTATGTACTAGCCCTATCTATAAATCTATCACTCTGTAAAATCTCTTGTATGTATGTACCTTACCTAAATAAACATTTGATTTGATTTGATAACACATTAATAATGATTATTTTGTACAGTTGCACAGTCAGCCCTAAGAAAATGATGGATTCTGTGTATGTACAACTAAATGTTTGTGATTTATTGCTCTAGGAAGCCAACACAGAGGCTAAATGAAGTGTTACATAAAGTGCAAGCATTAATTGCCAGTCACAATGAGAAAAATATGCACGTTGCTGAGTGCTGTCGCGCGCACACTTACACAAATGTGCTTAATTGAACAGTCTTTGTGGCGCAGTGGTTTGCAGTGCACTTGTCCGGCGCTTTGCAAACCCTTTGGCCAGGGGTTCTTATCCTACCCGGGGAGGATTGATAGTGTGCAAGGCCTTAATTAATAACTGTAGCCTATGTTCACCCAGCAGTGAATGTGTGCCTGGTTGTTAAACGATTTAGCGGGTCGTATTCCAAAGGATAATTAGGATTAAGGACCTGCCCGAAACGCTATGCTTACTAGTGACTTTACAAGAATATGAGAACTTTTGTATATTGAAAAAATAATAAAAACAATTGCATTTCTCATTGATAATAGGAATTTAGGATTCGATGAGTCCCTCATCAAATTGAAACGCCGAACAGAAAACGGTAGAATTGTAGGTGGGACAAACGCTTTGCTCCAACACTAGTTAATTCGTCTTTCGATGTAAATGAAGTGAAATTCCTATGTTTGTGTGCCCTCTGAGGGACGCATAACATAGAAGACGGTTAATGAACTACTTGCGCTCACCTGTGGGATGGTAATTTAATTTTCCTTCCCACTTATTAGCTAATTATTTGAATAGGCAACTCGAAGCACTCTGTGTTCCATATCACTACTGTATTGAATTCCTATCTTGATTTTCTTGATGTAAATAAGATGTAACGTCCTATTTCTTGTATCAAGCTTACCCATGATAAATTCCAAAACAAATAAAAATCAATGTTTTAAATGCCAGTTCAATTGGAGGGCGGCCCTAACATAAAGATAACTGTGAGTGTGGTGGTACCCAGTCGTGGCAGGTGCGTGTTGCGTGTTAGAATGTCTTAGCATACTTACCTGGCACAGGAGACACGGTGATCACGAAGGCCGTTTTCCCAGGGCGAGGCTCACCATTGCACTCCGGTGGCGCTGACCCTTGCGATTAACCCAAATGTGGTTAACTCGGGTGCGAAATTTTTTTTAGCGGGGGACTGCGTTCGCGCTATCCCCCTTTGTAATTGCCCATGTGTTCGTAAAGTTGGTAAATGACATAACAGCTATACTACTCTCATTTGTTTCTTTAGCTAATGTTCAAACCTCTCGCAAGGTACTTTTTTCACAAATATGCATATATTTGGTGTGGTTTCATCTTTTAAGCATGATACCCCTTGAAAATGCACAATTCAAGACTTCGTGTGTAGAAACGTCGATGTGGAGCCGTCCCAAATTCGTTTTCTCAAAGTTAGTGAGGAATTGGAAGCCTGTAACTATGCTTATATGGAGGTTTCCCTTTGCTAATGATTAACCTTCGTCCTCCAGGATGCTTGTCAATTGCGCTACATGGTCACCTGCCTCAACATTCAATAATTACGTCTGTGAAATACACTGACAAGAAGGACAGACGACTCTGAGGGAGGTCTGTGCTCAATGGAAAAAAGTGCTTGTAGCAGTGTCAAACGAGCATTAGTTTGCCTTCCTTTCCAGCTTTTGGCCAGGTAAAGCAATAACTTTTTAATTCAAAAGGGTTCCTCTCCCTATTTCGTTTAGAAGCTGATTACGAAATTTGCCTCGACAAATTTTAATTTGTTTCTTGTTGTCCATTCCACTTGATTGCCTTGCTTCTTTGTTCACTGCCTTGTTATAAATATCTTGTATTTATAACAAGATATGTGTGAAACATCCTGTACTTTATCAGTGTTAAAGAGGAGAGTGATTATAGCTAAAGCTCTATTATCTCATTGATATGCATTTAGCGCTATCAAAGAACTTGTGCCACATAGCGTTTCTCTTCATGTTTTACTGTTTAAAAGTCAAAACATGAGTTAAAAGGCCGCTGCACCAAACCCAAAATTTAGATGATTATACGTTCATGGGACACCAATATAATAATAATACTGTAATGATGATAATTTGTTTAGGAACAGTACATAATACATAGTTGCAGAGCTACAGTGCAAACATAGTTAGATTTAAAGATAGAGGTAGTACATACAATACCTAAAGCCAGTAGTACGCATAGCGTTTCGGGCAAGGAGAGGTGGGGAAAAACACTTAGACTAAAACTTGATAGTAATTGAGCTTAATGAAATATATTCCTATATAAATTATGGAGTATGGCTAGAGAGTAAACGAACTGGATTTTTGTTGTAAATAAATGGCCTAACGACAACTAGTCTTAATGTTAAATGTGTACACAATAAACAAGTAGAAATTAATAGTTGCCGGGCCAAGTGTCCGTTGGTCGAGGGAACAACTCCAATCCTCCGTCCAGAACTGCTGTTGCAAAGACGTCAACTACGAGCTGGAGTGTTAATTATTTCCGGGACACTGCCGTGTTGTGCCAAAATAACGTGGCACCGCATTTTGTGGTTGTAGGAGCGAATAAAATGACACAGCAATTTCCTTGCAATGGCACCTCTCTCTTGCATGCTGCTAATATGGTGTCGCTAGTAGGAATCGTCTCCTTCCTCTCTGACTGTGATACGCATGCGCAGAACACTCCAAAGTATTCTCGAGCGTAAAGTATTTTATTTACTTATAATTAATTAGGGAAGAAAGGAATAGTGACAGGTATTTATGTCACTGATAAATGTATTAAGGTGCAATATATTTTTGCATAATGCAAGTCAGCTTACTAAGACTGCATAAAAATAAGAAAAGGAATATTACATTGAATTGTTTTACATTATAATATTTTCCACTGTAGTTGTTAATTCACCTAAATAAGCGAGTTCAGTACGCAGTAATATGCTGTATAAATAAACAATTATCCTTAGTAAAGGAAAGTAATTAACTGGACTCTGTTTAAATTCAACTAAATGTGAAGATATTTCATGTTTCAACTTGCTACTACCTCCCGGCGTCATGGAAACTGTAGGAAGGATTTGGTAAAATACTGCGTCGCAATAGAAACATTAATTGGATTAATTCTATGAATTAGTAAAATTAGTAATTACTGTGGTTAATACAATAATGATATACATCATTTTTGTATAATAATACAAGTGTTGGATAATTTTCAACAGAAGCACCTGCAGGTAACCTCAAGGTATGGCAGTCTTGGAGTTCCTGAGCACTAGTCCCAACATGGTGTGGGAGAACAACGGTGCCAATGCTGGAATTCAACAGGGTGTTGATGAACATCTGAACTGGGGTCTTACCAAGGCAGGCTACCACCACCATTATATTGTAGAATGTCCCATACTGACTGACTTTCGCCCTCCTGGGCTAAGGTATGCTGAACTCTGTAATAACTATATGAGTACTGGAACACTTGATGATATATCCTACATCCCTACATAGGGTGGGATATATCCCACCCTACCCATCAACATTGGTGTTCCCCAGGGCAGCATACTTGGCCCTCTCCTCTTTCTCATCTACATTAATGACCTTCCAAATGCCTCCCAACACCTCAAACCAATTCTATTTGCTGACGACACAACCTTCATTTACTCCAGTCCTGATCCCCTTGCTCTAAATGCCACAGTAAATACTGAGCTAAATAAAGTCCATCTGTGGCTAACTGCCAATAAACTCACCCTTAACATTGACAAAACTTTCTATATTCTGTTTGGCAATAAATCCTCTAATCAAATAAATCTAAAAATAAACAATACCCAAATTTGTAACAAATTAGATGGCAAATTCCTTGGCATTCTCATTGACCACAAGCTGAATTTCCAGGGACACATTCTAAACATATCAAAAAAAGTTTCAAAAACTGTGGGCATTCTTTCTAAGATCAGATATTATGTACCACGCCCTGCCCTGGTGACTCTCTATTACTCCCTTATCTATCCATATCTCAACTATGGTATTTGTGCTTGGGGCTCTACTACCCAAAATCACTTACGTCCTCTAATTACTCAACACAAAGCTGCTATTAGGACAATATCCAATTCTGGTCCCAGACATCACTCGGTACCCCTACTCAAATCTCTGAATATGTTAGACATTAAGTCACTGCACATTCTCTCATGTGTATTATACATATATAAAACGCTAAACTATAATGCCAATCCTGATCTCAAAAGCTTCATAGAAGGTTGTAACAGAACCCATGAGCTCCACACCAGAAATAAATACAGTTTTGATATTCCTAGAGTACGACTTAATCAAACTAGAAATGCTCTACAAATCAAGGGGCCCAGAATGTGGAATGACCTTCCCAACCATGTTAAAGACTGTACCTCTCTCAACCAGTTTAAGTTAAAAACGAAGCTATACCTAATAAATTCCCTGTAACCTACCTTACCCTTCTATTGTCAACCAATGTCTGTTTTTCTTTAAAGAGTGCTGTTTGTCGACATAATTGTATTTGTGCTGCTTTTTCATCTATGTTTTCATTTCTTGTTTTCATTCTACTCATTATGCTCAATTAGTATTAAGCTTGTCATTTAGGTTTATCATGCCCGAAATGCTTTGCGTAATAGTGGCTTTAGGCATTGTATGTACTAGCTCTACCTATAAGTCAACCAATCCTTGTAAAAATTTATTGTATGTATGTACCTTACCTTAATAAAATTGTATTGTATTGTATTGTATATTGGACTTGTATCCAAGATTTACAATGTAATATATCAATTATAAAATGTATATATATGATGTAACTATATAACCTGAGCTTGTAAAAGCACCTTCATCACCTTCAGTGATTAAGTGCTTAATTGCACACTAGTTTCTTTATCAGCTATCTCACCCTGTCAGAGTAAATGAGACAAATGTATGTGAATGCATGTGTGTGTATATATGTATGTATGTGTGTGTATGTATATGTATGGGTATAAAGTATATATGGAAGCTGATCAAAATTACATTTCACATTTGTGAATGTACATTAATGACACTATGTAAAAGACACATCAAACACTTTATGTAGGACTTACGTAAATCTGTGTATCTATGTATTTACGCATGTAGGTTAGCTTAGCATTTTAAAAGCACCGAATCACCTTCTGTGGTTGAGTGTTCAATAAACCCTTGAACTATATGTTTAACACTTCTCTAACCCTGTCCATGGAAGACAGAAGAAAATGTATATATGCTGGTTAGCATTGTAAATGTGTGGCCACGTTTGTGGTAGAAAATAATAATAAAAAAAAAAAAACTGAGAATGGGCTGCAACAACACGCCTGCTAGTCTAAGTAGGGTTAAAAGTAACCTGGGAATCTGCGGAGTCAACCAAGTGTCTATGGCTATGTACATTATCAGGGCAGGTAGAGTCGGTGGGATAAAGTTCATAATACTTAGGCCATGAAGGTGAACAAATCCTGGAATGCAGCAGGTGAAGTAGGATGCAAACGAATACAATGCATGGGAATGGCGCCGAGACCCTCCTAGGAAGGAGGGGCCAGAAAGGTGCAGTTGTGACAATTGAAGGGGAGACACCAGGAAATAAAGTTGTCACTACAGGGGCCCTAAAGCTCAATCCAGCTACAGAAGCAGGAGGGGAGTGGGAAGAGTCGTAGGAGTAAAACTTGATTTTTTTTTTACACATAATTGTGTCCCAACTTGTTTAGTTTATCAAGAACAGAATATACCTTCCACCCAAGATTATAAGGGCAGTCCACCAGAAGTGTAAACAGTGCCCAGAACTCTTGATATACAGGAATAAGCACAATATTATGTTGCGTAATAAGGCAAGTCAATATTTGGGTTTGAATCATTTAAACACAAATGTCATAATTTCTAATTTATTTAAATACTTAGTTATAATTTACATAAAAACATAAGGTATTAGTTTGTTACTAGAAAGTGAATTCAATCCATCTCTGGCACATCAATGAAAGTGACACATTAATTAATACATTGATAGACACAACATTGGTGTCACTGCAGGTGTTGTCAAGGGGACGTGCACTAGGCCTGCTGCTGTTATTCAGAGACCAGCATACACCATACTCAGACCCCTCCCATGAGTGTGTGTATTTGTATACAACATGCAAGACAAATTATGCACTTGCTGTAGTTTTTCCATCAATCGTGGTTTGACGTGTTAATCAACTAAGAGGCAAGCCCCAGACACATACAAAGCAAAAACCAGTAGTTTTTCACAGATTATATGAGTTGGTATATTGGGTGTGACCTGCATATGGCGTACTGTGTATGTGAACACACATCTTGCTCAGGACTGGTGTCAATGATTACACTGTCCTATGTAAATTCTACAAAGTGAGAAATTCCCTACACACATGATACCAGAGAAAATTACGAAGATGACATTGAAAGCTTAGTTAGATGTTTAAGTCAAAACATAAAGATGGCAAAGTGGGTAACAATGAAGCACGTTGTACATCCTAAGATAGAGCAAGTCAGATGGTAAGACTTGGGGAGTGGTCTGAACCCACAACTATTTGACTAATTCTACTCAAAAAATTCCCCGAGAAGATGCAAGATGGGAAATGCACTTCCACTGTCGATCAGCTGAGATCAGACAAAACACTTTTGTTTGGAGTCGGGTCATGAGTCCTCATCCGTTGTCTATAAATTCAAACTGACAAATTGTGGATGAGTGAGAAACTGAACCTCCCATGGGCCCACCTCTTGACGTGAGCTCTACTCAAAAACCTACAGGGAAGGGGTTGCTTTGCTAAAATACCGTCAATCTATTCCACTTGCTCGCATTTCACACACAGATAATTCTCCCTAATTTTATGAATAGACAATATTACTACACAAGGAGGAAGTTATGAATGACAATGCTTCATGACAATCCAAAATATTAACAAATAACTAATGTCTGTGTGCTTATCTAAAAATGTACACAACTTGTCAACCCAGATATCATAGACATGTCAATGTTGATAACACTCGCCACCACGAAAGATGGATGGGACGAGTTGGTGAGGGGATAGGAGGGGCAGGGGAGCTGGTGAGGGGGTTGGAGGGGCAGGGGGAGATGGTGAGGGGATGGGAGGAGCAGGGGAGCTGATAAGGGGGATGGGAGGGGCAGGGGGAGCTGGTGAGGGGACAGTAGATTGGATGGTAAGGTACAGAGTTGAAGTCATTAATTCACTTTACCAATACTAATATTTAAAATATATATTAATAGGGATCATAATACTAAAATGATACTCATTAGTAATAATAATGATAATAGTAACAATGTTAAAATAACACACACATTATATTTATATATATTTTTTACTTTTTTCTAAAGTTACAGCATACTGCACAGTAGTGCACTACAGCATACTGCACAGTAGTGCACTACAGCATACTGCACAGTAGTGCACTACAGCATACTGCACAGTAGTGCACTACAGCATACTGCACAGTAGTGCACTACAGCATACTGCACAGTAGTGCACTACAGCATACTGCACAGTAGTGCACTACAGCATACTGCACAGTAGTGCACTACAGCATACTGCACAGTAGTGCACTACAGCATACTGCACAGTAGTGCACTACAGCATACTGCACAGTAGTGCACTACAGCATACTGCACAGTAGTGCACTACAGCATACTGCACAGAAGTGCACTACAACATACTGCACAGAAGTGCACTACAGCATACTGCACAGAAGTGCACTACAGCATACTGTACAGAAGTGCACTACAGCATACTGTACAGAAGTGCACTACAGCATACTGTACAGTAGTGCACTACAGCATACTGTACAGTAGTGCACTACAGCATACTGTATATTAGTGCACTTCAGCATAATGTACAGTAGTACACTACAGTATACTCTACAGTATAGTCTGTAGTATATTACCGAATACTGTACAGTAGAACAGTGCAGTATACTGTACATTAATACACTGCAATATATTTACAATATATGATCTCTGACATTGCACAAGACAAATTCCTTAAGCATTAAACAACAAGAGTTGGTTCTCAAGCATTAAGTGATGCAACACGTGCACAACTGAAGCCGGACAGCTCACCGACACAACATGTGCGCACGTGCACAACTGAAGCCGGACAGCTCACCGACACAACATGTGCGTTTAAACAACACAATATAATTTATTCTCCTTTGACACAAAAATAGAAACCTAGTACAGTAAAAGCATGAAAGGAATGCAAGAGTAGCTACACTCTTAGTAAACTCAGTCAACGATAATTACTACACCTAAACCACACAACACCAAAGAATATATTTGTTAAAGCAATGTACATTATCATGAAGTGTGAGAAATACACACAAGAAAGCGCAGTCAGATATATAGCAGTTATCATCAGTGCCAACATGCACGTTAATTATGCTAATTTCCCAAAATTTGGTTGTGCAAGCATGTTAACAATAATGTGAAGTATTTGTCAAAGACTTTTGTACAAATAGCATCTATCTAATAATACATATTGATAGTTACCAAGTTAATTTTACATACAGCATTCATACTAACCAAATTAAAAATTTAAACACTCAGGAATTCTAGCAAAAAATGCTTGTTTGTAATATTAATAATATTAATAATATTAATAATTATTATCATTATTATTATTATATTTTGTCCACATAATGCTCAGTATTTGGTTCGGTATGGCATAAATATTGCTAGCCTGGCTCTGTCATATGTGTGTGTATAACAGGGACATACAATTATTGTACAACTATGTAGAGTACATACTGTACTACATGCACTGATCTGGAATCTGTGCCAGTGCTCTGAAAATCCTCATACTGGTACACATTTATTCTACACCTATCTTTATATACATGTCTAAAGTTCCACCACATACATTGGGCCAATAAAATACAGTACTGTGTATACACTATTGCATACATAGTTGTTACCTTTACTCTCTAAACAACCAAGACAATACTTGCACTGCTGGTTCTTCACATACTACATCAGGTTGATATTAAATCTTGGGGATGAATGGTGCCATTTTTCCAATTCAATCCCACTATGAGTCAATCTGCCACCGACATGTACATACATGTTGAGTCCCCATCCTGTACAGTCTCCTAGGAACAACAACCGATGATATTGTAACTTGTTCTAGTGGTCATGTATCACTGAGAAAACATCTTGTAGAGATTATTATATTATGTTGGAGGAGATTATCAACTGATGATAATGCAAGAAGTATTCTGGTTTATTGTACTTTCACTTTATGCTAAGGATACTGTACCTCTAATTTATACTCGGGGTTACTGTACATTCAATTTACAGTATTAATATTAACAAACTGCAGAACTCACATAATGCACAGAAAACAAACGACAATGTCCCAAGGTTCTCTAGTAATGTTTGACAAATTTTAAAAATCACATGATAATTAACAAAATAGAGCAGGTATCTAATATAAATGAAATAACAATTATTGTTAAATGGATTATTCATCATATCAGGTGTTTTTGTTTTTTAAGACCTTAACCCACTTTTTACCTAACTCTTCAAACTGGCCCATCTAGCTACTGTAACAACTCCATTTGCAGCACAGAGACCATTACCCATAATTCACTCCTTTGTTTTCTTGAGGTAAATGCCCTCCCACATTTGCCACACCTGTGACTATGAAATTTCATGCCATCTCTGATAACTTTCACAAGGTTGTTATTGTCTCCAGTACTTCCCTGATCACTTCAGCTCCTCACATTTCAGCAATAATTGGTGACAAACGTTTACTGCTAAAGCAAAAAAGTTGGCATGTCATCCTAAAGATATTATTACCAGATGGTGTGCACCACCTGCCAGTAGTCACCTACAGGGGTGCCACCTGCCAGCAGTCACCTACAGGGTGACTACTGGCAGCAGTCACCTACAGGGTGACTACTGCCAGCAGTCACCTACATGGTGACTGCTGGCAGCAGTCACCTACAGGGGAGCCACCTGCCAGCAGTCACCTACAGGGGAGCCACCTGCCAGCAATCACCTACAGGGGGAGCCACCTGCCAGCAGTCACCTACAGGGGTGCCAGCAGCCACCTACCAGTAGTCACCTACAGGGGAGCCACCTGCCAGCAGTCACCTACAGGGGAGCCACCTGCCAGCAGTCACCTACAGGGAGCCACCTACCAGTAGTCACCTACATACACATAACATAATATTTAAGAAGTGACCGCAGTGAGGTTATTAGTTTTAGGAAGCAGACTGTGCATGGCTCCATACACTTCACATGATTACAAAATCTCTACTGCAGACTGTGCATGGTTCCATACTCCTCACATGGTTACAATATCTCTACTACAGACTGTGCATGGTTCCATACTCCTCACATGGTTACAATATCTCTACTACAGACTGTGCATGGTTCCATACTCCTCACATGGTTACAATATCTCTACTACAGACTGTGCATGGTTCCATACTCCTCACATGGTTACAATATCTCTACTACAGACTGTACATGGTTCCTTACTCCTCACATGTTACAATATCTCCACTACAGACTGTGCATGGTTCCATACTTCTCATTATTACAATATCTCTACTACAGACTGTGCATGGTTCCATACTCCTCACATGGTTACAACATCTCTACTACAGACTGTGCATGGTTCCATACTCCTCACATGGTTACAACATCTCTACTACAGACTGTGCATGGTTCCATACTCCTCACATTATTACAATATCTCTACTGCAAAAAAAAAAGTTCATTATCTTCCTCTTTGGAATTTAAACCTAAAGTAACATATCTTAAATTATTTAAATAGCAAACCAAAATGTTTAGCTCGTTACAGATACATGTAAACCTTTTATAAATTATAGTTTAGCTTTATTATTTAACATTAGTAAAGACAGTTTTGGTATTCCTGCTGTCGGTAAGAAGCCAATAGTATTGTGAAACAGGAAATATCTGAATCACAATGTTTCATGTCCACTTTAACACACTGAGAGGATATCTGTGTACAAAGTTGGGTGTGCAGGAAAGAAAGTATGTAATGTGTTAGAAGTATGATCATTTCTTGTTACTCCAAGTCACTAAAAGCACAATTACAGTTTAACATGTTTATTGTATTGCCTCAAAAATCTGGTTAAAATCTTTCCAATCCCATTCCAGATTTTTTAGATTTCCAGACATTCCAAACCATTGCCTAGAAACTAGCAACACCTTACCTCTGCTTTACCCCAACCACCAGAGCACACAGCAATATAAATACTATATTTTTCTAACAAATAGTGTATTAAACTACTGCACAAGAAATTCTCAATGAATAGTAATTTCCAAAGTATCATTATCTGTCAGATATATAAACTATGTAATACTTGTTCTTCATATGCAGGCGATGAGTCAAAATAACGTGGCTAAAGTATGATGACCAGACCACACACTAGAATGTGAAGGGACGACGACGTTTCGGTCCGTCCTGGACCATTCTCAAGTCGATTGTGATGAGGAAGTAGAGACAGGCAATAAATAGGCACGAGAGATGAGGAGCAAAGTAAGGTGTAGTAGAGGGGCTAGTAGTAGGAACTGCAGAGGGCCTATTGGCCCATATGAGGCAGTTCCTATTATAACCACCGAAAGAGAAGGAGAAAATAATGAGAAGAGGAAAACGAGGGAACGTAGGAGAAGACAATGAACGGAAAAAAGAAAGGAAAGAGAAAGAAAGGTAAATGGAAAGGTTACCTTACTTACTTACCATAAGCTTACCCTTTCCATTTACCTTTCTTTCTCTTTCCTTTCTTTTTCTTTTCTCTCTTTTTTCTGTTCATTGTCTTCTCCTACGTTCCCTTGTTTTCCTCTTCTCATTATTTTCTCCTTCTCTTTCGGTGGTTATAATAGGAACTGCCTCGTATGGGCCAATAGGCCCTCTGCAGTTCCTACTACTAGCCCCTCTACTACACCTTACTTTGCTCCTCATCTCTCGTGCCTATTTATTGCCTGTCTCTACTTCCTCATCACAATCGACTTGAGAATGGTCCAGGACGGACCGAAACGTCGTCGTCCCTTCACATTCTAGTGTGTGGTCTGGTCATCCTTGTTCTTCATGTTATTCTTGTACTTTGGAAATCTACTGGCATTCACTAATGATGTTATATATATATGTCGTACCTAGTAGCCAGAACGCACCTCTCAACCTACTATGCAAGGCCCGATTTGCCTAATAAGCCAAGTTTTCATGAATTAAAGTTTTTTCGACTACCTAACCTAACCTCTCCTAACTTTTTCAGCTACCTAACCTAACCTTACCTATAAAGATAGATTAGGTTAGGTTAGGTAGGGTTGGTTAGGTTCGGTCATATATCTACGTCAATTTTAACTCCAATAAAAAAAATTGACCTCATACATAATGAAATGGGTAACTTTATCATTTCATAAGAAAAAAATTAGAGAAAATATATTAATTCAGGAAAACTTGGCTTATTAGGCAAATCGGGCCTTGCATAGTAGGCTGAGAAGTGCGTTCTGGCTACTAGGTACGACATATATATACATATATATATATAAAACTAATATCTCAACTTAGGGCTTTACTCCTATCCAGGGATTTTTTGAAAGTAAATAGCATAAGTTTAAGTGCATAATATATGAATTTGATACAGAGGCAGAAAAAGCTAGAGTAAAATGCGACTTAATCAGGTCCACAAGTGATGACACCTGTAGTACACAAAGGATTACACAATTTGTATATTTATATGGTTTCTCTCCTGCATAAATTCTCATTTGTCACCAATGCAGGTGGGAGCTGTGTGGGTGAGAGAGGGTGTGTGGGTGGGAGTTGGTGTGGGTGGGTGTGTGGTGTGCAAGTGAGGGTATTGTATGATAGGTTGGTGGTTGTTGGTGGGTGGGTTGGGCAAGTGTTTGTGTATGGATAGGTGGTTGCTGGTGTGTAGAAGGTTGTGGGTGGGTAGATGGTTGTAGGTGAGTAGGTGGTTGTTGGTGGATAGTTGGTTGAGGATGAGTGGGTTGGGCAGGAGGTTGTTGGTGCATGGGGTGGGGAGGTGTGTGGGGGTGGGTGTTGTGGGAAGGTGCATGTTGGTGGGTAGGGTGGGGAGGAGCATGCTGGTGGGTAGGGTGGGAAGGTGCGTGTTGGTGGGTAGGGTGGGAAGGTGCGTGTTGGTGGGCGGGGTGGGAAGGTGCGTGTTGGTGGGCGGGGTGGGAAGGTGTGAGTTGGTGTGTGGGGTGGGAAGGTGTGTGTTGGTGGGTGTGGTGCGAAAGTGCATGTACGTAGGTGGAGTGGGCAGATGCGAGTAGATGTGGGGGTGGTGTATGGGAGTGTGTAATTTGAATGGGTGGTGTGCAGGGGTGTGGTTGTGTAGAATGTGGGAGTGTGGGCTGGTGTAGGATGGTTGGGATAGGTTTCTCTTCTATATGAGATCTCTCATGCATCACTAAAGCATGTTTTTGCGAAAAGTATTCAAAACACATTAAGCACTGATATGGCTTCTCTTCTGTGTGTGTTCTCTTATGTGACACCAAACCATGTTTTTGTGAAAATTCTTTTGAACACTCTGAACACTGATAAGGTGTTTCCCCTGTATGATTTCTCATATGTGATGCAAAATTTGCTTTATCTGAAAAGTCTTTCGAACATTCTGAACACTGATAAGGCTTTTCTCCTGAATGAGTTCTCTTGTGAGTTACCAATATATGCTTTTGTGAAAAGTATTTTAAACATTCTGAACACTGATATGGTGTCTTCCCAGTATGAGTTCTCATGTGTGATACTAGAGCAGACTTATATGAGAAGTCTTTAGAACACTCTGAACACTTAAATGGTTTTTCTCCAGTGTGTGTTCTTTTGTGGGCTACCAAACCATGTTTTTGTGAAAAATATTTTAAACACTCTGAACACTGATAAGGTTTCTCCCCTGTGTGAGTTCTCTTATGTTTTACCAAATCACATTTTTGTGCAAAGTTTTTAAGACACACTGAACATTGATATGGTTTCTCTCCAGTGTGATTTCTCATGTGAGATGCAAGATTAGCTTTATCTGAGAAGTCTTTTAGGCATACTGGGCATTTATAAGGTTTTTCTCCAGTGTGAGTTCTCTTGTGAGTTACCAATATATGTTTTTGTGAAAAGTATTTTAAACATTCTAAACACTGATATGGTGTCTTTCCTGTGTGTTGTCTCATGTGTGATATTAAACCAGCTTTGTATGAGAAGCATAATGAACACTCTGAACATTGATAAGGTTTTTCTCCAGTGTGGGTTCTTTTGTGTGCCACCAAACCATGTTTTTGCGAGAATTTTTTTAAACATTCTTCACACTGATATGGTTTCTCTCCTGTGTGAGTTCTCTTATGTTTTACCATGTCACATTTTTGTAAGAAATCTTTTAAACACTCTGAACACTGATAGGGTTTCTCTCCTGTGTGATTTTTCATGTGTGCAGCAAGATTAGATTTATCTGAGAAATCTTTTAAACACTTTGGGCACTGATAAGGTTTTTCTCCAGTATGAATTCTCTTGTGGTTTACCAATTTATGTTTTTGTGAAAAACATTTTGAACACTCTGAACACTTATAGGATTTCTTTCTTTTGTGAGTTTTCTTGTGTAATGACAGAGCAGATTTGTCTGGGAAGTCTTTTGAACAGACTGAACACTGATATGATGTCTTTACTTCATGAGTTAATAAGTGTGATGCTAGAAGAGCTTTATCTGAGAATTCTTCTGAGCACTCTGCACATTGATATGTCTCTTCTTTGTGTGTCTTCATGTGTGATTCTAGGGCATCATCATCCGAGAACTCTTCTGAACACTCGGAACACTGGTGGGACTTTTTTTCCATGTGAGAAATCATGTGTTTAACCAAAACAGATTTTTGTGAAAAGTATTTTAAACACTTTGAACACTGATATGGTTTCCCTCCAGTGCGAGTTCTCATGTGTGTCATCATTAAACAAGTTTTTTTTAATTCCTGCAAACCCTCTGGGACAGAAATGACATTTCTCTCCTCCATGGTCTCATGTGACACAAGAGTATAATGAAATTCTTTTAAACAGATCTGAAAATAAGTATGTTTTTTCCTGTTGAATTTTCCTGTGTAACAGCAGTCTCTTATTTTTCCTTTATTAAACTTTTACATATGAAATCTCGATCACAATGCTTCAGTTAACACCGAAGCATGATTGATGTTAGATCCCCCTGCAGCCATGACCTGGAAGATATTTTATTTTGTAAATATTAATAGGTTCTCTCTAAGAACTTTTTATCTGCACCAAATGTTTGCATATAGAAGTGTTCAACCCTTCAATTGCGCATCGCATCATATGATGCTTTGACTGACTTGCAGTAAATTGCGCATCGCATCATGTGATACTTTGGAGTATTACGCAAGATTTAAACGGCTCGCGGATACACGGGGTTCACCACACCTTCATCAGGGCTCTTGTAAACAGACGCCATTTTTTTTTAAAAATCGTAGGCCAAACTCCCGGGTGTTAGGGGCCTCAGTATTGAGAGAGCTACCAAGCCTGACACACGCAGCATGAGCTCACAGCACTGCTGTTCAGCTTGTGACCACAGCATCGCCTAAAAATGCCATAATATACTTGTTCATGCTATTATGTAGCGATGATATTATTACAGAAGACAACTGACTGTGATAAAACTGACCAGGGTTCTGATAATAGCAGGATTGTGGTGATATTTAGCGCTGTGCTCCATGGAGGAAGGAGTAATGCTGTGGGAGGGAGGGTGGTGGCGTTGTCTTCTGACTGTGTGTGGCCACCTTTTATTGACTGCACTCAGCATACCAGCTTAGTGGTTCGCTATGGTGAACACAAATGTAGATACTTATATATAACGTGTGTATAGAGGGTATAAACAGCAAGAGAAGGTTGGGAGCCGCCATTTTGGTGAGGGCGGTGGCGTCGTGCAGATGACGCCACCGTGCAAACGACGATGTTGTTTACTGGTTACCACGATGTTCTTTGGGCACCATACCAGTTTACTTGTACAAGTATGGTGAATAAAACAGGTAGATATTTATATATAATGTGTGTATATAGCGTAATAACACCACAAACAGTATTGTTGGAGGAGAAATATTAGTGCGTCTGGCCTTGAGGGCGGCAGCCATCAGCTGTGTGAGGTCCTACGTCTTTGTGCCTTTACTCGCCGTACAAGCTTAGATGTACAGTTATGGTGAACAAAACATGTAAATACTTATATATAACGTCTGTATATAAAAGTAAAAAGAGTATGGTGGGTGGAGAATGGTGGCAAGTCAGGTGAGGTGAGGGAGGGAAGGAGTGGCAGCCAGTGGCGGGCTGCTACTGCCTGCCACTGCCACTCAGCATACCAACTTAGTGGTTCGTTACCGTGAACACGAATGTAGATACTTATATATAGCGTCTGTATACAGTGAATAAAAGCAAAAACAGTATTGTGGGAGGAGAATGTGGGTGAGTCAGATGACTTGAGGGAGGGCGTGGGTGGCTGGCTGGTACACGGCGGTCACTCCTCGTTACTTTTTGGCTCATAATAGCTACTTAGTGGTTCGTTATAGTGAACAAAACATGCAGATACTTATATATAACCTGTGTATATAGTGTAATAACTGACAAAGTATTTGTTCACTGTTTGATGAACATAATTGAATCAACAATATGCACACCATATTTTTGAGTACAGCGATGATTCACTCATTTTATTATATAAATATATCACACTACATACTATTGAATAATATTACAGCAAAAAAACTATGAAAAATCAATCAGAGACATTGAAATAATTAGGTAATTATATCTTTGTGGCAACTCCGGCCTGACAGCTGGCGAGCAACAGACCGCCTGGAACGCACGCTGAGTCAGCGCCTGTTTTTTGCCAGACTTCCCCGCCCTATAGCGGGCAAAATATGCCACTTACGATTTTTTTATTATTTTTCCCATGATCAGTGAACACAAATTAACAGGTTAGAAAGAAAAAAAAAAGATTTTTTTTTTTTTTTTTTTTTTTGTATGCGCCTGTGGGTGTCAAATGGTATATAGCTATACGCCATTTAAGGGTTAACCACTTTTCTGCGCAGAGCACCTTAACCCCTAACATGCTAGGGGTATACAGTGGTACCTCGGAATGCGATTGTCCCTGTATGCGAGGTTTTCGGAAGGCGAGGTGTATTTACTCCAAAAATTTGTCTCAGAAGGCGAGGGTTACTTCGGGAGGCGAGTTTGGACGCGAGTTTGTTGATACGCGTACAGCCGACCTAGCGCGTTCGTCGCCCCTCCGCCCCGCCGCCCCTCAGTTTATTATTGTCTCGCGCTCAGTGACTACCCCCACATCAATTCTTCTCGCGGATTTTCAGTGTTTTGTTGGATTTTTGGTGATTTGTCTATACAATTTGTTATTATATATCTCACCATGGGTCCCAAGAAAGCCAGTGGTAAGGATAAAGGCCAGAAAGCTCATGTGAGGATGACAATAGAGGAGAAACAAGAGATCATTCGGAAGCATGAGAACAGTACACGTGTTGTTGAACTTTGTAGGCAGTACAACAAAGCCACATCAACAATATGCACTATATTTAAGAAGAAAAATAAGATTATGGGTGCTAAAGTGGCAAAAGGAGTAAGAACATTAACGGCACAAAGACCACAAATACTTGAAGAAGTGGAAAAGTTGTTATTAATTTGGATACACGACAAGGAGTTGAGGGGTGATAGTGTTTCGGAGGCCATTATTTGTGAGAAAGCCAGGGTGTTGCACGAAGACCTTCTAAAGAATACCCCTGCAACGAGTGATGCAGATAAGAAAGAGTTTAAGGCAAGCAGGGGCTGGTTTGAAAAATTTAGAAAGAGAAGTGGTATCCATAGTGTTACAAGGCATGGGGTTATGTGATGTGATTATGGAAGGGGACTCCCCTTCCAAACAGTAACTCCTCTCCTCCTCCCCCCTCCTCACCATCTTCCATACGCCTACAGCACTCGACAGCAAGGTAAGTAATAACTGGAACACAGTTTTGTAGGTTTATTTAGATGAATTAGGTAAATTAGGTATAAAAATTTAGTTTGATGTGGGGTTTTTGGGGTAGTCAGGAACGGATTAATTCATTTCCCTTTATTTCTTATGGGGAAATTAACTTCGGAATGCGAGTTTTCGGAAGGCGAGGCGTCTCCAGGAACGGATTAAACTCTTATTCTGAGGTATGCCTGTAATATCCTTTCTTCCCCACAGGCGCATGTAATTTAAAAAAAAAAAAAAATATTTTTTCTTCCTAACCTGTTAATTTGTGTTCACTGATCACGGAAAAAAATAATAAAAAAATCGTAAGTGGCATATATTGCCCGCTATAGGGCGGGGAAGTCTGCCAAAAAACAGGAGCTGACTCAGCGTGCATCCCAGGCGGTCTGTTGCTCGCCAGCTGTCAGGCCGGAGTTGCCACAAAGAGATAATTACCTAATTATTTCAATGTCTCTGATTGATTTTTCATAGTTTTTTTGCTGTAATATTATTCAATAGTGTGTAGTTTGATATATTTATATAATAAAATGAGTGAATCATTGCTGTACTCAAAAATATGGTGTGCATATTGTTGATTCAATTATGTTCATCAGTCAGTGAACAAATACTTTGTCGGTTATTACACTATAAGCACAGGTTATATATAAGTATCTGCATGTTTTGTTCACTATAACGAACCACTAAGTAGCTATTATGAGCCAAAAAGTAACTAGGAGTGACCGCCGTGTACCAGCCAGCCACTAACGCCCTCCCTCAAGTCATCTGACTCACCCATATTCTCCTCCCACAATACTGTTTTTGCTATAAATCACTATATACAGACGTTATATATAAGTATCTACATGTTTTGTTCACCATAACTGTACATCTAAGCTTGTATGGCGAGTAAAGGCACAAAGACGTAGGACCTCACACAGTCAGCTGATGGCTGCCGCCCTCAAGGCCAGACGCACTAATATTTCTCCTCCAACAATACTGTGTGGTGTTATTACGCTATATACACACATTATATATAAATATCTACCTGTTTTATTCACCATACTTGTACAAATAAACTGGTATGGTGCCCAAAGACCATCGTGGTAACCAGTAAACAACACCGTCAACCAGTAAACCATCGTGGTAACCAGTAAACAACACTGCATGACGCACGGTGGCATCATGCAGACGACGCCACCGCCCTCACCAAAATGGCGGCTCCAAACCTTCTCTTGCTGTTTATACCCTCTATACACACGTTATATATAAGTATCTACATTTGTGTTCACCATAGCGAACCACTAAGCTGGTATGCTGAGTGCAGTCAATAAAAGGTGGCCACACACAGTCAGAAGACATTGCCACCACCCTCCCTCCCACAGCATTACTCCTCCCTCCATGGCGCACAGCGCTAAATATCACCACAATCCTGCTATTATCAGAACCCTGGTCAGTTTTATCACAGTCAGGGGTCTTCTGTAATAATATCATCGCTACATAATAGCATGAACAAGTATATTTTGGCATTTTTAGGCGATGCTGTGGTCACAAGCTGAACAGCAGTGCTGTTAGCTCATGCTGCGTGCGTCAGGCTTGGTTGCTCACTCAATACTGAGGCCAATAAAACCCGGGAGTTTGGCCTACGATTTTGAAAAAAAATGGCGTCTGTTTACAAGAGCCCTGATGAAGGTGTGGTGAACCCCGTGTATCCGCGGGCCGTTTAAATCTTGCGTAGTACTCCAACACATCATATGATGTGATGCGCAGTTGACTGGAACAACGTCCAACACGTCATATGATGTAATGCGCACTTTAAGGGTTAACCCCTTAAACCACGCAATACAGTATCCACTCAATTTAATGGCCTCTTTTATACCGATCTGCCGGTAATAACCAACGGTTTGGGAGACCGGTATCTGGAGCCTCAAATACCGGTCTGGAGGGTGATATAACCATAGATTGGTATTGGGTTTGTTTTGGTATTGGTGGGACCCTCACATGGCAACAGGCCACCGACCTCCAAGGCACTGAGGTAGGGATGGCAGGCAGTGACTGATGGAGGAAGGCATTGAGGGGGAGAGTCAGGGAGAGTGTTGGTGGTGATGGGGTGGGAAGGAGAGTGGTGGTGGTGAGGGAGTGTAGTGGTGGTGAGGGAGTGTTTGCTGTGGTGATGAGGGAGTGTTGGGGTGGTGGTGAGAGAGGGGGGTGTTGGGGTAGTGGTGAGGGAGGGAGGGAGTTGGGGTAGTGGTGAGGGAGGGAGTTGGGGTAGTGGTGAGGGAGGGGAGTTGGGGTAGTGGTGAGGGAGGGGTGTTGGGGTAGTGGTGAGGGAGGGTGTTTGGGGGGTGGTGGTGAGGGAGGGAGAGTGTTTGGGGGTGGTGGTGAGGGAGGGAGAGTGTTGGTGGTGCTGGTGAGGGAGGGAGAGTGTTGGGGGTATTGGTGAGGGAGGGAGAGTGTTGGTGGTTTGGTGGTGCTGGTGAGGGAGGGAGAGTGTTGTTGGTGCTGGTGAGGGAGGGAGTGTGTTGGTGGTGCTGGTGAGGGAGGGAGAGTGTTGGTGGTGCTGGTGAGGGAGGGAGAGTGTTGGTGGTGCTGGTGAGGGAGGGAGAGTGTTGGTGGTGCTGGTGAGGGAGGGAGAGTGTTGGTGGTGCTGGTGAGGGAGGGAGAGTGTTGGTGGTGCTGGTGAGGGAGGGAGGGTGTTGGTGGTAGTGGTGAGGGAGGGTGTAACAAACTAGGTTTGTTGCAAGAAATTATTCAGTATAGATTCTCATAGACATGGGGACCACGTAGTCTTGAAAGTTTGGAGTAAGAGGTTACTCGACCTGACTCTGCAGAGAAAGGTCATCCCTCCAGGGATTAAAAGGATTAGCGTTAAAGATTACAAGATGGCTGGTTATCTGTATTAATGCAACATATGATGACTATTTCGACAAAATACAGTAACAACTAATTTTATTAAGTATGTAGGCTAGGCCAACATGAAGGTAGAGGTTGAGATCAGGGTTCATACACCGTCATTATGAAGTGACGTCATGAGTAGGAGGTATTAGGTCGGTGGCCGCTTATGACGTAGCTGAGGCAAGGGGGTCACGCGGTTGACGTGACCACAATCTCCCATATCTAGTAATTCGTAATGTACAAATTCAGTTCACTAGCCAATATTGTACAGTGGAACCTCTATTAACGAGTTTAATCCGTTCTGGCACCGAGCTTGTTACCTGGAAAACTCGTCTTTGGAAACAAATTTCCCCATTTAAAATAAAGGAAATAAATTTAATCCGTTCCACTCCCAAAAACATCCATACTTGTATGACTTTTTTTTATGTAAATATAATACTGCACATGTAAATATAAATGTTTTGTTGTAGTGTTTTAATATTTACTTTACCTTATGAAGAGTAGTTGCTGGCTTGAGGGAGACGATGGAGAGGTGGGAAGAAGGAGAGGGGTTATGGTGTGGAAGGAGAATCCACCTCTGAGTCAAGCGGACTCTCTTCTTGGGAATTTCACCCAAATTTCATTTCAAATGTCACACAAGGATGCGTTAGACCAGCACCAAATAAAAAACTTCGTTGATTACACTCGTTGTGTCAACAATATAATAGTCTTACCACGAAGATACAATACAATGCCGTTTTCTCAAATAGGCTATGTGGTTATTAAAGAAATCGGAAATTTCATGGCAAACATGTATACAATCCCTAAGTCGATCGGATAAGAATTGGATTTTATAGAAATATTTGCTCAAATGACGCTTGAGCGCGGTGTTTGGGTGCATTCAAGAGAAAAAAAGTGTGTTACGTTCAAGCGACATATACCTGCGAAAGTGATAACACTTTCATAAAGTGTTATCACAAAGTGATAAATTAATTAAACATTTTCACACACCGGGTTGTCACTGCTTTATCAGGGCAGCTTTTCCAAGAATGCGTTCACCTTTTCAAACATTCCAAACACTTCCCTGATCTCAGTGGAAGAGGCAGCATCCTCCCTTACCTCCTCATTCCCTTACTAATGGTGTAAATTGTTGATGAGGACCTGCCATACTTCCTTGTGAGATCAATCACACAGACACCACACCCATGCTTTGCTATAATTTCCTTCTTTAAATCCACAGTAATTGTGTCTTTCTTCCTCTTGACAACACTATCTTTAGCAAGCAGCTTCTTTGGAGACATCGTGTGTTACAAATTGTAGTCGCAAAACCACTAAAAACCCAAAGAAAAGCTCAAATAAATCCAGAGGGATGCTTGTCGTGTGAGATACAACAACAACACTGGCGTCGGAGGCGTCCGAGAATTTGCGAGAACCCGCGAGACGCTAGGAAGCGCCATGTGGTTTCACTCGTTAATAGAGGCGAGCTCGTCAATAGAGACAAATTTGCTGAGAGTGCTTGCTCGTTACTGGAAAAACTCGTTAATAGAGCCACTTGTTAATAGAGGTTCCACTGTAATTGGAAATAGCTTTTCCCTAAGATGCCTGTACCATTATCATCAATTTAATAAGAGTTCAACCATCTGGGTTGTTCAGTATAAGAGAGATTAGTTGTTCAATTTAAACCCTGCTTAGTAAATTGATAAACCTGGTGGAGTAATATTCGCTAGCCTCAGTCTTGAGTAGTGGAGGCTAGAATCAGTGTGGTTTTGGGCAGCAGCTGGAGAGGTCACCATCTCAATCTCCCCAAGGTCTAGAACTCCATCGACTGGTCTTCTTAGATTAAGGTAAAAGTTGCAATGGAGTTTAGTAATCTCATGTCTGCCTCTATAGGAAACTAAGTTCATTTAGGGAATGATAGCTAGGGAGTACTTCCAATTATTTTACATTTCTTATCTCTTGATAATAAACTCTGTTACGATTTTCCTGTTTGTATTTTTGAGTATCTCCATCAATGATATTATGTACTTATTGTCCTGGCCGTGGTCTCCACGAGTCTGGGTTATTGGAACGAATCAGTCGGAATACTACAAGCAAGTTTGTTATCTTAACTCCCAAATATATCCCTATGTTTTGGTTGAGTAATTCCCACACTTAACGTAAATTCATCTCCCTTTTCCAAGTAATTTAGGGATTAAGCCCTGAGGGTTAAATAATTGATTAATTGCTCCAGACCCCGATTAACCCTTTAACTGTGCAACGCGCCTGCAGGCCCAGGCTTAGGGTGCGCAACGCGCCCCCGGGTGTTTTTATTTTTCACGTTCCATTCAAAACTCCAGCGGCTACATGGGGTTCACATCAGCTTCCTCAGGGGTCTTGTAAACAGACGCCATCTTAAAAAAAAATCATGGTCCACATTGCCGGGTGTCAGAGCCTCAGTAGTGAGTGAGCAACCAAGGCTGGCGCTCGCAGCATGAGCGCACAGCACTGCTGTTCATCGTGTGACCACAGCATTGCCTAATATTGTCAAAATATATATATAATCTGTTTTATTTAGCCATGATAGTGTTATAGAAGAGCCCGAGTGCGATAATGACTGGGTACAATGTTCAAATATCAGTGATTCAATGCTGTTCACGATGTTCACAGCGTTAGCCACAGCACCACAGCATTATTTCGTCCATCTAGGAATCTTCAAACTACTTTTTAGGTTCCTTTTCAAAATAAACTTGTGGTCAATTATTCATTTACAGGTATTATTGACCAGGATTGTGGTTATAATGAGCGTTGTGCGTAGGAAGGAGAAATTTTGGTGAGGGAGGGAGGAAGGAAGAGAATTGAGGTAGCCTCACTGTGTGGCAGTAACTCTTGTTTTGCTCACCATACTAGCTTCCTAGTTTGCTATGGGGAACACACATGTACATGGGTATATACAGTGTGTGTGAATAGTGTAATAACAGCACCAGGAGTATGTTGTGAGGAGCTATTTTGGTGAGGGAGGTGACGTCGTAATCGTGGCGTTGTCTGCTGTCTGCTGTGTGATTTGTCATGCAGTGTATGGTGACCACTATACTGTTTGGACACAATACCGGCTTACTTGCATAGTTCTGGTAAATAAAACATGTAGATAGGTATATATAACATGTGTAAATTGTGTAATAAATACAATAACAGTATGGTGGGAGGAGCAATGTTGGCGAGTAAGATGTTGGAGTGAGGGAGGGCTGGCTGGGTGTGGCTGCTCA
Source organism: Procambarus clarkii (assembly GCF_040958095.1). Classification (NCBI taxonomy): domain Eukaryota; kingdom Metazoa; phylum Arthropoda; class Malacostraca; order Decapoda; family Cambaridae; genus Procambarus; species Procambarus clarkii. The sequence goes on along the minus strand of NC_091199.1, from coordinate 16,214,281 downwards.
CACTCGCGGTGTTCTGAGTGTGTTGATGGTGAATGTATATAGTGTGTGGCAGTGTAGAGTGTGTACATATGTTGTAAATATACATAAATGAACATGAAACATTGGTGTGAATAACTGTATGATTTGGAGGAGTAATGTTGGTGAATACAATGTTGGAGGAGTGAGGGAGGGCTGGCTGAGTGTGGCTGCTCACACTCGCGGTGTTCTGAATGTGTTCATGGTGAATGTATATAGTGTGTGACAGTGTATAGTCTGTAAATAGATTGTATATATACATAAATTAGCATGATACATGGTAAATATGTGCAATATATGTGTACACAAGTGTCATGCACGTAACACAGTGTCTTCGGACAGTACGGATGTTTTACTGCCATAATATAGAGTACGTGTTCATTATACATAGGATTAGCATGTAAAAACAAATAAAATGTATTTGGAACTGTGCGCAAAAAATGTGCAAAAATATATTCGCGGCAACTCGTGCGCCCCGCCCCGGGTGCATACTGCTCTGGCGCACGGGGAATTATGACGTCACGGCCCACCTTTCGGACCCCATAGCAACCAAAGTACAATTTCGAACTTGCGTTGCTATACCCATATACAGGGAGGGGTTTTCGACACTTTCCGAGGAAAAAATAATTTTTTCCCAAGGTTTCATTTCCTGCGCACTGGGGAGATGTCATATTTATAGGCCGCGCAGTTAAAGGGTTAATTGACAGCTTTGGTTACAGGTCGGGTGGTGGCGGCGAGAAGAGATCCCTTGAGTTGGCTAGCAAGCCTAGTACGATGTCATGTGTCTGTAGAATCTTAGCCGATCGAGCGGTTAACCCTTGTGATGCTCGGGGCTAATTAGCATTTGTCACCCACAGGCGCATACTAAAAAAAAATATATTTTTTTTCTTCTAAACCTGTTAATTTGTGTTCTCTGATCATGGTAAAAAATAAAAAATAAATGGTAAGTGGCATATATTGCCCGCTATAGGGTGAGGAAATCTGGTAAACAGGCGCTGACTCAGCATGCGACCCAGACGGTCTTTTGCTCCCAGCTGTCAGGCAGGAGTGGCCACAAAGAGATAATTACCTAATTATTTCAATGTCTCTGACTGATGTTTCGTAGTTTTTTTGCTGTAATATTATTCAATAGTGTGTAGCGTGATATATTTATATAATAAAATGAGTGAATCATCGCTGTACTCAAAAATATGGTGTGCATATTGTTGATTCCATTATGTTGATCAAACAGCGAACAAATACTTTGCCGGTATTACACAGGTTATATATAAGTATCTGCATGTTTTGTTCACCATAACGAACACTATTATGAGTCAAAAAGCAACGAGGAGTGACCGCCACACACCAGCCAGCCACTCACTCCCTCAACACCTCACTCGGCCACATTCTCCTACCACCATACTGTTTTTGCTTTTATTCACTATATACAGACGTTATATATTAGTATCTACATTCGTGTTCACTATAACGAACCACTAAGTTGGCATGCTGAGTGGCAGTGGCACTCAGCATGCCAGCCATTGGCTGCTAGTTCCTCCCTCCCTCAACTCACCTGACTCACCCACATTCTCCTCCCACAATACTGTTTTGCTTTTATTAACTATATGCAGATGTTATATATAAGTATCTAGACGTTTTGTTCACCAGAACTGTACAACTAAGTTGATAGAGTTAGTTCAGACACTAAGAGACATCACTACATAATCAGGTGGCGGCTGCTTCCCTCACACATTCAAGATCAGACTCACTAAAATTTCACCCCAACAATATTGTTTGTGGTGTTATTATCCTATATACAGACGTTATATATAAGTATCTACATGTTTTGTTCACCATAACTGTTCAACTAAGCCGGTATAATGCCCAAAGAGCATAGTGGTCACCCCTACCAATATGACAAATCATGCAGATGTTGCCACCCCCATCACCAAAAATGGCTTCTCCCCCACACTCATTTTGCTGTTATTACACTGTATATTCATGTTATATATAAGTACTGTAACCCCACGATTATCCGGGATTTGAACATCCGGAAAACACCCTTATATGGCCAAAATTGTGACCGGATAAAGTTATCTCAATATCCGGCCAAAATGGCCACAGGAACCGGATAAAAGCTGGTTTGGCCGGATAAAAACTCGTACCGTATTAATCCCGTCTGCCTGTGGCTCTAGACGCATGGTGGAGGAGGGGGTGGGGTGGGTGGGTGGTGTTGGGAGGGTGGGAGGGGAGCGTCGGGAGGGACCACCTGGGTACAGGAATTACCATTAATTTTAGAACAATTAATCATAGCTAAAAACAAATGATATAAGTACTAGTAATTATGTAATAACAAATAAATAAGTTTCCTAAAAGCAATGTGCACAGGCTGAAGTTTCCTTAAAAAATAGTGAGGTTTTTTTCTTCCTGGCGGCCTAGTAACGTGCTATAACTGCCCCCAAGTGGACCCGTCCAACACTCGTCAACCCATGTGCTCCTGTCCCTTGTGTTATACCACAGTGCTGTGCCATTAGTGAAATATTTTTTTAAATAACTTTTTTATTTTCATAGTAACTTTGAACATTTTTGGCCAAGACTATGTCTGGTAGCAGCATCAATCGTTCTGGAGGTGTTAAGAGGAAGAAGGTTGTCCTAGCAATTAAAGACAAGTTACGTGTTGTTCAACCAGCGAGGCGTCACAGGCAGCCAAATGCCTTCAACAAGTGAGGCGCCACAAGCAAGCCAAGCGCCTTCAACAAGTGAGGCGCAAGCAAGCGCCTTCAACAAGTGAGGCGCCACAGGCAAGCCAAGTGCCTTCAACAAGTGAGGCGCCACAGGCAAGCCAAGCGCCTTCAACAAGTGAGGCGCAGTCAAGTGCCTTCAACAAGTGAGGCGTCACAGGCAAGCCAAATGCCTTCAACAAGTGAGGCGCCATAGGCAAGCCAAGCGCCTTCAAGAAGTGAGGCGCAGTCAAGTGCCTTCAACAAGTGAGGCGTCACAGGCAAGCCAAATGCCTTCAACAAGTGAGGCGTCACAGGCAAGCCAAATGCTTTCAACAGATGAGGCGCCACAGGCAAGCCAAGCGCCTTCAACAAGTGAGGCCTCACAGGCAACCCAAATGCTTTCAACCAGTGAGGCTTCAGCAGCTGGCAGTCAAAACTAACTTCGCTTAATGAACTGTACAGTAATTTTAAGTGTTAATTTTAGTGTTGTGTTAGTATAGGTTACGTAAATTGTTAAGAATTCTTAACTTCAAGATGTGTAGCATCAATCAAGAAGACGAACACCAACAAGGTAAGTTAAGGTTTCTAGTTGAATATTGAATAATTATATGTGGCAAGGCAATTCAAATTATGTTGTTTGTAGTATAAAAATAGTTGGAAATGGTCACTTTTGGACTCGTAGGTGAAAAAGTACCATTATCCGAAAAATGTGATAATCCGGCTGGGGGTCCTTTCCATATAGTCCGGATGATCGAGTGGAGACAGTATCTACATTCGTGTTCACCATAATGAACCACTGGCTGCCACTTCCTCCCTCCCTCACTTCACCTGACTCACCACCATTCTCCTCCTACCATACTGTTTTTGCTTTTATATACATACGTTATATATAAGTATCTGCATGTTTTGTTAACCATAGCGAACAACTAAGCTGGTATAGTGAGACCAGACAGTAAAAGGTGGTCACACAAAGTCAGCAGACAATGCTACCTCCCTCCCCACCAAGATTACTCCTCCCACTACAGTGCTAATTATCACAACAATCCTGCTATTATTAGAATCCTGGTCATTTTTATCACAGTCAAGGGTCTTCTGTAATAATATCATCGCTAAATAATAGCATGAACATGTATAGTATGGCATTTTTAGGCGATGCTGTGGTCACAAGCTGAACAGCACTGCTGTGAGCTCATGCTGCGTGTGTCAGGCTTGGTGGCTCCCTCAATACTGAGACCTTCACACCCGGGAATTTTGCCCAAGATTTAAAAAAAAAAATGGCGTCTGGTTACAAGAACCCTGATGAAGGTGAGGTGAACCCTGTGTATCCGCGTGCCGTTTAAATCTTGCGTAGTACTCCAATACATCATATGATGGGATGTGCAATTTATAGCAAGTCACTCAACCCATCATATGATGTGTTGCACAAATTAAGGGTTAAGACCACATGGCGTGGGACTCAGCTGAGTTAGCTCTGGGGGTCCTTTAATTAAGTTTAACTAAGTTAATTACAGGTGGGGTAAAGGATGAGGAGAGAGCCAATACTACATCCCGTGTTACAAGGGAGAGTGTTGGTGGTGGTGGTGAGGGAGGGAGGGAGGGAGAGTGTTGGTGAGGGAGTGTTGGGGGTGGTGGTGAGGGAGGGATCATGTTGGGGTAGTGGTGAGGGAAGGAGAGTGGTGGTGGTGAGGGAGGGAGTGTTGGGGGTGGTGGTGAGGGAGTGTTGGGGGAGGTGATGGTGAGGGAGGGAGTGTTGGGGTGGTGGTGGTGAGGGAGAGGGTGGTGCTGAGGGAGGGCATGTTGGGGGGGGTACCTGGTACCTGGTTGATACCTGGTTGATGGGGTTCTGGGAGTTCTTCTACTCCCCAAGCCCGGCCCGGGGCCAGGCTTGACTTGTGAGAGTTTGGTCCACTAGGCTATTGCTTGGAGCGGCCCGCAGGCCCACATACCCACCACAGCCCGGTTGATCCGGCACTCCTTGGAGTAATAAATCTAGTTTCCTCTTGAAGATGTCCACGGTTGTTCTGGCAATATTTCTTATGCTTGCTGGGAGGACGTTGAACAACCGCGGACCTCTGATGTTTATACAGTGTTCTCTGATTGTGCCTATGGCACCTCTGCTCTTCACTGGTTCTATTCTGCATTTTCTTCCATATCGTTCACTCCAGTACGTTGTTATTTTACTGTGTAGATTTGGTACTTGGCCCTCCAGTATCTTCCAGGTGTATATTATTTGATATCTCTCTCGTCTTCTTTCTAGTGAGTACATTTGGAGGGCTTTGAGACGATCCCAATAATTTAGGTGCTTTATTGCGTCTATGCGTGCCGTATATGTTCTCTGTATTCCCTCTATTTCAGCAATCTCTCCTGCTCTGAAGGGGGAAGTGAGTACTGAGCAGTACTCAAGACGGGACAACACAAGTGACTTGAAGAGTACAACCATTGTAATGGGATCCCTGGATTTGAAAGTTCTCGTAATCCATCCTATCATTTTTCTGGCTGTCGCAATATGTGCTTGGTTATGCTCCTTAAACGTTAGGTCGTCAGACATTATTATTCCTAAATCCTTTACATGCTGTTTTCCTACTATGGGTACATTTGATTGTGTTTTGTACTCTGTATTAAGTTTAAGGTCCTCATTTTTACTGTACCTGAGTACCTGGAATTTATCACTGTTAAACATCAGGTTATTTTCTGATGCCCAGTCGAAAACTTTATTAATATCAGCTTAAAGTTTTTCAATGTCTTCAGCCAAGGTAATTTTCATACTGATTTTTGTGTCATCTGCAAAGGATGATACGAAGCTGTGACTTGTACAGTACAACCTCGATTCAACGTACCCCGATTCAACGAATCTCCGGCTAGTTCGCACACTTTTCAGGCCGAATTTACTCACCCGGTTCGACGAACAATGGTTCGCCGAAGCGAGGGATGTTCGGATTTGCTTACGATGTCCAGACAGAGTTCACAGACTGGTGGAAAACTTTCCCATTCTATAACAGATTACAATTAATAATTCACTCATATGACAAGTTGGATCACACAAGTGGATCACACAAGTGGACCTCACAAATGGACCACACATGTGGTGGTCCACAAGCTTACGATTTTGGGACAGAGTTCACAGAGTGGTGGAAAACTTTCTCATTCTATCACAGATTACAATTAATAATTCCTTCATAAGAAGTTGGATCACACAAGTGAACCATATGAACCAAACACCAGCCAAAATGGTCCACACAAACACCAGCCAAAATGGTCCACACAAACACCAGCCAAAATGGTCCACACAAACACCAGCCAAAATGGTCCACACAAACACCAGCCAGTGATCCACACAAGTGAACAACTGAGTTTCCATGATTTTCGTTCACTGATTTGGGGCACACGTATCTTTGTACATTAATTTAAAGGATGAAGCGTGATTACCTAGCTACATGTGGTAAAATCTCCTTATAGACATTTTCTGTGATGAAACAAGATGAGTGAGGGTGGACAGATAAGAGAATACTATACTGTAAACTTCACTTTACAGTGAGGTTTCACTCACTTTCGTCTGTGTGTCGTCATAGTTCAGTGACCCATGACTTTTGAAAGTTTCATATTAATAAATAATTTCTAAAACCAGTGTTTTAATAGCTTTTTATTATCCTAATTAAACTAAACTAAATAAAACCGAAAATATGCTGTAACATGATAGACATCTGCTCTTTGAGAAATTACTGTATGTTATTGGAACAACTCAGGCGTGAGTGGACGGGTCTAATCCCTGTACACACACCATGCTTGTTTCATCCCTCCCTCCCTCCCTCCCCCTCCCTCCCTCCCTCTCTCCCCCTCCCTCCCTCTCTCTCCCCCTCTCTCTCTCTCCCCACTCTCCCTCTCTCTCTCTCCCCCTCTCTCCCCCTCTCTCTCTCCCCCCCCCCCTCTCTCTCTCTCTCTCTCTCTCTCTCTCTCTCTCTCTCCATCCATCCCCTCCCTCCATCCATCCATCCATCCATCCATCCCCCTCCCTCCCTCCCTCCATCCATCCATCCATCCATCCATCCATCCCCTCCATCCATCCCCCTCCCTCCCTCCATCCATCCATCCCCTCCCTCCATCCATCCATCCCCTCCATCCATCCATCCCCTCCATCCATCCATCCCCTCCCTCCATCCATCCCCTCCATCCATCCATCCGTCCATCCATCCCCTCCATCCATCCATCCATCCATCCATCCATCCCCTCCATCCATCCATCCATCCATCCATCCATCCATCCATCCATCCATCCATCCCATCCATCCATCCATCCCCTCCATCCATCCATCCATCCATCCATCCCCTCCCTCCATCCATCCATCCATCCATCCCCTCCATCCATCCATCCATCCCCTCCCTCCATCCATCCATCCCCTCCCTCCCACCATCCATCCCCTCCCTCCATCCATCCATCCCCTCCCTCCATCCATCCATCCATCCATCCCCTCCATCCATCCATCCATCCATCCATCCATCCATCCATCCATCCCCTCCCTCCATCCATCCCCTCTCTCCATCCATCCATCCATCCCCTCCATCCATCCATCCATCCTCTCCCTCCATCCATCCATCCATCCCCTCCATCCATCCATCCATCCATCCATCCCCTCCCTCCATCCATCCATCCCCTCCCTCCATCCATCCATCCATCCATCCATCCATCCCCTCCATCCATCCATCCATCCATCCATCCATCCATCCATCCATCCATCCATCCATCCATCCCCTCCCTCCATCCATCCCCTCCCTCCATCCATCCATCCCCTTTCTCCCTCCATCCATCCAGAATTGAAGAAACAAATCAAGTTAAAAAAAAAGTTAACTGGGTCAGAGTTAGGGTTATCAGCGAGTTGGTCCCTTCACCACCACCGACACACCTCCCCCCCCCACCCCTACAGCCCATACACACACACACACCCTCAAATCATCCATCCTTCCATCCCTCCCTCCATCCTACCATCAATCCATCTCCATCCTCTCCTTCCCTGCCTCCCTCCGTGCCTGTCTCCCTCCATGCCTGCCTCCCTCCCTGCCTCTCCCTCACAAGCTCTGCCTGCCCACCTTCCTCCCAACCTCCCACTGATTTGTAGCAGACGTATCTTTGTAAATTAATTTAAAGGCTGAAGCGTGATTAGCTAGCTACATGTCATAAAATCTCCTTATAGACATTTTCTGTGATAAAACAAGGTGAGTGAGGGTGGACAGATAAGGGAATACTGTTCTGTAAACCTCACTTGGTTTTCCTTCGTCTGTGTCGTTATAGTTCAGTGACCCATAACTTTGAAAGTTTCAGACTAATAAATCATTTCTAAAACCAATGCTTTAATAGCTTTTTATTATCCTAATTAAACTAAACTAAATAAAACCGAAAATATACTGTAATATGATAGACATCTGCTATTTGAGAAATTATTTGTTATTGGAACAACTCCAGCGTGAGCGAGTGGACGGGTCTAATCCCTGTACACACACACCATGCGTTTCTCGTTTCAATTCGTCGCCACAGTTCAGTGACTACGGCTTCGAAATAATAAAATTAATAAATCATTTAATCAATGGTCATTTAACAGATGATGAGATTATACAAAATGTTACTGGCACTGTTGACGACGAAGGAAAGGAAGATGAGGATGAGAATGATAGCAGTTTACAATCTGCTTCGTGTGCTGACGCATTGTTCTATGTTGAAAAACTCCTTGATATTGTTTCACAAACTGACAATCCAGAGCTACCAGGCTTTTATCAACACCTAAGGATGATGAAAGATATTTGTCTCAAGGACATGACACAAAGAAGGAAACAAATGAAAATGAGTCAATATTTTTCACGAACTAGCAGCAAATCAATCAGCACAGCCGTACCCAGCACCAGCACAGCCGTTCCCAGCACCAGCACAGCCGTACCCAGCACCAGCACAGCCGTACCCAGCACCAGCACAGCCGTACCCAGCACCAGCACAGCCGTACCCAGCACCAGCACAGCCGTACCCAGCACCAGCACAGCTGTACCCAGCACCAGCACAGCCGCACCCAGCACCAGCACAGCTGTACCCAGCACCAGCACAGCCGTACCCAGCACCAGCACAGCCGTACCCAGCACCAACACAGCCGTACCCAGCACCAGCACAGCCGTACCCAGCACCAGCACAGCTGTACCCAGCACCAGCACAAAAGCAGCTGAAGCCAACACAGTATCAGCGAGCACCAGCAAAGCTGATGCAAACATCTAAAAACATCGTGTGTGAAGTGAACAATTAGAATAAGTGTTAAATTTAAGTGTGTACATAGTGTTAAAATTAAAGTTGCAATAATTCTAATGTACAATAATTTTCAAGAACTGTATTGTAGTACTCAACATACAGCAAAACCACTTTTAATAATACAGTGCTAACGGCTTAATGCACTGCAGTACAGTACCTATTTACTGTAGAGCATTCACAACTTCACAAAACTTCAAGATGGACATAACTCCAACAATAAGGTAAATACATGAATTACAGTATTTTTAGTAGAGTAGTAAAATATAGGTACAGTAAGTAATATGATACAATGCATTTTTATTGTGTACAAGAAAAAAAAAGACACTGATGCAAACGCCTCTTGAAGGTCACCTCTTGCAACGAATCCAACGCTCCAACGAACTGGGGGTGGTCCCATATAGTACGTTGAATCGAGGTTGTACTGTATTTTTGTCTATATCTGATATGAGAATAAGGAAAAGCAGCGGTGCAAGGACTATACCTTGAGGTACAGAGCTTTTAACTGCACTTGGACTAGATTTTATATGGTTGACCATTACTCGCTGATTCCTGTTTGACAGAAAACTGAGTATGCAGCGTCCTACTTTACCGGTTATTCCCATTAACTTCATTTTGTGTGCTATCACGCCATGGTCACATTTATCGAAAGCCTTTGCGAAGTCCGTGTATATCACATCAGCATTCTGTTTTTCTTCTAATGCCTCAGTGACTTTGTCGTTGTGCTCAAGTAGCTGTGAGAGGCACGATCTTCCCGCTCGAAATCCATGTTGGCCTGGGTTGTGAAGGTCATTGGTCTCCATGAAATTGGTGACCTGACTCCTAATCACTCTCTCAAATACTTTTATGATGTGCGATGTTAGTGCAACTGGTCTATAATTCTTTGCCAATGCTTTGCTCCCTCCCTTGTGTAGAGGGGGTATGTCTGCTACTTTAAGTGCATCTGGTATCTCCCCCGTGTCCAAGCTCTTCCTCCACACTATACTGAGTGCCTGTGCTACTGGCACTTTGCATTTCTTTATAAATATTGAATTCCATGAGTCTGGACCTGGGGCCGAGTGCATGGGCATGTTTTCAATTTCTCCTTCAAAATTTAGTGCGCTCGTGTTGATATCAGTTATATTTACAGGGGTTTGAATATCCCGCATACAGAAATTGTCTGGATCTTCCACTTTCATGTTGTTTATTGGAGTGCTAAACATGTCCTCATACTGCTTTTTTAGGATTTCACTAATTTCTTTGTCATCCTCCGTGTATGAACCTTCACTTGTATGAATAGGTCCAATACTGGCAGTGGTTTTTGCTTTTGATTTCGCATATGAGAAGAAATATTTTGGATTTTTCTTTATTTCTTGAATTGCTTTCTGTTCTGACTGCCTTTCTTCAGTTTCATATGAGTGTTACAATTTCCGCTCGATTTCTTCAATCTCCCTATTTAAATTATTCCTTCTTTGACGGGAAATTCGTGTCTGCATAAGCAGTTCCGTTATTTTTTTCCTGCGTTTATAGTGTCGTCTGCGTTCTCTTTCTACGTTAGATCTCTTTCTGGCTTTCCTCAAAGGAACATTTTTCAGACAGACTTGATACGCTTCCGAAGTCAGTTTTTCTATTCCTTCTGTAGGATTTATATTACTTAAAACAGTTTCCCATGGAATGTTTGTAAGTTCCCTGTTTATTATCTCCCAGTCTATCCTTTTATTATTAAAATTGAATTTACTGAATAGCCCCTCTCGCTTTATCAACGTTTTAGGTCTATTCTGAGTATTGATGGTCGTTTGCACTTCAATGAGCTTGTGATCTGAGTATGTGGTATCTGATTCATAATTTATGAATAATGCACAGTTGGCATCTGCGAGCAGGTGCTGACAGACATGTCCCCACCTCTACGCCTAGTCTGGATCCCGGTAATAGCTCCCGCCTCCATAGCCTGCTGTTCTCATGTTAACACTTTCGCGCTCTCAGCGCTCAAAAAAAAAACAATACCCCAGATGCTTTCGGCACTTCGCGCGCCTACGCGGTAAGACCGAAAAGTGTACACTCTTTTGACTGTCCTGACAATAATTGAAGGCGCACGTATTTAAATTTGGTATCACTATGTTCGCAATGAAATTGTCTATAAGAGCATACCTATAAAATGCCGCCCAAGCATAAGGAGTATCAACACCAAATAAAAAACTATGCAGATCACTCGCCGAGAGCGCCAAACAGCAACAAAATGTTTCCACTCTCTTAATGGTTGCGAAGCCTACAGTTGTCCTACATCGCTAATTTTGGTATCATTGGAATCGCAATAAAATTCTCTACACGGACATGTGCATATGAATGTTGAATATAGGTAATTGCCCACCCGCAAGAGTGTGTGAAGTGGAGAGTAGTTAGCCGCGAGCGCACTGGCGAAAACACAGGGGGGAAATCATGCTTGGAAAGTTTATACGTTTCCTGACCCTACTTTTCTATGTACGTATTTCTTTTTTATACCAATGTGTTCGCAATAAAATTTTCTATAAGATGAACTGTATAACATTTGTACAAAGCATGTGTAAGAGAAGCGCCAAATATAGAACCACGTCGCTCAGTATGCGTTCGCGGCAGAAACGAACGCATTGTTTTCGTTCGTTTGATGTTTGTCATGTTTATACTTGTTGAAACATTTTATAATTTGTATGACAGTGATCGCAGTAAAATTCCCTACACAGACATATACATAACACATACAAATATTTCCCACGTGTTGGATATATCAACGGCTAAAGGGAACCCACTGCCACACGCTCGCCACACCCCCAAACATACTTTGTGTATTTTTTTTTTACTCATAGAAGTTTATGTGATATAATATTCATTCTGGTACCAAAACATTCGCAAATAAATTCCCTACAAAACAAAAGTATCCCCATCCATTTCGGTTAAAAAATGGAATTTATAGAAATATTTTTTCGATGGACGAGAAAACTCGGCTGTTATGCGGAATCGTAAGAGAAAACGGCGACGAGTTATCTCTAATCTAAAGCGCGAAAGTGTTAAGAGGAAGGCAGTGAGGGATAGAAACAGTGAGGAAGGGAGGGTAGAATTGGGGTGAGGGGAAGAGGGGAGAGTGGGGGCAAGTTGAAGAGTGGTTGGGTCGAGGGAAGAGTGGTTGGGCCGAGGGAAGAGTGGTTGGGCCGAGGGAAGAGTGGTTGGGGCGAGGGAAGAGTGGTTGGGTCGAGGGAAGAGTGGTTGGGTCGAGGGAAGGGTGGTTGGGTCGAGGGAAGGGTGGTTGGGTCGAGGGAAGGGTGGTTGGGTCGAGGGAAGGGTGGTTGGGTCGAGGGAAGGGTGGTTGGGTCGAGGGAAGGGTGGTTGGGTCGAGGGAAGGGTGGTTGGGTCGAGGGAAGGGTGGTTGGGTCGAGGGAAGGGTGGTTGGGTCGAGGGAAGAGTGGTTGGGTTGAGGGAAGAGTGGTTGGGTCGAGGGAAGAATGGTTGGGTCGAGGGAAGGGTGGTTGGGTCGAGGGAAGAGAGGTTGGGTCGAGGGAAGAGTGGTTGGGTCGAGGGAAGAGTGGTTGGTTCGAGGGAAGGGTGGTTGGGTCAAGGGAAGGGTAATTGGGTCAAGGGAAGGGTGGTTGGGTCGAGGGAAGGGTGGTTGGGTCGAGGGAAGAGTGGTTGGGTCGAGGGAAGAGTGGTTGGGTCGAGGAAAGAGTAGTTGGGTCGAGGGAAGAGTGGTTGGGTCGAGGGAAGAGTGGTTGGGTCGAGGGAAGAGTGGTTGGGTCGAGGGAAGAGTGGTTGGGTCGAGGGAAGAGTGGTTGGGTCGAGGGAAGAGTGGTTGGGTCGAGGGAAGAGTGGTTGGGTCGAGGGAAGAGTGGTTGGGTCGAGGGAAGAGTGGTTGGGTCGAGGGAAGAGTGGTTGGGTCGAGGAAAGAGTGGTTGGGTCGAGGAAAGAGTGGTTGGGTCGAGGGAAGAGTGGTTGGGTCGAGGGAAGGGTGGTTGGGTCGAGGGAAGAGTGAACTTGTCATATGAAGGAATTACTAATTGTAACCTGTGATAGAATGGGCACTAACACGGGAACTAACTTGGAACACAATAACACCAAGAACTTTATTCCATTTTAGTCATATAATATAATATATCTAACCTGAATGTCACTCGAAATATTACCGACATTTCAACAACTTCGGAAATACCGGAGCCCTGGAAATAACAACCTGGGTACAGCCCCATATAGGCCATTAAATCGAGTGGATACTACATATACGATGGGAGTAACTGTCACGAAATCGCGCAATACAGTACATACATATACGATTGAGGGTCTAGCACAAGATTTTAAATGCCCCCACGAGGGATAGGGGCAGCTATAGTCCAGCCAAGGTCGATAATAAACAGACGCAATCTTGAAAAAAATTATGGGTAACATATCTGGGTGTAAGAGACTCAGTACTGAGTGAGTATCCAAGGCTGGTGCACGCAGCATGAGCTAACAGCACTGCTGTTCAGCTTGTGAACACAGCATTGCCTAAAAATGTAACAATATAAATGTAATGAAACGCCATTTTCTGGTTGAGACCCGGAGGTTCCCCGGAGCTATCCAGGCTGATATGCTAATGTCAGACTTTTGCATCAGTCACGTGTATGGAGTTCTAGGGACCTACTGGAGACCACGAGCCAGAACCTGGCCCCCTAACAGAGGCACGAGGAGCAATGGCCTATCAAAACCCCCGTGTGATTGGAAGCATTCTATGTCTGCCATCGAGCGGGTTAGGCACCCAGAAAGGTAGGCATCCCAAAACAAATCCCCATTCTGCTGAAAATTGCTACAAAAATCCAAACAAGTGGATAGAACTCCCCAAACAGGAACTATCAAACAAGTATGACAGTCACACGTCGCCGTGCCGCTGTCTGCGCACCTCCCCCCTGCCCGGGAGGGGGAAGACCCAGACCCTCGCACAGGCCATCCACACCCCAATTCTGAGGCTAGATATCAAAACATGCGAAAAAACGCCGACCGGATGGAGGGAGGGTTGCCGAGGAGCCAACGGGTCTCGCCCAGAAAATGGTGATTCATTACATTTAACGCTGGTTTTCTGGGGGGAGCACTGTCGGCCCAGAGATACCTACCCAAAGATGAAAACAAGAGGGACCTAACCCGGGAAGCGGAAGTCGCATACACCCCAACGCGAAGCGGAGACAAAAGACTGTAACCGCCAACCCAAGGCAACACAAGCCCGACAAGACCCAGGAACATCAACGGAGGAATGCACAGCCCACCTACGAATGATGTGGGCACGGGGAGAGACAGCAGGCTAGCAGGATCAAACCACCCCGAGGACGACTTGAGAATCGCACCCAGGAACAGGGAAGAAGGGAAACCGGAACAACCCAAAGCGTGACCCAGGTCACGGTAGCAGTGTCACACAAAGAACGGCGAAATGCCGCAACTGAACACAACACATGATGCACCCCCGGCCAGACCAACCAAGCATCAACAACCTAAGGACCCCTCCGGAAAGCAGCTGTGTCAGTTTTCGTCAGAGAAGAGGGAGATGGCCGCAAGCGAACAAACCTATCAGGACAACCAAAAGAGCCGAAACCCTGGTGCCGGATGAGAGCATGAAACACCCGGACCCACCTCCCAGAGGCCAACGCCAACAAGAAAGAGCCTCGGAAAACAAACCAGAACCGAAGGGGCCACAACAAACCAAGGAGAAGAGAAGAGAGCACCCAATCCAAGAACCAGGACGGCTGAAGCGGCGCAAGAGCAGGCCGGGGGTGAACCACGTCAGAGACGGCTTACAAATTGGTGCAGCGGAAACACCAAAACCGAAGCAACCCGGAGTGGCTCCACCAGTGCCACACAAGACAAAGTGACTGTATGTGGCAAGATGACGGTCCTGAACTTCCACAGGATAATGACAAGACCACGCCAACAAAATGCACAGCAAACTTACTAAGGGACAAAAAGGAAAAGGAAGGACCGCAAAAAAAAATACATTCCACCACTGAGACGAAGCACGCAGGTGGGACACCAACAACAAAGCCACCTGATCACCAACAAATGGTGAGAGATTCGAGACACAACTGAACCAGCCCCGCCACAGACCGAGCGAGCATAGGAAGAGGTGGAGCCGCAGGAAAACCTCGGGTGCGAACACCGAGCAAGCAGAGCCAGAAATCTAAGCCGGCAAGGAACCAAATGGAACGTCTGGTGTACAGAAAACTTCCCAATGTTAGCGAGCTTGCCAGGAGATCGGAAACACTGTGGTTCTGACGCAAGACTCGTGAGAAGTGACACCGTGAGATCATGAAAATGCCAACTGGACAAGCCAGGAAACCTGGAACCCAAACCCAGCAAGCTGGGAAAGAACCAACCCGGGCGAGCAGAAAGCCTCGTCCGGGAGGAAACCCCCGGGACCCCTGAAGGACCAACAAGTCCGACAACGGATGACAAGCAGAAGCTGCCAGCAGAAAAAAACGCCGTAACGCAGAAGCTGCCAGCAGAAAAAAACGCCGTAACGCAGAAGCCACAAACAGCAAGGACAAAATTGCAATGAAAAACTTAAAAGCCAGGGCCCAGGCCAAAGCCAATGAGGAAATGAGCACCGCGAACCGAAACACAAAGCGAAAAACAGGGACACCGCAACCCACAGGAGCGGTGAATGCAGCCCCAGCAGGGCAGAACGATGCACGCAATACTGAGGAAGGTATGAGGAGAACAAACCAGGATGTGAACCGCACGAAAACAAAAACGCACCGCCCGAAAAGGAACACAAAGAAAAAGGCAAGAGCCAAGGGCCTAAAACTTTACAATTCCCGGTCAAACGAAAAGAAACTGCAGGGGCAGGAGAGGAAGAATGGAAGCTACAATCACCAGCATACAGGGCAACCCAGAAGCTGAAAGTGCCAAACAAGGAGAAGATGCATACTCAGGATCAGAACCGAACACGGGCAGTGCAAAAACAGGGAATTGAGTATGGACAAAGTCAAACCTAGCATTAGTAGAGCCAAGAAGCACATACTAAAACACACAACAATGTGTAGGAGAGAATGAGAAAAAATGAAAAAATGCAAGAAAAAGACCAGAAAAATAGCCCAAGAACCAGCAGCTAGGGACAAGAGTTTAGAAGGAAAATGAGGAACAAAGAAAACAGGCAGCAAGCGGGACCGAAAAGAGTCATGACCTACTACACACACAGAAGCCAATGTATATGGAAGGGCTCAGCCAGGCACCACATGATGGTCAAGGAATGAGTGTCAAAGATAAGACCATGAAAGACGGGGCAGTGCCCCACCATGTAACAAATAACACAGACGAACAAGGAAGGCCACCGGAAGAAGCACGCAATGGGCCAAACAAAACACCACAACCAATCCCCAACACTCATAAAAAAATCACGAGCCAACACCTGGCCGAAAGAGACACCCGACCGCATAAGTTCACCTGCAGAGTGTAGGCACTAATGTGTTCCGACACATCGTAGCCAAGAATAGTATCCACTCAATTTAACAGCCTCTTTTATACCGATCTGCCGGTAATAACGACCGGTTTGGGAGACCGGTATTTAGAGCCTTATACAGAGCACCACTTGGTTTCCGAACTTTAGTTATCTGAAACTTCCAGTTTCCCGATTGGGGTTGGGGAGTCATCATTTCCCGATTGGTAGGAAGGGGTCCGCCAAGCGTCACGCCGGCTTGTTGTGGTGGGTGGGAGATGGTCCAGTTTGCCCACTGTGACTTCACAGATTCACGGCCTATTATTCCTATTATTTTGAATTGCCATAAGGCTGGAATGTTCATTCTGTGCTTTTGTTTTACATATCTGCACAATCAAGAAACATCTGTGCACCATGTCGGCTCCATGTCGGATGAGGGAGCTTAGGTGGGAGGCAGTATGAGAGAGGGGGGAGAATCAGTGAGAGGGGATGAGAATTAGTCAGAAAGGGAGGGAGGGAGAGAGAGATGCTAGGAGGGGGAGGGAGGGAGAGATGCTAAGAGGGAGGGGGAGGTAGGGAGAGATGCTAGGAAGTAGTCAGGAAGGGACGGAAGTAGTGAGAATTAGGGAGGGAAAGGCAGGCAGGCAGGCACAGGCAGGCACAGGCAGGCAGGCATAGGCAGGCAGGCAGGCAGGCAGGCTAGCTTGCAGGCAGGCTAGCTTGCAGGCAGGCAGGCAGGGAGTGAGTGGTAGTCACGCGGTTGAACTGCGTGACCTTTAAAAGAAAGTATGGGATGTAGGGGGGCGGGTGGTGGGGGCGAGACCGGCTCATTCCCGAAGATAAGCCTAACACACTCTAGCATGATGCATGATGGCAGGCAGGCAGGCTTCCAGGCTGGGAAGGAGGCAGGCAGGCTGGGAAGGAGGCAGGCAGGCTTGCAGGCTGGGAAGGAGGCAGGCAGGCTTGCAGGCTGGGAAGGAGGCAGGCAGGCTTGCAGGCTGGGAAGGAGGCAGGCAGGCTTGCAGGCTGGGAAGGAGGCAGGCAGGCTTGCAGGCTGGGAAGGAGGCAGGCAGGCTTTCAGGCTGGGAAGGAGGCAGGCAGGCTTGCAGGCTGGGAAGGAGGCAGGCAGGCTTGCAGGCTGGGAAGGAGGCAGGCAGGCTTGCAGGCTGGGAAGGAGGCAGGCAGGCTTGCAGGCTGGGAAGGAGGCAGGCAGGCTTGCAGGCTGGGAAGGAGGCAGGCAGGCTTGCAGGCTGGGAAGGAGGCAGGCAGGCTTGCAGGCTGGGAAGGAGGCAGGCAGGCTTGCAGGCTGGTAAGGAGGCAGGCAGGCTTGCAGGCTGGGAAGGAGGCAGGCAGGCTTGCAGGCTGGGAAGGAGGCAGGCAGGCTTGCAGGCTGGGAAGGAGGCAGGCAGGCTTGCAGGCTGGGAAGGAGGCAGGCAGGCTTGCAGGCTGGGAAGGAGGCAGGCAGGCTTGCAGGCTGGGAAGGAGGCAGGCAGGCTTGCAGGCTGGGAAGGAGGCAGGCAGGCTTGCAGGCTGGAAAGGAGGCAGGCAGGCTTGCAGGCTGGGAAGGAGGCAGGCAGGCTTGCAGGCTGGGAAGGAGGCAGGCAGGCTTGCAGGCTGGGAAGGAGGCAGGCAGGCAGGAAGCGATATATGGGTGTTGAAGTGAACCATGAACCACGTGACCTTTGAGAGTGTGTGTGTGTGTGTATGGGTTTGGGGTGGGGGAGGTGTGTCGGTGGTGGGGGAGGGACTGGCTGACTCCATAAGCCTAGCCACACTCCACAGACCTGTGACCCAGATTTGTTTCTTAAATGTACAGTACATCATCGTATATTTTAGGCAGGATGTGCCTGCAGGCTGGCAGGCAAGCTGGCTGGCAGGATGTTCCTGCAGGCTGGCAGGAAACATCCAGAGGATGTTTGCCAGACGCCTTAATAATCAGTTAGGAACAATTAAGGACTTTTATAAAGCGGATCAGGACTTCACTTATTGGTGAGTACAAACAAAACACGGTCGCATTTACGCTATGAACCGGTCGATTTTTTCCCCTAGAGTTTTTTCGTAAATTTTTTCGGCCAAATTTCTTTTTACACTTCTAGTTTATTTTTTCCCCTCTATTTCTCGTATACGAACTTACATGTTAACCAACGGGTCTCGTCCCCAAGGGGTTCGGAAACCAAGTGGTGCTCTGTATAACGGTCTGGCGGTCGATATTACCGAAGGTCGGTATTAGGTTTGTCTTGGCATCAGAGGGTCCTCACATGGCAAGCAGGCCGCCTACCCCTTTCATCCCCTCCCTCACCCTCATTTAACCTCTCCCCCCACACCGTCACTTTCTGCCTCCCCCCCCCCTTTAAGACCCTTCTGGGAAATGGCTCAGTAGACTGCCAGCCAGCCAGAGACAGAATGGAGAATCTCCATCTAATACAATAAAGCATTTATGAAACAATTATTTTATAACTTTTTATTACCCTAATAATATTACTAAACAAAATTTGTAAGCAAAAATATATATGATGTACATCCAGAATTTAATTAAGCATCTGGTTAACTGGGTCAAGTATGTTAGGCTTACCAGAGAGCCGGTCCCATCCCCTCCACCGACCCCCCCCCCCCCACCCATACTTCCCATACACACACAGTCTCTGCTTCACCTCAACAACCATCGCTCCATCCCTCTCTCCCTCTCTTCTTCCCTCCCTTCATTCAACCATCTCTCCCTCCCTCCTTCCCGCCATCCCTTCGTCCCTCCTTCCCTCCCCTCCATCCTTTCTTCCCTCCATCCCTCCTTCCCTCCCTCCCTCCTTCCTCCCATCCCTCCTTCCTCCCATCCCTCCCTCCTTTCCAGCTCCCTCCCTCCCTCCTTTCCAGCTCCCTCCCTCCCTCCTTCCTAGCTCCTTCTTCCCTTCCTTCCTTCCTCCCTCCCTCCCTCCCTCCCTCCTTCCTTCCATACAAACATCTGGTTAACTGGGTCAAGTGTATTAGGCTTATCAGCGAGCGGTCCCTTCCCCACCACCGACACCCCCCTTTCCCCCATACTTCCCATACACACAGTCTCTCTGCTTCACCTCAACAACCATAGCTCCATCCCTCTCTCCCTCCCCCCATCAATGCATCCATCCATCAATCCATCCCTCCATCCATCTCCATCCTACCATCCATCTCCATCTGCTCCCTCCCTGCCTACCACCCAGCCTCTGCCTGCCTGCCTTCCTCCCAAGCTCTGCCTGCCTCCCTCCCTGCCTACCACCCAGCCTCTGCCTGCCTGCCTCCCTCCCAGCCTCTGCCTGCCTGCCTCCCTCCCTCCCTAGCTCTGCCTGCCTGCCTCCCAAGCTCTGCCTGCCTCCCTCGCAAGGTCCCAGCGTTTCACGGGAGCGCGCATTAATTCTGAAAAGTGTATACTCCCTTCAACTTTGTCACCTTAATTCTCGTCCTACGAGATTAAATTTGGTATCATTGTGTTCGCAATAGAATTCTCTACAGCACTAAATGCATATAAACTCCAAAAGCCCGGCTAATTACCCGCAGCAAACAGAGAAAGTGCGAACGAGTTACCCAGGAGCGCACAAAAGCGATAAAATGTGTTCACTCTTTTCATTCTGGTCACCTCAATTTTCGTCCTAGGTCTTTCATTTTGGTCTCAATGGGTTCACAATAGAATTTTCTATAGGAACATTAGCATATAAAATAAAAAACATGGTCACGCTCCAACCGCCGACGAGTTGAAGACGGGCCACGCGTTAGCCGCAAGTGAGCGCTCAGATGCCTTCCAGCTACACTCCCAATTCCCGCCCTTTTCAAGCCTTTCTTTCGTAATTTTCTTCCTGGAAGGGCCTTGTTCATGATCACTATCCATCGTGGAGTAAGCGTAGATAGTTTCTAAAGCCGCAGTAAGAAATATAGCCACGGAAAATAGCCGAAATGTTCACACGTTTGAGATGCGAGGGGAGGCAACATTGGTCACAACAGTGGAGCGAAAACAATGGGCCCACGGCGTGTGCCAAGCCGCCTGAGGGCCACGAGGCTCAACAAAGAAAATGGGAAGACATCGGCGCACATTTTAAAACCAGTCCCAAAAAAATCGGATAAAAACCTGATTTTTGGCGATTATTTAAAGTGGATGACGCAATGCTGCGTCATCCCCGGTATTACCGACAGTAAACGGATGACGCAATGCTGCGTCATGCCCGGGCGAAAGTGTTAAACTCTTAAACCGAGGTACCACTGTATATACATTAGTCTGCATGTGTGCCAATTGGTGCTCGTTCACGGATAACTTGGCCGACTTTAGGCTTTGCTGTGGGACTCACTCCAGGCTTTTAGATTTTATATGCATATACCCCTATAGAGAATTCTACTGCGAACACAATGGTACTAAACCGAACGATGTAACACGAGAAATAAGGTAAAAAACTGAAACGAGTATATACATTTTACTGATTTTGTGCACTCACGGGTAACTTTGCCGAGTTTAAGCTTTGCTGTGGGAGTCACTCCGGGCCTTTAGACCTTACATGCATATACCCCTATAGAGAATTCTATTGCGAACACAATGATACCAAAACGAACAATGTAGCATGAGAAATAAGGTGAGACAACTAAAACAAGTACAGTGGTACCTTGGTTTATGAGTTTAATCCGTTCCTGGAGACAGCTCGTATTCCGAAGCTAATTTCCCCATAAGAAATAATGGGAAATGAATTAATCCGTTCCTGACTACCCAAAAACCTCACTTCAAACTAAATTTTATACCTAATTCATCTAAATAAACCTACAAAACTATGTTCAAGTTATTACTTACCCTTGCTGATGAATGCTGTAGGCGTATGGAAGATGGTGAGGACGGGGGAGGAGGAGAGGTGTTACTGTTTGGAAGGGGAGTCCCCTTCCATTATAACATCAGGCAGTGGAGACCTTTCTGGTGTGCATCACCTGGCACGTTTTGCCTGCATACCACTAGGTCTTGGTTGTGGCTCACTGCTCGATTTTCTCACAACAAATCTGTCCATGGAAGCTTGTTTTTCCCTTCTTTGCAAGCTGTCTCTGTAGTGAGGCATCACATTGTCATTGAAAAGATTAAGGCAACAGCCTACTACAGCTTTCTCTGGGTGAGTCTTTTCAATAAAAGTTTGCATCTCTTCCCACATCTGACACACCTTCTTAATTTCTGCAGAAGGGACATTCTGTACTGCCTCATCCTCCTCCACTGGAGAAACATCCTCAGCTGTGTCTTCTTGCTGTTCCTTTTGAAGGGTTTGGAGTTCTTCGGTGGTCAGTTCTTCGTTGTGTTCTTCCACCAACTCCTCCACATCATCACCATACAATTCCAAGGCCATTTTCTGGCCCTGAGTAACAATTTCCTCAACAATAGGAGCATCATTTACAGGCTCAAACCCCTCAAAGTCTAGTTCTGTCACACATTCAGGCCACAATTTTCTCCAGCCAGAAATCAGGGTTCTTTGAGTCACTTCTTGCCAGGCTTTGTTAACGAGTTTTAAAGAACTACAAATGTTAAAATGGTCTTTCCAGAACTCTTTGAGAGTGAGGTTTGTGGCTTCAGTCACTTCAAACATTTCCGGAAAAGTGCCCTTTCATAAAGTTTCTTAAAATTCGCTGTGATTTTCTGGTCCATAGGCTGAATTAGAGGAGTGGTGTTAGGAAGAAAAAAAATGATTGTGAGAAATTTACTGTATCTGTGCATCAATTCATCTTCCAAGCCTGGAGGACGAGCAGGGCCTTGAGTGGCAAACGTTTCTCTTGCAGATATTTTTCTATGGCAGGGCACACCACTTCATTCACCCACTCCGAAAAAAAAAAAATCCTAGTCACCCATGCCTTATTATTAGCCTTCCATGTCACACACATTTGGTGTTTCTGCACTTTATACTGTTTGAAAACCTTGGATTTTCAGAATGATACACTAGCAAGGGTTTAATTTTCAAATTGCCACTCGCATTTGAACACAGCACAAGCATAAACCTATCTTTCATAGGCTTGTGTCCAGGCAAGGATTTTTCCTCCTTGGTAATGTAAGTCCTCTTAGGCAATCTTTTTCCAGAACAGTCCTGTTTCATCACAATTAAAAACTTGTTGCGGTAGGTATCCCTCAGCCTCTGCAAACTCTTTAAATTCTTCAATAAATCGTTCAGCTGCTGGTTTGTCTGAGCTGGCTGCCTCCCCATGCCTCGCAACACTATGGATACCACTTCTTTTTCTAAATTTTTCAAACCATCCCCTGCTTGCCTTAACCACTGTGCTGTGGTGAGTTTATTGTGAAATTGCCCCGGTGCGCATGAAATAAAGTGTTCCCAAAAAATTTTTTCTTCTTCGTAAAATGATAAAGTCCCTTCCCTGAACATGTCTATGTAAAAATAAATACCAAATTCCACTTGCTTTGGCTGTGGGGACATGGACAAGGTGCGCTGTGATGTCATCAGGGCCTGGTCACCCGTGCATGACTCGCCCAGACACGGTCGCGCGGGCCATTCAAGCACCAGGTGTTGCCACAAATATATTTTCAATTATTTGTTTTATGTATTTCCAATGCGGTTTTATTTTATCGTATATGATGCATATTTTTATCGTATATGATGCATATGTTTTTTTTATCGTATATGATGCATATTTGTGTCCTTTACAATATGTATACAGTAGAACGTTCATAATGTTCCCTGGAACTGTGATACATGTGTCAGTAATGTGTCCACAATAAATGTTTATTGTCGCAATATTACCTGTTAAAAATTCACTAAAATTACAATATGTAACGTTTCACACACTATTTACACAGTAACACACTGTATTACACACTCAGTACTTCGGAAGTGAGTAATAATCAACGAAGTAGCCCATGATACACAGCGTGACTTCGTTCTCAGTGCACCAGGTACAGATAAATTTTCGCTTCCTGTTTCTTCATTCTGTGTGCTTGCAAATAAAGCACTCTTGTACACCCTTGGCTTTAGTACTTGTAGGTTGTATGTAGCCAAGCTTGTAAAGCATAAGGTAGTATTGAAAAGATTATAGGAAAAGATCAATTTGAAAGGTAGTCTTGAAAAGATCGCTTTGTATGGTCCCACACAGGAAGAGATTCAGCTTACCTCAAGAGTGTCTGTCAGTCAGAAAGAGATTCAGCTAGCCTCAAAGAGTGTCCGTCAGTTAGGAAGAGATTCAGATATTCTTGAAAATATCTATAGAAAATCCAACCATGGAAGCTGCTATCACTGTGCATCTATGCTATTTGTATCAGATGCATCATCACTGAACGCAGAAAACGATTCATCTATGTATCATCTAAATAAATTGTAGATAGCATAGGATTGCAAGGGTGACGTTCAGAGCTACAACTGGATACTCTCGCTGTATCGTCCTCATAGGTGCTGTATCACTTGCATCCGACCTTTGTATTAGGTCCTTATTGCGCCTAGCTTCACCAATATTATGACCCTTATGTTCTTCAAACAATAAGGTTTGAATTTCACCGAGAGAGCATTACCTTTCAACACTGCATGGGACAGGTGTTTGGGAGCCAGAGGCGCGTGCGCCACCCATGGTTGCTCATTCAGTACTAACCCAGCCAGCAGCCCTAGGGCATTCTGGGAATTTTTTCCAAGATGGCTGCCTCTCGCTTGAGGTCCTAAGAGTCCATTTCGTACACAACCAACCTCATACACATTTAGAATTGGTACCAAAAAATCAAAGAGAGTTTTCTCGGTTGGCGCAGTTTCCCGCCGACCGAGAATACTCGGTTGGCGTAGCTAAGTGGTTAATGTCTATAGTATCTGCACTCGTTCCAGGGGTTTTCTTTACAAGGTCTTCGTGCAATACCCTGGCTGTCTCACAAATGATGGACTCCGAAACACTATCACCCTCTAACTCCTTGTTGTGTATCCAAATTAATAACAACTTTTCCACTTCTTCAAGTATTTGTGGTCTTTGTTTCGTGATTGTTCTTATGCCTTTTGCCACGTTAGCACTCATAATGTCCTTTTTCTTGCCATGTATAGTGCATATCGTTGACGTGGCTTTGTTGTACTGCCTACAAAGTTCAAGAACACGTGTACCATTTTCATGCTTCCGAATGATCTCTTGTTTTTCCTCTATTGTCATCCTCACATGCGCTTTCTTGTCTTGATCCTTACCACTGGCTTTCTTGGGACCCATGGTGAGATATATATAATAACAACTTTTATGGTCAAATGGCCAAAAATCCAACAAAACACTGAAATTCCTGGTGAAGAATTGACGCGGGATAGTCACTGGGCGCAAGGTACTGGTAAACTGAGGGTGAGGGGCAATGATCGCCGTACTACCACGCGCTAGGTTGGCCTGTACGCGTATCAACACACTCGCCTTCCGAGGCAAATTTTCCGAGGAAATCCTGCTCGTATTCCGAAAAACTCGCATACAGGGACACTTGTATTCCGAGGTACCACTGTATATACATTTTACTGATTTTGCGCGCTCACGGGTAACTTTGCCGACTTTAGTCTTTATACATTGTTATTGGTATTACTTATATATATTGCGGTTGTTATTGCTTATATTTGTCTTTCTATTAAGAGCATTTTATTGCAAATAATTGGATACCACAATGAACAATGTTGCACAAAAATGTCTGTTAGCAAACTGTATGCGTTTGTCTGGTGTATTGGGTGTAGCGGGTGTGGCAACGAGTGTGCTCTAATGGGTAAGGCTTCGGCGACTTTAGGGGTCGTTGCGGGTTATGCGTCCCCATGTTGTCTAATTTATATGAATGTGTCTGTGTTGGAAATTTTATTGCGATCTCAGTGATACAAAAAAGAACGATGTCGAACAAGTTTGGACTTGATAAACCTTAAAAGAGTAGCAACATGTTTGCAATGTTTGGCATGCACGGCAAACAAATGACTTAGTTTTTTATTTGGTGCCGGCATCATGTTAGCTTTGGTGACATGTTATACGTATGTTCCTCTAGAACATTTCATTAAGAACACATTGATACCAAACTGAAACACGTACAGTGGCACCTCGACTTACAATTGCCCCTACTTACGATAATTTCGAGTTACGATGTAAATTTCATCGAAAAATGTGACTCCACATCCGATGGTGTCGTTGACTTATGATATTTGTTGGTACACGTTCGGGTCGACTGAGCGCGTGGTTCCTGGTCACGTGGCTGACCTGCCTCAGTTTACTACAGCTGCCCGCTTAGTGACGATCGCGCCTATAAGAAATTTAGCTTTTGTGGTGATTTTTTGCATTTTGAACATTAAAGTAATTATTATACATAATGCCATGAGTCCCAGGAAAGTCAGTGGTAAGGCTCAACATAAGAGATCCCATGTAAGGATGACCATAGAGCAGAAACAAGAGATCATTCATAAATATGAAGATGGTGTGCGGGTTGTTGGACTGGCTAGGCAGTACAACAAATCTCAGTCAATGATATCCTCCATACTGGCTAAGAAAAAGGACATTACGGGTGCTAAAGTGATGCATCATTACAGACAAATGTTAAAACGAAGGGAAAAACAAATGTCTCTTGACAAATTTGTAGTGAGACAAACAAGCACTGAACCACAACCAGGTCCTAGTGGTATTCAGGCAAAACGTAGGAGAGAGAGAGAGTACCCCAGAGAAAACATCACTGCCTGATGTGATAATGGAAGGGGACTCCCCTTCCAAACAGTAACAACTCTCCTCCTCCTCCCTATCACCATCTTCCATATGCCATCAAGAGCCCTTCATAAAGATAAATTTAGGTACCCTGTACTGTATTGTAGTTAGAAAAAAACATTGTATTCAGAATAAAATGTATTTGTATGTTAATATTTTGGAGGGTGGGAACGGATTAATTCAAATCCCTTTATTTCTTATGGGAAAAATCGCTTCGACTTACGATCCGTCTCTGGGAATGGATTAGCATTGTAAGTCGAGGCCCCATTGTACATAAAAAATTATGGTAAAAAACATGAAAAAAAAGAGTATAAACTTTTTAGTAGGGGTGTAGCTGATGTGCAGTTGGGCATGCGGTAGTGAGTAACCCTTGGGTAACTTCCCACGGTCTTGCAGGTGGGGCGCGCCCTTGTTTCGCACTTTATATTCATATGACTGTGTACGGAATTTTATTGCGATCACAGTGATACCAAAATTAATGACGTAGAACAATTCTGGGGTTGACAAACCTGAAAAGAGCATAAACATTTCATCGCTGTTTGGCGCTCACGGCTAACGATCGCCACAGTTTTTTATTTGGTGTGGGTCTCACGTCGGCTTTGGTGAAATTTTATATATATATATATATATATATATATATATATATATATATATATATATATATATATATATATATATATATATATATATATATATATATATTCTTCTAGAGCATTTTCTTGTGAACAAATTGATACCAAAATTAAATACATACATGAAAAATTAAGGTCAGCAGACTGAAAAGAGCATAAACATTTCAGCGTCGCCGCGCGGTCGCCCGAAATGCCTGGCGCATGAGGGGAAAGTTAAAGAATCTTCTGCCGGGAGCGCAATAGTGTTAAGAACATAAATTATCGACTTTGTTATGTTAGTTTAGGTTAGGTTAAGAAAGGTTAGGTTAGGTAGGTTATGATCGCTCATATATCTACGTTAGTTTTTAATTAAAAAAAAAAAAAAGAATTCATACATAATGAAATGGATAGCTTTATCATTTCATAAGAAAAAAATTAGAAAAATATATAAATTCAGGAAAACTTGGTTTATTAGGCAAATTGGGCCTTGCATAGTAAGCCAAGTACTGCATTCTGGCTACTAGGTACAACATATATATATATGTCTTTAGTCACCTCGCCAAAAACATTTGTGCTGTATCACCTCACCCAAAAACAAATATAAGCATGAAAAAATGTGTGTAAAAATCTGTCTTTGAAAATGTGAGAAGTCTTTGGGAAATGCTTCTAGGCAACCCATGGCGACCCCATCAAGGGGAGAACCCCACCTAGGGGTTCTTCCCTAGGTGTCCTGTTTGCAAACTTCTACATGGGTACCATGGAACAAAAGGTCTTAGTCGACATAAACTTGAAACCAGCAATATACTGCAGGTATGTTGACAACATTTTTACACAGGTACCTGTTGTCAGACATCTGCAGGAGCTGAAGGAGGCATTTGAGCGGAATTCTGTGTTGCGTTTCACTTACGAGATGGAGAAGGATGGGAAGCTGCCCTTTCTAGATGTAACAGTCATGGAAAAGAGCGGAGGTTTCCACACCTGCAGTCTACACTAAGGAAACAAATATAGGAATGTGCCTCAATGCCAACAGTGACTGCCCAGACAGGTACAAGAGGAGTGTTGTTAACGCTTATGTGAACTGTGCTCTCAGCCACAGCTCAGGATGGAAGCAAGTCGATGAAGAACTCTGTAGGGTAAGGCAAGTCCTAGTCAACAACGGCTTCTTCAATGGTTTCATTGAAGACATCATAAGAAGGAAGGTGAAACGCCATGCAACCTCTGAAGAGACAACTAACACAACACCTGTACCCCCCTATTAGACTATTTTACAGGAACTTCATTTCCACAGCTCATAAAACGGACGAAAAGGGTCCTGAAAGATATTGTTAATAGAAACGTTATCCCTACAGACAAAAATCAAAAGATACAATTGACAATTTACTATAAAACCAAAAAAACTGCCAACCTACTCATGAGAAACTCTCCAGACACAAAGCAGAACGCTCTGAAAGAGACCAATGTCGTCTATGCCTTCAAATGCCCACTTGGGGACTGTAAGCCTCAAAGAACTCAGTATATAGGCAAGACAACAACATCTCTTTCCAGGCGATTAACGATGCATAAGCAACAGGGCTCCATTAAGGAACATATAATCTCTTCCCACAACCAGACCATCACCAGAGAAGTCTTAACAAAAAACACAGAAATCATCGATAGATACTGCAATAGCAGGCGGCTTGATATCTGCGAGGCACTACACATTAAGAAGTCAACACCAGCAATCAACAGCCAATTAATGCACAACTATATTCTACCCACGTCAAGACTCCGCACCAATATAGAAGCATCAAGAAATATGGGCCAATAGGCCCTTTGCATTTACTTCCATTCTTCCCTTTAACTTACCCAATATTATACCCATTGTTTCGTGTTCTATCTTGTGTTGAAAGTTTGTTTTCACCTCATCCAAAACTGTTGTAACATATCACCTCACCCAAATGCAGGTATATAAAATGAAAAGCCGTTTGAATTATAGCATAGTAAGAAATCTGTTTGCAGGTTATAGTTGTGTGTGTGTAAACTAAAGTCTTTGAAAATGTAATAAGTTATTACGAAACGCGCTCAAGTGTCGCGTCAGACTAGAAATAAAAATGAATTTTGGAGAACTGATTTTTCAATTACCATCGACAGTGAAAAGAAACATAAGAAATATTGAGAAAATTCGTGTTAGAATTATTAATCTTACTTTTTTGGTCATATTTAATAATATATGTCTACAGGAAAGACTGCTACCAAAATATACTAATATATATATATATATATATATATATGTCGTACCTAGTAGCCAGAACTCACTTCTCAGCCTACTATGCAAGGCCAAATTTGCCTAGTAAGCCAAGTTTTCATGAATTAATTGTTTTTCGACTACCTAACCTACCTAACCTAACCTAACCTAACTTTTTCGGCTACCTAACCTAACCTAACCTATAAAGATAGGTTAGATTAGGTTAGGTAGGGTTGGTTAGGTTCGGTCACATATCTACGTTAATTTTAACTCCAATAAAAAAGAATTGACCTCATACATAATGAAATGGGTAGCTTTATCATTTCCTAAGAAAAATATTAGAGAAAATATATTAATTCATGAAAACTTGGCTTATTAGGCAAATCGGGCCTTGCATAGTAGGCTGAGAAGTGCGTTCTGGCTACTAGGTACGACATATATATATATATATATATATATATATATATATATATATATATATATATATATATATTAGTATATTTTGGTAGCAGTCTTTCCTGTAGACATATATTATTAAATATGACATGGGTACCATCGAGCAAAAAGTCTTAGTCGACATGAACTTGAAACCGGCCATATACTGCAGGTATGTTGACGACATTTTTACACAGGTACCTGATGTCAGACATCTGCAGGAGCTGAAGGAGGCATTTGAGCAGAGTTCCGTGCTGCGTTTCACTTACGAGATGGAAAAGGATGGGAAGCTGCCCTTTCTAGATGTAACAGTCATGGAAAAGAGCGGAGGTTTCCACACTGCAGTCTACACTAAGGAAACGAATATAGGAATGTGCCTAAATGCCAACAGCGACTGCTCAGACAGGTACAAGAGGAGTGTTGTTAACGCATATGTCGACCGTGCTCTCAGCCACAGCTCAGAATGGAAGCAAGTCGACGAAGAACTCTGTAGGGTAAGGCAGGTCCTAGTCAACAACGGCTTCTCCAATGGTTTCGTCGAAGACATCATAAGAAGGAAAGTGAAACGCCATGCAACCTCTGAAGAGACAACTAACACAACACCTATACCCCCTATTAGACTATTTTACAGGAACTTCTTTTCCACAGCTCATAAAACGGAGGAAAGGGTCCTGAAAGATATTGTTAATAGAAACGTTATCCCTACAGACAAAAATCAGAGGATACAACTGACGATTTACTATAAAACCAGAAAAACGGCCAGCCTACTCATGAGAAACTCTCCAGACACAAAACAGAACGCTTTAAAAGAGACTAACGTCGTCTATGCCTTCAAATGCCCTCTTGGGGACTGTAAGCTCCAAAAAACCCAGTATATAGGCAAGACAACAACATCTCTTTCTAGGCGTTTAACGATGCATAAGCAACAGGGCTCCATTAAGGAACATATAACCTCTTCCCACAACCAAACCATCGCCAGAGAAATCCTAGTAAACAACACAGAAATCATCGATAGATACAGCGATAGCAGGCGGCTTGACGTTTGCGAGGCACTACACATCAAGAAGTCAACACCAGCAATCAACAGCCAATTAATGCACAACTATATTCTACCCACCTCAAGACTCCGCTCCAATATAGAAGCATCAAGAAATATGGACCAATAGGCTTTCTACAATCACTTCTATTCAATACCCATTGTTTCGTGTTCTGTCTTGTGTTGATGAAATTAATACCCTATTAATACCACCTCTTGTTCTGTCTTGTGTTGATGAAATTAATACCCTATTAATGCCACCTCACCCCATCCACCTCTCTCAAATGTAGATATAAAATCGGAGATGCGTAAGTTCTATTCAGTTGTGTATTTGTAAACTAAAGTCTTTGAAAATGTAATAAGTTTTACGAAACGCGCTCGTGCCGCGTCAGACTAGAAATAAAAATGAATTTTGGAGAATTGATTTTTGATTTACCTCCAACAGTGAAAAGAAATGTACGAAAGATTGAGAAAATTCGTGTTAGAATTATTAATCTTACTTTTTCGGTCATATTTAATAATATATATATATATATATATATGTCGTACCTATTAGCCAGAACTCACTTCTCAGCCTACTATGCAAGGCCCGATTTGCCTAATAAGCCAAGTTTTCCTGAACTAATATATTTTCTCTAATTTTTTTCTCATGAAATGATAAACCTACCCATTTCATTATGTATGAGGTCAATTTTTTTTTACTGGAGTTAAAATTAACGTAGATATATGACCGAACCTAACCAACCCTACCTAACCTAACCTACCCTATCTTTATAGGTTAGGTTAAGTTAGGTAGCCGAAAATGTTAGGTTAGGTTAGATTGGTTAGGTAGTCGAAAAACAATTCATGAAAACTTGACTTATTAGGCAAATCGGGCCTTGCATAGTAAGCTGAGAAGTGAGTTCTGGCTACTAGGTACGACATATATATATATATATATATATATATATATATATATATATATATATATATATATATATATATATATATATATATACATATATTAATTATTTAATATTTGGAATATTGATGCATGACAGTTTTCCAAAAATCTGAATTCACTTCATAAATATAATTTCCTTTGAGCACAGTACATGGGTTGAACAACAGTTCACACATTGCTGATATTGAACATGGAACACTTCAGACAACTTGCATTTGAGTAAACTTGCATCAACCAGCTGCTGGCGGAGTGTGCTGTAGTTGGGATGTTGGAGGTGAAGTATCTCAGTGTTGATACTTTGTAGCAGAGATTCTACCTCTCACATGGCCTCTATGGCACTAGGCCCTGATACTGCAGCTATGGTTCTTCTGGGTAAGGATGTCCTGCAACAGAAAAGGAACATCATTAGTTCCAACCAGACTCTCATAAAAGAGCTTCATGCTTCAAGTATATATACAATCACATTTGAGGGCAATAGGAATGTAAGTGTTCTACAATAAACATAAGACTGCATGTAGCCTGACTAAATTACATTCTCATAATGAAGATTCTGATAACATTTCCCAGCTATTGGTCCTCTGAAAACACTTCTCATATGTGAAAATCTCTGAGGAATCTAATTACAAATACAGACAGACACTTGGTTTGCAAACTTTAGTTATCCGAAAGTTCCAGTTTCCCAAATGGGGTTGGGGTTTCATGCTACACGAAGTAAGTTCGGGAGAGGAAGCGGACCACCAAGCCTCACGCCGGCCCGGGGTGGTGGGTGGATGGGAGATGACCTAGTTTGCCCAGTGACCGTGTCAGGCACCACCACTGTAGAGTGCCTTCTACCCTGTGAAGTCAGAGTCACGACCTATTGTTCCCATTGTTTTGATTTGTCACGAGGCTCGAGTGTTCATTCCATGACTTTGTTTTACATATATGCACAATCAAGGAACATCCGTGCACCATGTCGGCTCCAAAGGCACACATTTAGGTGGTTGGGAGGCAGTAAGTGAGAGAGGGGGAGAATTAGTGAGAGAGGGAGGGAGGGAGAGAGGGACAGAGGGAGGCAGGGAGGGAGGCAGGCAGGGAGGGAGGAAGGGAGGCAGCCAGGGAGGGAGGGAGGGAGGGAGGGAGGCAGGCAGGGAGGCAGGCAGGGAGGCAGGCAGAGAAGAAGGCCAGCAGGGAGGGAGGGAGGGAGGAAGGCAGGGACGAAGGAAGGCAGGGAGGCAGGCAGGGAGGGAGGGAGGCAGGCAGGCAGGGAGGGAGGGAGGCAAGCAGGGAGGGAGGGAGGGAGGCAAGCAGGGAGGGAGGGAGGGAGGGAGGGAGGGAGGGAGGCAAGCAGGGAGGGAGGGAGGCAAGCAGGGAGGGAGGGAGGGAGGGAGGCAAGCAGGGAGGGAGGGAGGGAGGGAGGGAGGGAGGGAGGCAAGCAGGGAGGGAGGGAGGGAGGCAAGCAGGGAGGGAGGGAGGGAGGGAGGGAGGGAGGGAGGGAGGGAGGGGAGGGAGGGAGGGAGGGAGGGAGGGAGGGAGGGAGGGAGGGAGGCAGGTAGGCAGGCAGGCAGGCAGGCAGGCAGGCAGGCAGGCAGGCAGGCAGGCAGGCAGGGAGGCAGGCAAGCAGGGAGGGAGGCAAGCAGGGAGGGAGGCAGGCAAGCAGGGAGGGAGGGAGGGAGGGAGGGAGGCAAGCAGGGAGGGAGGGAGGGAGGGAGGGAGGGAGGGAGGGAGGGAGGGAGGGAGGGAGGGAGGGAGGCAAGCAGGGAGGGAGGGAGGGAGGGAGGGAGGGAGGGAGGGAGGGGAGGGAGGGAGGGAGGCAAGCAGGGAGGGAGGGAGGGAGGGAGGGAGGGAGGGAGGGGAGGGAGGGAGGGAGGGAGGGAGGGAGGGCGGGAGGGAGGGAGGCAGGTAGGCAGGCAGGCAGGCAGGCAGGCAGGAAGGGAGGGAGGGAGGGAGGGAGGCAGGAAGGCAGGTAGGGAGGCCAGCAGGGAGGGAGGGAGGCAAGCAAGGATTGAGGCAGGGAGAGAGGGAGGAAGGGAGAGAGGGAGGAAGGGAAGGAGGGGGGGGGGGAGGGAGGGAGGAAGGGAGGCAGGCAGGGAGGGAGGGAGGAAGGGAGGCAGGCAGGCAGGGATGGAGGGAGGCAGGCAGAGAGGGAGGGAGGGAGGGAGGGAGGGAGGGAGGGAGGGAAGGAGGGAAGGAGGGAGGGAGGGAGGCAGGCAGGCAGGCAGGGATGCAGAGAGGAAGGAAGGGAGGGAGGGAGGGAGGGAGGGAGGGAGGGAGGGAGGGAGGGAGGGAGGGAGGCAGGCAGGGAGGGAGGGAGGGAGGGAGGGAGGGAGGGAGGGAGGGAGGGAGGGAGGGAGGGAGGGAGGCAGGCAGAGAGGGAGGGAGGCAGGGAGGCAGGCAGGCAGGCAGGCAGGCAGGCAGGCAGGCAGGCAGGCAGGCAGGCAGGCAGGCAGGCAGGGAGGGAGGGAGGGAGGGAGGGAGGGAGGGAGGGAGGGAGGAAGGAAGGAAGGGAGGGAGGCAGGCAGAGAGGGAGGGAGGCAGGGAGGCAGGCAGGCAGGCAGGCAGGCAGGCAGGCAGGCAGGCAGGCAGGCAGGCAGGCAGGCAGGGAGGGAGGGAGGGAGGAAGGAAGGGAGGGAGGCAGGCAGAGAGGGAGGGAGGGAGGCAGGCAGAGAGGGAGGGAGGGAGGCAGGCAGGCAGGCAGACAGGCAGGGAGGGAGGGAGGGAGGCAGGGAGGGAGGGAGGGAGGGAGGCAGGGAGGGAGGGAGGGAGGGAGGGAGGGAGGGAAGGAGGGAGGCAGGCAGGCAGGCAGGCAGGAAGGGATGCAGAGAGGGAGGGAGGGAGGGAGGGAGGGAGGGAGGGAGGCAGGCAGGCAGGCAAGCAGGGAGGGAGGCAGGCAGGGAGGCAGGCAGGGAGGCAGGGAGGGAGGGAGGGAGGGAGGGAGGGAGGGAGGGAGGGAGGCAGGCAGGCAGGCAGGCAGGCAGGCAGGCAGGCAGGGAGGGAGGGAGGGAGGGAGGCAAGCAGGGAGTGAAGCAGGGAGAGAGGCAGGGAGGGAAGCAGGGAGGGGGGCAGGGAGGGAGGGAGGGAGGTAGGGAGGCAGAGAGGGAGGGAGGCAGGCAGAGAGGGAGGCAGGCAGAGAGGGAGGCAGGCGAGGGAGGGAGGGAAGGGGAGGGGAGGGAAGGGGAGGGGAGGGGAGGGGAGGGGAGGGGAGGGAAGGGGAGGGAAGGGGAGGGGAGGGGAGGGGAGGGGAGGGGAGGGGAGGGGAGGGGAGGGAGGGAGGGAGGGAGGGAGGGAGGGAGGGAGGGAGGGAGGCAGGCAGGCAGGCAGTGAAGGAGAGGTAGTCAGGGATGTGTTATGAAGTTAGCGTGTTAATTCGCTGACAAATCATCAGGCACCAAAGCCTCCCGCCCATATTAAATTATTGCTTCCTGTTTACTGAACAAATACATTTTTGCTTATAAATTATGGACAGTTGAACTACGCGACCTTGAAGCAGTGTGTATGGGATGTGCGGGCGGGTGGTGGAGGTGTGTCTGTGGTGGGGGACGCACTGGTTCACTCCGATAAGCGCTCACACACGACTCTGTTAGCCAGATTTGTTTCTTAAATTCTGGATGTACATCAGCATATATATTTTTGGTTGCAGATTTTGTTTAGTAATATTATTAGGATAATAAAAAGTTATAACAAATATTTGTGTAATGAATGCTTTATTGTATTACATGGAGATTCTCCAGGCTATCTCTGGCTGGCAATCAACTAAGCTATCCACCTGGGGGGAGGGGGGGAGGGAGGGTGAACAGCAGCAGTGAGGGTGTGAGGGAGAAGTGGATCAGGACTTCTCTTATTGGTGAGTGCAAACAAAATACTGTCGCATTTATACTATGAACATGTCGATTTTTCCCCCTCCATTTCTCGTTTATAAACTGACATGATAACCGACGGGTCTTGTCCCCAAGGGGTTCGCAAGCCAAGTGGTCCTTTGTACACCCAAACTCAGTCTCACAAAATAGGTTTTAGTCATAAACAGTACACACACACACAGTACCTTCCTCCCTTGGGAAAGAGTGATCACGTCCTGTTAGACATTAAATATGCTTTAAGATATCATCTAGAAGACAATGGGGACATTAAACTCGATTGATAAATCAAGTTTAATAAACTCAATTTCAAGAGAGGTCACTATGGGGCACTTCAAAAAAAATTTAATGAGTAATTGGACAGACTTGTTGCTAGGCAGGGAAGTAAGTGAAATGTATGCCAAATTTTGCAAAATATACGATGAAGGCACACACACATTCATACCATTGTATGGTATTGT
Organism: Procambarus clarkii; assembly: GCF_040958095.1. Lineage (NCBI taxonomy): Eukaryota > Metazoa > Arthropoda > Malacostraca > Decapoda > Cambaridae > Procambarus > Procambarus clarkii. The sequence goes on along the minus strand of NC_091199.1, from coordinate 16,178,689 downwards.
ATTGTATGGTAGACAGAAATTGTGAGAGGGCAAGAGACCAAAAGACACAAAAATGGAATCAGTATAGGAAGAGGCCAAACCCCCAAACATACCAGCGATACAAAGATGCGAGAAACAATTATACAGCAGTAAGGAGAGAGGCAGAAAGAAATTTTGAAAAAGGGATAGCAGATAAATGTAAAACAGAACCGGGCCTATTCTACAAATTCATAAACAACAAATTGCAGGTAAAGGATAATATCCAGAGGTTGAAAATGGGAAACAGATTCACGGAAAATGAAAAGGAAATGTGTGAAACATTAAATGAAAAGTTCCAAAGTGTGTTTGTACAAAATGAAATCTTCAGAGAACCAGACACAATAAGAATTCCAGAGAACAACATAGAGCGGATAGAGGTGTCTAGAGATGAAGTGGAAAATATGCTAAAGGAGCTCGGGAGGAACAAAGCAGCTGGCCCAGATGGCGTTTCACCATGGGTTCTGAGAGAATGTGCATCTGAGCTCAGCATTCCACTTCACCTGATCTTTCAGGCATCCCTGTGTACAGGAATCGTAGCAGACGTGTGGAAACAGGCTAACATAGTTCCAATCTACAAAAGTGGCAGCAGGGAAGACCCCCTCAATTATAGACCTGTATCATTGACAAGTGTAATAGTGAAAGTATTGGAAAAGCTAATCAAAACTAAATGGGTAGAACACCTGGAGAGAAATGATATAATATCAGACAGACAGTATGGTTTTCGATCAGGAAGATCCTGTGTATCGAATTTACTCAGTTTCTATGATCGGGCCACAGAGATATTACAGGAAAGAGATGGCTGGGTTGACTGCATCTATCTGGACCTAAAAAAGGCTTTCGACAGAGTTCCACATAAGAGGTTGTTCTGGAAACTGGAAAATATTGGAGGGGTGACAGGTAAGCTTCTATCATGGATGAAAAATTTTCTGACTGATAGAAAAATGAGGGCAGTAATCAGAGGCAATGTATCGGAATGGAGAAATGTCACAAGTGGAGTACCACAGGGTTCAGTTCTTGCACCAGTGATGTTTATTGTGTACATAAATGATCTACCAGTTGGTATACAGAATTATATGAACATGTTTGCTGATGATGCTAAGATAATAGGAAGGATAAGAAATTTAGATGATTGTCATGCCCTTCAAGAAGACCTGGACAAAATAAGTATATGGAGCACCACTTGGCAAATGGAATTTAATGTTAATAAATGTCATGTTATGGAATGTGGAATAGGAGAACATAGACCCCACACAACCTATATATTATGTGAGAAATCTTTAAAGAATTCTGATAAAGAAAGAGATCTAGGAGTGGTTCTAGATAGAAAACTATCACCTGAGGACCACATAAAGAATATTGTGCAAGGAGCCTATGCAATGCTTTCTAACTTCAGAATTGCATTTAAATACATGGATGGCGATATACTAAAGAAATTGTTCATGACTTTTGTTAGGCCAAAGCTAGAATATGCAGCTGTTGTGTGGTGCCCATATCTTAAGAAGCACATCAACAAACTGGAAAAGGTGCAAAGACATGCTACTAAGTGGCTCCCAGAACTGAAGGGCAAGAGCTACGAGGAGAGGTTAGAAGCATTAAATATGCCAAAACTAGAAGACAGAAGAAAAAGAGGTGATATGATCACTACGTACAAAATAGTAACAGGAATTGATAAAATCGACAGGGAAGACTTCCTGAGACCTGGAACTTCAAGAACAAGAGGTCATAGATTTAAACTAGCTAAACACAGATGCCGAAGAAATATAAGAAAATTCACCTTCGCAAATAGAGTGGTAGACGGTTGGAACAAGTTAAGTGAGAAGGTGGTGGAGGCCAAGACCGTCAGTAGTTTCAAAGCGTTATATGACAAAGAGTGCTGGGAAGACGGGACACCACGAGCGTAGCTCTCATCCTGTAACTACACTTAGGTAATTACATTTAGGTAATTACCAATAAAGAGATGCAGGGCCAGAAAACAGGATTGGTTCAACAGAAATTGCGAGAGGGCTAGAGACCAAAAGACACAAAAATGGAATCCATATAGGAAGAGGCCAAACCCCCCAAACATACCAGCGATACAAAGATGCGAGAAACAACTATACGGCAGTAAGGAGAGAGGCAGAAAGAAATTTTGAATAAGGGATAGCGGATAAATGTAAAACAAAACTGGGCCTATTCTACAAATTCATAAACAACAAATTGCAGGTAAAGGATAATATCCAGAGGTTGAAAATGGGAAACAGATTCACAGAAAATGAAAAGGAAATGTGAGAAACATTAAACGAAAAGTTCCAAAGTGTGTTTGTACAAAATTAAATCTTCAGAAAACCAGACACAATAAGAATTCCAGAGAACAACATACAGCGTACAGAGGTGTCTAGAGACGAAGTGGAAAATATGCTAAAGGAGCTAAGTAAGAACAAAGCAGTTGGCCCAGATGGAGTTTCACCATGGGTTCTGAAAGAATGTGCATCTGAGCTCAGCATTCCACTTCACCTGATCTTTCAGGCATCCCTGTGTACAGGAGTCGTAGCATACGTGTCAAAAAAGGCTAACATAGTTCCAATCTACAAAACTGGCAGCAGGGAAGACCCCCTCAATTATAGATTTGTATCACTAACAAGTGTAATAGTGAAAATATTGGAAAAAATAATAAAAACTAAATGGGTAGAACACCTGGAGAGAAATGATATAATATCAGACAGACAGTATGGATTTCGATCTTGAAGATCCTGTGTATCGAATTTACTCAGTTTCTATGATCGAGCCACAGAGGTTTTACAGGAAAGAGATGATTGGGTTGACTGCATCTATCTGGACATAAAAAAGGCTTTCGACAGAGTTCCACATAAGAGGTTGATCTGGAAACTGGAAAATATTGGAGGGGTGACAGGTAAGCTTCTAACATGGATGAAAAATTTTCTGACAAAAAAATGAGGGCAGTAATCAGAGGCAAGGTATAGGATTGGAGAAATGTCACAAGTGGAGTACCACAGGGTTCAGTTCTTCCACCGGTGATGTTCATTGTGAACATAAATGATCTACCAGTTGGTATACAGAATTATATGAACATGTTTGCTGATGATGCTAAGATAATAGGAAGGATAAGAAACCTAGATGATTGTCATGCCCTTCAAGAAGACCTGGACAAAATAAGTATATGGAGCACCACTTGGCAAATGGAATTTAATGTGAATAAATGCCATGTTATGGAATGTGGAATAGGAGAACATAGACCCCACACAACCTATAAATTATGTGAGAAATTTTTAAAGAATTCTGATAAAGAAAGAGATCTAGGGGTGGTTCTAGATAGAAAACTATCTCCTGACGACCACATAAAGAATGTTGTGCAAGGAGCCTATGCCATGCTTTCTAACTTCGTTATTGCTTTTAAATACATGGACAGCAAAATACCAAAGAAATTGTTCACGACTTTTATTAGGCCAAAGCTTGGATATGCAGTAGTTGTGTGGTGCCCATATCTTAAGAAGCACATAAAAAAACTGGAAAAGATGCAGACATGCTACTAAGTGGCTCCCAGAACTGAAGGGCAAGAGCTACCAGGAGAGGTTAGAGGCATTATATATGCCAAAACTAGAAGACAGAAGAAAAAGAGGTGATATGATCAAGACGTACAAAATACTGTAGACACTCGATTATCCGGAAATTGTGACCGGATAAAGTTATCTCAATATCCAGCCAAAATATCCATAGTAGCCGGAAAATCAGGTGTTTGACCGGATAAAAAATCTGGGCCGGTTAACCTGCTGCCGATGTTGCAATATCCGGACAGTCAGCCAGACAAGCGGTGAATTGTCCGGATATGAAAGCCAGGCCCCGGGCCGTACTGTATTAATCCCATACGGCTGTGGCTCAAGGCACATGGTGTTGGAGGGGGTGGGGTGGGTGGTCGGGTCGGGAGAGAGGGGATTATTGGGAGGGACCACCTGGGAGGATAAGGGGGGATGTGGAGCAGCCTATACACTACAGTACAGGAATTACCATTAACACTTTCGCCCGGGCATGACGCAGCATTGCGTCATCCATTTACTAGCGGTAATACCGGGGATGACGCAGCATTGCGTCATCCACTATAAATAATCGCCAAAAATCAGGTTTTTATCCGATTTTTTGGGGACTAGTTTTAAAATGTGCGCTGATGTCTTCCCATTTTCTTTGTTGAGCCTCGTGGCCCTCAGGTGGCATGGCACACGATGTCGGCCCATTGTTTTCGCTCCACTGTTGTGACCAATGTCGCCTCCCCTCACATCTCAAACGTGTGAACATTTCGTCTATTTTCCGTGGCTATATTTCTTACTGCAGCTTTAGAAACTATCTACGCTTACTCCACGATGGATAGTGATCAAGAACAAGGCCCTTCCAGGAAGATAATTGTGAAAGAAAGGCTTGAAAAGGAAGGGAATTGGGAGTGTAGCTGGAAGGCGTCTGAGCGCTCACTCGCGGCTAACGCGTGGCCCGTCTTCAACTCGTCGGCGGTTAGAGCGTGACCAGGTTTTTTATTTTATATGCTAATGTTCCTCTAGAGAATTCTATTGCGAACCCATTGAGACCAAAATGAAAGACCTAGGACAAAAATTGAGGTGACCAGAGTGAAAATAGTGAAAACATTTTATCGCGTTTGCACACTCCTGGGTAATTCATTCGCACTTTCTCTGTTTGCTGCGGGTAATTAGCAGGGCTTTTGGAGTTTATATGCATTTAGTGCTGTAGAGAATTCTATTGCGAACACAATGATACCAAATTTAATCTCATAGGACGAGAATTAAGGTGACAAAGTTGAAGAGAGTATACAATTTTCAGAATTTACGCGCACTCCCGTGACACCCTGGGTCCCATATCGCACAGTTGAAGGGTGGCGCGCGGAGTACGCCAAAGTGTTAATTTTAGAACAATTCATCATAGTCAAAAACAAAAGAAATACTAGTAATTATGTAATAAAAAATGCTATACAAGTTTCCTAAAAACAATTTGCACAGGCTGAAGTTGCCTTAAAAAATATTGTGATTTTTTTTCCTCCTGGCAGCCTACGTAACATGCCTCTCTGCCCTAAGTGGACCCATCCAGGCTTGGTCAAGAGATGTGCTCTCGTCCCTCGTGTTATATCATATTGCCTCGCCATTAGTGAAATATTTTTTTAAATAACTTTTATTTTCATAGTAATTTTGAACATTTTTGGCCAAGACTATGTCTGGTAGGAGCATCAATCGTTCTGGAGGTGTTAAGAAAAAGAAGGTTGTCCAAAAAATTAACCCTTAAACCACGCAAATCATATATATATATGATATCAGTGACAAAACCGAAACCGCGCACATCATTTATATATACTTTAGTGTCTAGCGCTATAATTTAAACGCCCCGCCTGGGATAGGGGCAGCTATAGTACAGCCACGACCAATAGTTGCCAGAAGCCACAAAGAAAAAAAATCCAGGCCAACATTCTTGGGTGTTAGAGCGTCAGTATGGAACAAGCCACTAAGGCTGGCGCACACAGCACGAGCTTACAGCACCGCCTACAAATACCATAATATACATGATACTGCTATTATTTAGCGATGATAGTATTATAGAAGACCCCTGACTGTGATAAAACTGATCAGGATTCTGATAATAGCAGGATTGTGGTGATATTTAGCGCTGTGCTCCATGGAGGGAGGAGTGAGGCTGTGGAGGGAGGGTTGTGGCGTCGTCTTCTGACTGTGTGTGGCCACCTTTTATTGACTGCACTCACCATACCAGCTTAGTGGTTTGCTATGGTGAACACAAATGTAGATATCAATATATAACGTGTAAAGTGTGAGATAACAGCAAGAGGAGAAGGTTGGGAGCCGTCATTTTAGTGAGGGAGATGCGTCGTCTGCACGACTTGTCATGTTGTTTACTGGTCGCCACTATGGTCTTTGGGCACCATACCAGCTTATTTGTACAGGTATGGTGAATAAAACAGGTAGATACTTATATATAATGAGTGTATATAGCGTAATAACACCACAAACAATATTGTTGGAGGAGAAATATTAGTGCGTCTGGCCTTGAGGGCGGCCGTCACCAGCTGACTGTGTGAGTAATTACCTAAGTGTAGTTACAGGATGAGAGCTACGCTCATGGTGTCCTGTCTTCAAAGCACTCTTTTTCATATAACGCTTTGAAACTACTGACGGTCTTGGCCTCCACCACCTTCTCACTTAACTTGTTCCAACCGTCTACCACTCTATTTGCGAAAGTGAATTTTCTTATATTTCTTCGGCATCTGTGTTTAGCTAGTTTATATCTATGACCTCTTGTTCTTAAAGTTCCAGGTCTCAGGAAATCTTCCTTATTGATTTTATCAATTCCTGTTAGTATTTTGTATGTAGTGATCATATCACCTGTTTTTCTTCTGTCTTCCAGTTTTGGCATATTTAATGCCTCTAACCTCTCCTCGTAGCTCTTGCCCTTCAGTTCTGGGAGCCACTTAGTAGCATGTCTTTGCACCTTTTCCAGTCTGTTGATGTGCTTCTTAAGATATGGGCACCACACAATCGCTGCATATTCTAGCTTTGGCCTAACAAACGTCGTGAACAATTTCTTTAGTATATCGCCATCCATGTATTTAAAAGCAATTCTGAAGTTAGAAAGCGTGGCATAGGCTCCTCGCACAATATTCTTTATGTGGTCCTCAGGTGATAGTTTTCTATCTAGAACCACCCCTAGATCTCTTTCTTTATCAGAATTCTTTAAAGATTTCTCACATAATATATAGGTTGTGTGGGGTCTAGGTTCTCCTATTCCGCATTCCAAAACATGGCATTTACTAACATTAAATTCCATTTGCCAAGTGGTGCTCCAGATACTTATTTTGTCCAGGTCATCTTGAAGGGCATGATAATCATCTAAGTTTCTTATCCTTCCTATTATCTTAGCATCATCAGCAAACATGTTCATATAATTCTGTATACCAACTGGTAGATCATTTATGTAGACAATAAACATCACTGGTGCAAGAACTGAACCCTGTGGTACTCCACTTGTGACATTTCTCCAGTCCGATACATTCCCTCTGATCACTGCCCTCATTTTTCTATCAGTCAGAAAATTTTTCATCCATGTTAGAAGCTTACCTGTCACCCCTCCAATATTTTCCAGTTTCCAGAACAACCTCTTATGTGGAACTCTGTCGAAAACCTTTTTTAGGTCCAGATAGATGCAGTCAACCCAACCATCTCTTTCCTGTAATATCTCTGTTGCTCGATCATAGAAACTGAGTAAATTCGATACACAGGATCTTCCAGATCGAAAACCATGCTGTCTGTCTGATATTATATCATTTCTCTCCAGGTGTTCTACCCATTTAGTTTTAATTATTTTTTTCCAATATTTTGACTATTACACTTGTCAATGATACCGGTCTATAATTAAGGGGGTCTTCCCTGCTTCCACTTTTGTAGATTGGAACTATGTTAGCCTTTTTCCACACATCAGCTACAACTCCTGTAAACAGGGATGCCTGAAAAATCAGTTGAAGAGGTATGCTGAGCTCAGGTGCACATTCTCTCAGAACCCATGGTGAAACTCCATCTGGACCAACTGCTTTGTTCTTATTTAGCTCCTTGAGCATTTTTTCCACTTCGTCTCTAGACACCTCTATGTGCTCTATGTTGTTCTCTGGAATTCTTATTGTATCTGGTTCCCTGAAGATTTCATTTTGTACAAACACACTTTGGAACTTTTCGTTTAATGTTTCACACATTTCCTTTTCATTTTCCGTGAATCTATTTCCCATTTTCAACCTCTGAATATTATCCTTTACCTGCAATTTGTTGTTTATGAATTTATAGAATAGACCTGGTTCTGTTTTACATTTGTCTGCAATCCCTTTTTCAAAATTTCTTTCTGCCTCTCTAATCACTGCTGTGTAGTTGTTTCTCGCATCTTTGTATCGCTGGTATGTTTGGGGGTTTGGCCTCTTCCTGTATTGATTCCATTTTTGTGTCTTTTGGTCTCTGACCCTCTCGCAATTTCTGTTGAACCAATCCTGTTTCCTAGTTCTGCATCTCTGTTTTGGTATAAATTTTTTTGTGCTTTTATCATATATTTCACAAAACTTGACATACATCTCATTCACTTCCTTGCCTAGCAACAAGTCTGTCCAATTATACTCACTAAAAAATTTTCTAAGGTTGCCATAATGTCCTCTCCTAAAGTCAGGTTTTTCAATTTCATCAACTATCATATTTTCTTCCAGATTATAACACATTGCATACCTTATTCCCACAAAGACATGATCACTTTTACCCAAGGGAGGAAGGTACTGAATGTCAAATATTTCTTCCTCCTTCCTGGTAAATATCAAATCTAGCATGGAGGGAACGTCCCCTTCCCTTATCCTCGTTTCTTGTTTAACATGTTGATACAAGAATGTTTCCAGGATGAGGTCTACAAATTTCCAGGTCCAAAAATCTTTTGTTTTAGCTGCATATACTTCCCAGTCTATGGATTTCAAGTTGAAGTCGCCGACTATCAACAGTCGTGAACTATCGTTATCCGCTCTCGCTATGATCTCTCTCATTATTGTTATAAGACCTTCTCGTTTACCATCTCGCTCCTCCTTTGACCATGTGCTGCTTGGCGGTGGACTATATGCATTTATGATCATTAGTTTATCATCCTCATGGCAGATCTCTAGTGCTATTATGTCAACTTCTTGTGGATTGGTAGTCATTATTTCCTTCACCTTTAGGTGTTCTTTCACCAGCACAGCAACGCCACCACCTTTCCTAATTTTTCTGTCCCGTCTCCAAATTGAGTAGCCCCTTGGGAATATGACCTCATTTAAAATAACATCTTCAAGTTTTGTCTCTGTGAGTGCAACAATGACTGGTGTCTGCAGCTGTATTACATCACTTAACTCCAGTATCTTCGATCTTACTCCATCTATATTGGTGTATGCAATCTTCAGGAGTAGCTACGTCTTTGTGCCTTTACTCACCATACAAGCTTAGATGTACAGTTATGGTGAACAAAACATGTAAATACGTATATATAATGTCTGTGTGTAGTGAATAAATGTAAAAACAGTATTATGGGAGGAGAATGAGGGCGAGTGAGGTGTTGTTGAGGGAGGGAGTGGCTAGCTGGCGTGTGGCGGTCACTCCTCGTTGCTTTTTGATACACAAGACCAATTAGTAGTTTGTTATGGTGAATAAAACATGTAGATACTTACATATAACCTGTGTATATAGTGTAACAACAGCAAAACTATTTGTTTATTGTTTTATGAACATAATAATTGAATCACTAATATGCATACCATAATTTTAAGTACAGCGATGGTTCACACATTTTATTATATAAATATACACACAATTCACTGTATGGAATAATATTACTGAAAAAAACTAAGAAAAAATCAATCAGAGACATTGAAATAATTAGGTAATAATATTTTTGTGGCAACTGCCGTCTGACAGCTCGGGCGGAGTAGACCTCGTCTGGCGAAGGCTCTGCCAATGCCCCTTTTTTGCCAGACTTCCCTACCCTATTGTGGCTAAAATATGCCACCTACGATTTTATTTTTTTCCCGTGATCAGGGAACAAAAATGAACACTTGTATAAGACGAAAGAATTTTTTGGATTTTTTTTTTGTTGCGCCTGTGGGTGTTAATTCCATTTCGGCCCCTAGTGGTTTGAGGGTTAAACGCCCCACCTGGGATAGGGGCCGCTATAGTGCAGCCACGACCGATAGTTGCCAGATGCCACCTAGAAAAAAATCCAGGCGAACATTCTTGGGTGTGAAAGCGTCAGTATTGAGCAAGCCACCAAGGCTGGCACACGCAGCACAAGCTCACAGCACCGCTGTTCAGCTTTTGACCACAGCATCGCCTACAAATGCTATAATATATATGATCATGCTATTATTTAGTGATGAAAGTATTATAGAAGATCCCTGACTGTGATAAAACTGACCAGGATTCTGATAATAGCAGGATTGTAGTGATATTTAGTGCTGTGCTCCATGGAGGGAGGAGTAAGGCTGTGGGAGGGAGGGTTGTGGAGTCGTCTTTTGACTGTGTGTGGCCACCTTTTATTGACTGCACTCACCATACTAGCTTAGTGGTTTGCTATGGTGAACACAAATGTAGATACTTATATATAACGTGTGTATAGAGTGTGATAACAGCAATAGGAGTAGGTTGGGAGCCACCATTTTGGTGAGGGAGGTGCGTCGTCTGCACGACTTATGTTGTTTACTGGTGGCCACTATGGTCTTTGGGCACCATACCAGCTTATTTGTACAGGTATTGTGAATAAAACAGGTAGATACTTATATATAATGTGTGTATATGGTGTAATAACACCACAAACAATATTGTTGGAGAAATATTAGTGCGTCTGGCCTTGAGGGGGGCTGCCACCAGCTGTCTGTGTGAGTAGCTACATCTTCGTGTCTTTACTCACCATACAAGCTTAGATGTACAGTTATGGTGAACAAAACATGTAAATACTTATATATAATATGTGTATAGTGAATAAATGCAAAAACAATATTGTGGGAGGAGAATGAGGGTGAGTGAGGTGTTGTTGAGGGAGGAAGTGGCAGCGAGTGGCTGGCTGGTGTGTGGCGGTCACTCCTCGTTGCTTTTTGACTCACAAGACCAACTTAGTGGTTCGTTATGGTGAACAAAACCTGCAAATTCTTATATATAACCTGTGTATATTGTGTAACAACAGCAAAACTATTTGTTTATTGTTTTATGAACATAATAATTAAATCACTAATATACACACCATAATTTTGAGTACAGCAATGGTTCACACATTTTATTATATAAATATATCACAATTCACTGTATTGAATAATATTACTGCAAAAACTAAGAAAAAATCAATCAGAGACATTGAAATAATTAGGTAATAATATATTTGTGGCAACTGCCGCCTTGGTTATCTTGAGATGATTTCAGGGCTTTTAGTGTCCCCGCGGCCCAGTCCTCAACCAGGCCTCCATCCCAAGGAAGCAGCCTGTGACAGTTGACTAACACTCAGGTACCTATTTTACTGCTAGGTAACAGGAGTATAGGGTGAAAGAAACTCTGCCCAGTGTTTCTCGCCGGCGCCTGGGATTGAACCCAGAACCACAAGATCACAAGTCCAGCGTGCTGTCTGCTCAGCCGACTGGCTCCCTGATAGCTCAAGCAGAGTAGACCTCTTCTGGCGAAGGCTCTGTCAACGCCCCTTTTTTGTCAGACGTCCCTACCCTATTGCAGCTGAAATATGCCACCTACGATTTTTTTGTTATTATTTTCCATGATCAGGGAACAAAATTGAACACTTCTATACCACAAAAGATTGTTTGGGATTTTTTTTTGTTGCGCCTGTGGGTGTTAAATCCATTTGGGCCCCCTAGCGGGTTGAGGGTTAAGCTGCTAAGGGGTCCTGAGGAGATTTACACCCCTGTGCGCAAGAAATAAAAATTCTAAAAAATTATTTTGTCTTCTAAAAATGTTAATTTGTGTTCCCTGAGCATGGAAAAAAAATTGTAGGTGACATATTTTGGGCGCAATAGACCGAGGAAGTCTGGCAAAATGTGGCGTTGACAGAGCAGTCGTCAGAGCCGGTCAGCGTCATCCACGCTGACAGGTGGGAGTTGCCACAAAGATGTTATCACTTAATTATTTCAATGTCTCTGATTGATTTTTTTTTTTTTTTTTGCAGTAATATTATTCAATAGTGTGTATTGTGTTGATTGTACTCTTCAAGTCACTTGTGTTGTCCCGTCTCGAGTACTGCTCAGTACTCACTTCCCCCTTCAGAGCAGGAGAGATTGCTGAAATAGAGGGAATACAGAGAACATAGTCGGCACGCATAGACGAGATAAAACACCTAAATTATTGGGATCGTCTCAAAGCTCACCAAATGTACTCTCTAGAAAGGAGACGAGAGAGATACCAAATAATATACACATGGAAAATACTGGAGGGCCAGGTCCCAAATCTACACAGTAAAAAACCAACATACTGGAGTGAACAATATGGAAGAAAATGCACAATTGAACCAGTGAAGAGCAGAGGTGCCATAGGCACAATCAGAGAGCACTGTATAAACATCAGAGGTCCACATTTGTTCAACGTCCTCGCAGCGACTATAAGAAATATTGCCGGAACAACTGTGGACATCTTCAAGAGTAAACTGGACTGTTTTCTAAGAGAAGTTCTGGATCAGCCGAGCTGTGGTGGGTATGTGGCCCTGTGGGCCGCTCCAAGCAACAGCCTGGTGGACCAAACTCTCACAAGTCGAGCCTGGTCTCGGGTCGGGCTTGGGGAGTAGAAGATCTCCCAGAACCCCATCAAGCAGGTATCAAGCAGGTGATATAATTATATAATAAAAGGGGTGAATAATCACTATACTCAAAAGTATGGTGTGCATATTAGTGATTCAATTATTATGTTTATAAAACAATAAACAAATAGTTTTGCTGTTATTACACTCTATACACAGGTTATATATAAGTATCTGCATGTTTTGTTCACCATAATGAACCACTAAGTTGGTATTGAGAGTCGAAAAGCAACGAGGAGTTACCGCCACACACCAGCCAGCCACTCGTTGCCACTCCCTCAACAACGCCTCACTCGTCTACTTTCTCCTCCCATCATCCTGTTTTATATTTTATTCACAATATACAGACGTTATATACAAGTATCTACATGTTTTGTTCACCAGAACTGTACAACTAAGCTGATATAGTTAGTTCAGGCACTAAGAGACATCGCTACACAGTCAGCTGGCAGTTGCCTCCCGCACTCATTCAAGTTCACACGCACTAAAATTTCTCCCCCAACAATGCTGTTTGTGGTGTTATTACACTATATACAGACTTTATATATAAATATGTACAGTATATGTTTTGTTCACCACAATTCTACAACTAAGCTGATATAATTCAGGCATTAAGAGTCGTCACTACACACTTTCAGCTGGAGGCTCCCTCACTAATTCAAGGTCACACTCATTAAACTTTCTCCCCAACAATACTGTTTGCAGTGTTATTACACTATATACACATATTATTTATAAGTATCTACATGTTGTACGCACCTTAACTTTACACCTAAGCTTGTAGAGTGCCCAAAGAGCATAGTGGCCACCCTCTATACAGCTAGACAAGTCATGCAGATGACATCACCTCCGTCACCCAAATGGCTCCTCCCAACATAATCCTTTTGCTGTTAGTACACTAATACACAAATTATATATAAGTATCTACATTTGTGTTCACCATAGAGAACCACTGAGCTGGTATGGTGACTGCAGACAATAACAGGTGGCCACACAGTCAGTAAATGATACAATCTCCATCCGTCCCACAGCATCACTCCTTTCACAGCATTAATAATTACAACAATCATGCTATTATCAAAATCCTGGTCATTTTTATCACAGTCAGGGGTCATCTGTAATACTGTCCTCGCTAATAGCAGTTATATATTTATTTTGATATTTTTCGGCGATGTTGTGGTCACAAGCTGAACAGCAATGCTGTTCGCTCATGCTGTGCGCGCCAGCCTTGGTTGCTCCAACAGTACTGTGGCTCTCACACCTGAGAATATTGCCCACAATTTAAAAAAAAAAAAAAAAAGGCGTCTGTTTACAAGAGCCCTGAAGAAGACAATGTGAACCCTGTGTAGCCGCGAGCCATTTGAATCATGCCTGGCACCCTATGGCGTATATATACACCATGCGCAGTTTAAGAGTTAATTTAAAACTTGTGGTTGTAGAGTATTATTGAAAATGTGTCAGATTTGTTAAAAAAAAAAAAATTCCCTCCCTTTCTATTTAGGGTGCGATACGAAAACGTAGAACTGCTGCAGCCCTTTTTATATACAACTAGTAAAAAAAAGTTTGGTTGACATTAAACAGCATTTAAAATCACGTAAAACGGCCACTTAATTTAATATTTTTGGGGGTGTGAAACTGATACATTCAATCAACATTATTTCTTTTGGGAAAATTCGTTTTGGTTTACATATGTTTAGTGTACGACGCGTCTCTAGGAACAGATTAGGATCGTAAATGAAGGAACCACTGTACAGTACAACCTCGATTCAACGTACCCTGATTCAACGAATCTGCAGCTAGTTCACACACTTTTCAGGCCAGATTTACTCACCCGGTTCGATGAACAATGGTTCGCCAAAGCGGAGGAAGTTTGGATTTGCTTACGATGTTGGGACAGAGTTCACAGACTGGTGGAAAACTTTCCCATTCTATCACAGATTACAATTAATAATTCCCACATATGACAAGTTGGATCACACAAATGGAGTGCACAAGTGGACCACACAAGAGGTACACAAGTGGTCCACAAGCTTACAATGTTGGGACATAGTTTTCCACTACTCTGAACTATGTCCCAACATCGTAAGCTTGTAGGCCATTTGTGGACCTCTTGTCCGGTCCACTTGTGTGGTCCACTTATGTGATCCAACTTGTCTTATGAAGGAATTATTAATTGTAGTCTGTGATAGAATGAGAAAGATTTTCACCACTCTGAACTGTCTCATTCTATCACAGATTACAATTAATAATTCCTTCTTAAGACAAATTGGATCACACAAGTGTACCACACAAGTGAACCATATGAACCAAACACCAGCCAGAATGGTCCACACAACAAGTGAAGCATATTAACCAAACACCAGCCAGAATGGTCCACACCAGTGAACGACTGAGTTTTCATGATTTTCGTTCACTGATTTGTGGCACACTTATCTTTGTAAATTAATTTAAAGGCTGAAGCATGATTAGCTAGCTACATGTGGTAAAATCTCCTTATAGACATTTTCTGTGATGAAACAAGATGAGTGAGGGTGGACAGATAAGAGAATACTGTACTGTAAACTTCACTTAGTTTTCCTTCGTCTGTGTCGTCATAGTTCAGTGACCCATGACTTTGAATGTTTCAGATTAATAAATCATTTCTAAAACCAGTATTTTTATAGCTC
This sequence comes from Procambarus clarkii, assembly GCF_040958095.1. Taxonomy (NCBI): domain Eukaryota; kingdom Metazoa; phylum Arthropoda; class Malacostraca; order Decapoda; family Cambaridae; genus Procambarus; species Procambarus clarkii. The sequence continues at coordinate 16,163,669 of NC_091199.1, read as the reverse complement.
TTTATTATCCTAATTAAACTAAACTGAACTAAATAAAACCAAAAATATACTGTAATATGATAGACATCTGCTATTTGAGAAATTATTTGTTATTGGAACACCAATTCCAGCACGAGTGGATGGGTCTAATCATTGTCCACATACACAGTACTATGTGTGTTTTGTTCGATTTCGTTGCAACACTTCAGTGACCTACAGCCTCAAAAAAATATTAAAAAATAAATCGGTTCTAAAATAAGTTTTTGATCTCTCTTATTATCTTAATAATGTTACTAAACTAAATACATAACCTAAAAATATATAATTTGATGTAAATCCAATATTTGAGAGAGATTTGTGTTACTGGATCTGGCTTAAACATCAGCATACTGCAAGGTGTATAGACCTAGTCTGCGTTGACCAGACCACACACTAGAAGTTGAATCGACTTGAGAATGGTCCAGGACGGACCGAAACGTCGTCATCCCTTCAACTTCTAGTGTGTGGTCTGGTCAACATACTTCAGCCACGTTATTGTGACTCATCGCCAGCATAGTCTGCGTTTATACAGTAGGTACCCAGTGCTGCTAACTTTGTCTGCGAGTAACATGTTTGTCCGCTGGTGGAAGAAAAATCGTGGAATTTACCATTTTTTGACTACAGCTGTATTATTATACAGCAAGATGTCTCAAGGGCTTGCATAATTATTTGTGCTGTATCTACAAAGAGGAAGAGGAGTTTTTTATCCATTGGGCAGAAATTAGACATAATAGAGAAACATGAACGTGGCTACTCTGTTACTAGGCTGGCCGCAGAATTTCGAGAAAATGTCGAGAAAAGTAGTGTGTGATATCAAGAGACAGAAAGATGATATTAGGAAATTCCTTGCTTCAAGTGATAGTGGTGCATTAAATAAAAGGAAAACGATAAAAGGTTCAACAAATACAAAATTAGATGCAGCTGTGTATAAATGGTTTAACCGGGAGCGCTCTATGGGGATGCCACTTGGTGGCGACGCAGTTAAGACTGACACGGATAAATTTGTACAAAAGATGAACCTTACAGATTTTCGAGCAAGTGAAGGATGGTTGCAAAGGTTTAAGAATAGGCATAATACAGTGGTACCTCAAATAACGAACGCCTCAAATGGCAAACATTTCGAGTAACGACCGGCGACAATTCGTCTTGTATGGCGAATGCTCATTTGAATAATGATGACACAACATGGTGGGGTCGCGCTGCTTCTTGCACATTCTCAGACGCCTCCGACGATGCACATAAATTATGTATGTTGGTCTTGTTTAAAGCTGAGATGTTGCAAAGCATTGACATTTTTGTAGAAAAAAAAAATGAAATTTCTGATATACAGTACAACAAATGTCAAAAAGGTTCGTTTGGTGTTCGGCAGGTAGGCTGCTCCATTATAACAATCTTTCTTTGTTTCAAATGTGTTCCATTTGTTTTGTATTTGTCATTTACGTCTCAATAAAGGAGCAGCCTACCTTACATACACTGAAAAAACCATTATGACATTTTCCTTTCTTCATATGTGTTCAATATTTATTTTTCATTTGTCTTATAGCAAAAGGTTTGTTCGGTGGTCTACAGGTCGGCTGCTCCATGTTTCTTAAATAAAAAAAAAATAAAAAAAGAAAAGAACTGTTGAAACAATTTGAAAAATTGACAAATGCCATAAAGGTTCGTTCAGTGTTTGCGGGTAGGCTGCTCCATTATTGAGACGTAAGTGACAAATACAAAACAAAAGGAACACATTTGAAACAAAGATTGTCATAATGGAGCAGCCTACCCGACAAACACTGAACACACCTTTTGCTATAACGAATATGAAAGACTAGGGCTGCTGGCTGGGTTAGTAGTGCGTGAGCAACCATTTGTGGCACACGTGCCTCTGGCTCCCAAACACCCGTCCAACACAGTGTTGAAAGATTGCGCTCAGTCGGTGAAATTCAGACCTTATTATTTGAAGAACATAAGGGTCATAATATTGGTGAAGCTATGCGCAATAAGGACTTAACACAACGGTCGGATGCAAGTGATACAGCACCTATGAGCATGATACAGCGAGCGTATCCAGTTGTAGCTCTGAGCCCCACCCTTGCTATCTCCAATTTATATAGATGATACATAGATGAATCGTTTTCTGCATTCAGTGATGATGCATCTGATACAAGTAGCATAGATGAACAGTGTTAGCGGCTTCCATGGTGGTGTTTTCCATAGATATTTTCAAGAATCCTGAATCTCTTCCTGACTGACGGACACTCTTTGAGGCTAGCTGAATCTCTTCCTGTGTGGGACCTTACAAAGTGATCTTTTCAAGACTACCTTACAATTTGAGCTTTTCCTATAATCGTTTCAATACTACCTTATGCTTTACAAGCTTGGCTACATACCACCTACAAGTACTAAAGCCAAGGGTGCATGCGAGTGCGTTATTTGCAAGCACACAGAACGATGAAACAGGAAGCGAAAATCTATCTGTAGCTGGTGCAACGAGAGCAAAGTCGTGCTGTGTACCATGGACTACTTCGTTGATTATTACGCACCTCCAAAGTACTGAGTAATTACCTAAGTGTAATTACCTAAGTGTAGTTACAGGATGAGAGCTACGCTCGTGGTGTCCCGTCTTCCCAGCACTCTTTGTCATATAACGCTTTGAAACTACTGACGGTCTTGGCCTCCACCACCTTCTCACTTAACTTGTTCCAACCGTCTACCACTCTATTTGCGAAGGTGAATTTTCTTATATTTCTTCGGCATCTGTGTTTAGCTAGTTTAAATCTATGACCTCTTGTTCTTGAAGTTCCAGGTCTCAGGAAGTCTTCCCTGTCGATTTTATCAATTCCTGTTACTATTTTGTACGTAGTGATCATATCACCTCTTTTTCTTCTGTCTTCTAGTTTGGCATATTTAATGCTTCTAACCTCTCCTCGTAGCTCTTGCCCTTCAGTTCTGGTAGCCACTTAGTAGCATGTCTTTGCACCTTTTCCAGTTTGTTGATGTGCTTAAGATATGGGCACCACACAACAGCTGCATATTCTAGCTTTTGCCTAACAAAAGTCATGAACAATTTCTTTAGTATATCGCCATCCATGTATTTAAATGCAATTCTGAAGTTAGAAAGCATTGCATAGGCTCCTTGCACAATATTCTTTATGTGGTCCTTAGGTGATAGTTTTCTATCTAGAACCACTCCTAGATCTCTTTCTTTATCAGAATTCTTTAAAGATTTCTCACATAATATATAGGTTGTGTGGGGTCTATGTTCTCCTATTCCACATTCCATAACATGACATTTATTAACATTAAATTCCATTTGCCAAGTGGTGCTCCATATACTTATTTTGTCCAGGTCTTCTTGAAGGGCATGACAATCATCTAAATTTCTTATCCTTCCTATTATCTTAGCATCATCAGCAAACATGTTCATATAATTCTGTATACCAACTGGTAGATCATTTATGTAGACAATAAACATCACTGGTGCAAGAACTGAACCCTGTGGTACTCCACTTGTGACATTTCTCCATTCCGATACATTGCCTCTGATTACTGCCCTCATTTTTCTATCAGTCAGAAAATTTTTCATCCATGATAGAAGCTTACCTGTCACCCCTCCAATATTTTCCAGTTTCCAGAACAACCTCTTATGTGGAACTCTGTCGAAAGCCTTTTTTAGGTCCAGATAGATGCAGTCAACCCAGCCATCTCTTTCCTGTAATATCTCTGTGGCCCGATCATAGAAACTGAGTAAATTCGATACACAGGGTCTTCCTGATCGAAAACCATACTGTCTGTCTGATATTATATCATTTCTCTCCAGGTGTTCTACCCATTTAGTTTTGATTAGCTTTTCCAATACTTTCACTATTACACTTGTCAATGATACAGGTCTATAATTGAGGGGGTCTTCCCTGCTGCCACTTTTGTAGATTGGAACTATGTTAGCCTGTTTCCACACGTCTGCTACGATTCCTGTACACAGGGATGCCTGAAAGATCAGGTGAAGTGGAATGCTGAGCTCAGATGCACATTCTCTCAGAACCCATGGTGAAACGCCATCTGGGCCAGCTGCTTTGTTCCTCCCGAGCTCCTTTAGCATATTTTCCACTTCATCTCTAGACACCTCTATCCGCTCTATGTTGTTCTCTGGAATTCTTATTGTGTCTGGTTCTCTGAAGATTTCATTTTGTACAAACACACTTTGGAACTTTTGGAGTGTGTAATACAGTGTGTTCCTGTGTAAATAGTATGTGAAACTGTACATATTGTAATTTTAGTGAATTTTTACCACGTAATATTGTGACAATAAACATTTATTGTGGACACATTACTGACACTTGTATCACAGTTCCATGGAAAATTATGAACATTCTACTGTATACATATTGTAAAGGTCACAAATATGCATCATATACAACAAAATAAATAAATAAAATCGCATTGGAAATACATAGAAAAAATATTTGAAAATATATTTGTGGCAACACGCGGTGCTTGAATGGCCTGCGCGACCGTGTCTGGGAGCTTCACACACGGGCGACCAGCCCCTGATGACGTCACAGCACACCTTGTCTGCGTCCTCACAGCCAAAGTAAGTGGAATTTGGTAATTATTTTTACATAGACATGTTCAGGGAAGGTAATTTATCATTTTACAAAGAAAAATGATTTTTTGGGAACATTTGATGTCATGCACACTGGGGGAATTTCACAATAAACACAGTGCATCACAGTGGTTAAATGGGGACATTTGTTTTGTATGGCATCCGTTTCACATGACGAACACGGAACGGATTATATTCATTATTCGAGGTACCACTGTAACTTATGTTGATCTTGTTTAAAGATGCTAATGATGCTGGGATATAAAGAGGTGCCTGCTGAGATGTTGCAAAGCATTGATGTTTTTGTAGAAAAAAGAAATGAAATTTCTGAAATACAACAAATGTCAAAAAGGTTTGATCAGTGTTCGGCAGGTAGGCTGCTCCATTATAACAATTTTTCATTGTTTCAAATGTGTTCCATATGTTTTGTATTTGTCATTTATGTCTCAATAATGCAGCAGCCTACTGTACATACACTGCACAAACCTTTATGACATTTTTCTTTCTTCAAATTTGTTCAATATTTATTTTTCATTTGTCTTATAGCAAAAGGTTCGTTTGGTGTTCAGCAGGTAGCTGCTCCATGTTTCTTAAATAAAAAAAATACGAAAATAATAAAAAAATGAAGAATTTTGAAAACCAAAACAAATGTCAAAAAGGTTTGTTTGGTGGTCTACAGGTAGGCTGCTCCATGTTTCTTAAATAGAAAATAAAACAAAAAAAACAAAGTTGAAACAATTTGAAAAATAGACAAATGCCATAAAGGTTTGTTCAGTGTTTGTCTGGAGATATTTTTAATTGGAGATATTTTTGTAGACTTGTTCAAAAATCATTTTTGCAAAGAAGTAAGAGATTTTCAGATAAACAAGTGTGGAGTGAAGCGGAATGATGTCAAGGCATTACTCTTGGTTGACAATGACCCAGCTCATGTAGAGCTCGACACATTAGCATCACATGTTGGACGCATCAAATGTATGGCCTTGCCTCCAAATACCACCTCTGATCCAGCCAAAGGATACGGGTGTTATAAATGCAATGAAAAGGCTCTACAAACGAGCAATGAATAAAGAAATCATGGTGGTGTTTGAGTCAGATGAAGACAAAAGACAAGGAACTGATTCGCAAGGTCAAGCAACACTGGAACCTTACAAAAATATTCAATTAAAGAAGCAATTTACAATTGGGCTAAAGTTTGGGATGAAGTTAAAGAGTCAACATTAAGAAATTGTTGGAAAAAACTCCTGTTGCTTGATCATGCTGATGAAGTGACTGAGGAAGAAATGGATTTTGAAGGATTTTCAAATGATATTTATCAAGAACTGCATGCCGCTGGTGAGGTGGAGTTGACACTCTACGATGTGGAGGAGTGGTTAGATATTGATGCAGTCGATCCACCCATTGGTCATTTAACAGATGATGAGATTATACAAAATGTTACTGGCACTGTTGACGACGACGGAGAGGAAGATGAGGATGAGCATGATAGCAGTTTACAATCTGCTACGTGTGCTGACGCATTGTTCTATGTTGAAAAACTCCTTGATATTGTTTCACAAACTGACAATCCAGAGCTACCAGGCTTTTATCAACACCTAAGGATGATGAATGATATTTGTCTCAAGGACATGACAAAAAGAAGGAAACAAACGAAAATGAGTCAATATTTTTCATGAACTAGCAGAAAATCAACCAGCACAGCCGTACCCAGCACCAGCACAGCCGTACCCAGCACCAGCACAGCCGTACCCAGCACCAGCACAGCCATACCCAGCACCAGCACAGCTGTACCCAGCACCAGCACAGCCGTACCCAGCACCAGCACAGCCGTACCCAGCACCAGCACAGCTGTACCCAGCACCAGCACAGCTGTACCCAGCACCAGCACAGCCGTTCCCAGCACCAGCACAGCCGTACCCAGCACCAGCACAGCCGTACCCAGCACCAGCACAGCCGTACCCAGCACCAGCACAGCCGTACCCAGCACCAGCACAGCCGTACCCAGCACCAGCACAGCTGTACCCAGCACCAGCATAGCCGTTCCCAGCACCAGCACAGCCGTACCCAGCACCAGCACAGCTGTACCCAGCACCAGCATAGCCGTTCCCAGCTCCCAGAAGACGGACACCAACAAGGTAAGCTGAGGTTTCTAGTTGAATATTTAATAATTATATGTGGCAAGGCAATTCAAATTATGTTGTTTTTAATATAAAAATAGTTGGAAATGGTCACTTTTAGACTCGTAGGTGAAAAAGTACCATTATCCGGAACACGTGATAATCCGGCTGGGGGTTCTTCCCATATAGTCCGGATGATTGAGTGGAGACAGTATGCATCATATACGATAAAAAAACAAATAAAACCGCATTGGAAATACATAAAACAAATAATTAAAAATATATTTGTGGCAACACCCGGTGCTTGAATGGCCCGCGCGACCATCCCTGGGCGAGTCACGCACGGGTGACCAGGCCCTGATGACGTCACAGTGCACCTTGTCCACGTCCCCACAACCAAAGTGGAATTTAGACATGTTCAGGGAAGGGACTTTATCATTTTACGAAGTAAAAAGAGTTTTTGGGGAACACTTTATTTCATGCGCACAGGGGGGAATTTCCCAATAAACTCGGCACAGCACGGTGGTTAACAATAAAGATGATGGGATTACAGACCTTTTACCTGATACTGGTGAGGACAAGTGTGAAATGGATTTTTTCACTTCATATTTTAATGAGTCACTCATGGAACATATTGTTCAGCAAACGAACATTCACGCGGCTCATCTCATTAAACACAAGTTAACAGATTTTTCACGATTACAGCTTTGGAAAAACACTACTGTAGGTGAAATGTATGTTTTTTTTGCACTATGTTGATGAAACACTGTAAAACACCGTCATCTCAGATTATTGGAGCAAAGAGCATACTGCTCCAACACCTTTGTTAGGGAAATATATGTCTCGAAATAGGTTTCAAATACTCCTCAGGTGTCTTCATTTTGCAAGTAATGAAGACCAAACACAGGATGATAGACTTTGGAGAGTGAGGCACATTATGAATGAACTGATTGAAGAGTTCAGAGAATTCTACATACCAGCTAGAAGCTGGTGATTGACGAATCGTTTGTGCTTTTCAAAGGACGTGTTGCCTTCAAGCAGTATATTCCCTCCAAACACAACAGATCTGAATTTAAATTATTTGTCCTCTGTGACTGTGAAATAGGACTTGTGTTATACATGATTCTGTATTCTGCTTGCAATGTTGACATTCCTGTTAACGATCAACATGGTTTCTCAGGCAGTGGGTGAAGTCACCGATGGCACCATGGATGAACAAGGGCCACATTTTATACACATAACTATTATAGAAGTCCCTTGCTAGCTAGGTTCTTTCTTGAAAATAGAACTGGATTGGTTGGCACAGTAAAGGCAAGAAGAAGGGAAATGCCTGTGTTTGACAATAATCTTGAAGTTGGTGACTGCCAGCTAAGAAAAAGTGATCAAATACTCTCAGATCAATGGAAAGACAGGAGAGAAGTGAACATGTTGACAACCGTTCACAATGGTACAATGGTGCACAGTGGCAAAGTGAACTAAACAACGAAACAACCAATATATATAAACCAGATTGTGTTCTTGACTATAATATCAACATGCGTTTGGTTGATAAATGTGATATGATGGTGAGCACTGTTGAGTGTGTATGGAAAACATTGAGGTGGATGAAAAAATGTTTTTGCACCTTGTTGACATATGCATGCTGAACAGTTTCAATATGTATCTGGTGAAAACAGGTCATAAACCAACTTTCCGTACGTTCAGATTTACACTTGTGACACAATTACAAAGTTTGGCAAAGACATTCCTGGCATACAAAGACCCATTCGGAACCCAGTATTGCACCAAGCTTCTTCACCCAGGCTCACTTACATGGAGGCCTTTCAAGAACACAGACTAAAATATTTACCACCAGCTGGAAAGCGTGCAATAGGCCAGTGTGCATGCGTAGTTTGTAAAACCACCCAAACGAGACCACAGAAACGTAAACAGGTGCAAGCATGGTGTAGCATGTGCCGTCCCATTAGGTGCTGTCAACTGCTTCAACGTCTACCACTGTGTCATGGACCTCTACATGTCCAATAATGGTGCAAAAACCTGTACATATTGAGTGCATGTGTGTGCGTGTGTCTGTAATTACCTAAGTGTAGTTACAGGATGAGAGCTATGCTCGTGGTGTCCCGTCTTCCCAGCACTCTTTGTCATATAATACTTTGAAATTACTGACGGTTTTGGCCTCCACCACCTTCTCACTTAACTTGTTCCAACCGTCTACCACTCTGTTTACAAAAGTGAATTTTCGTATATTTCTCTAGCAGCTTTGTTTCGTTAGTTTAAATCTATGACCTCTTGTTCTTGAAGTTCCGGGTCTCAGGAATTCTTCCCTATCAATTTTATCGATTCCTGTTACTATTTTGAACGTAGTGATCATATTGCCTCTTTTTTTTTTCTATCTTCTAGTTTTTGCATATTTAATGCCTCTAACCTCTCCTCGTAGCTCTTGTCCTTCAGTTCTGGGAGCCATTTAGTGGCATGTCATTG